>NC_138882.1:5269298-5569298 GCF_965194825.1 Balaenoptera physalus
AATGGTATGAAATGCATGCGCTGGAAAGAAGAGAGTCTAAAGCCTCCAGGTCACCCTCCAGGTCAGGTGCTGGTCCCTCGAGCTGCGGGAGTGATGGCTGCTGAGGGCTCACACCTGAGCTCCTCTCGAGGCAGCTGCATCTACAGACAGTCATACAAAGGTCCAGAGCCCTCCATCAACCTGGGACCATCCCGAAGGGCCAGTCTAGCCCTGGAACGTTCCCGTGGGACTGGCTGAAGCCTCTGCTGCAACCACACTGCAATTCAGTACCTCCACTGCCCATCCTGCTTCCTCCCAGGTGTTGTCCCCAAAAGCATTATACAGAAAACAAAAGGCCACGCATGCAGGTCTCAGAGTCTGTTTTCTGAAGAATCTGGCCAATGGCAGTTGCCAGTAGGAGTGGTCCAGAAAGCAGACGCATAGATGGGATTCTGCGCCTGGACCACAGGCGACAGGTGAAGCACAGGCGGTCCCTCGCATGAGTAATGGTGCGATTGTTAAAACTTTCACTAGTCACGCACGGGGACGCAATACCAGCTGAAGGAAATTTACTGGCAGGTGGAGTAATCCCACCTGATGAGAGGCGGATGGGAAGTAGTGGCTGTAAGAACTATGGAATCAGCTGTTGCTGGGGTCATCAGCGAATGGTGGGGGATGAAAACTGAGAGTGATTTGAGGTCACATGAAAAGTAAGAAGGCTCCTTTCATCGTCTGCAGTCAGCAGAAAGGGCCGAAGATTGGGCCCAAGACTAACTGTCGGGGTAGCAGATCATCAGTTCTGCTGAGACTGCTATTCCGAGGTCAGGATCCGGACTGGGAAGAACTGGGGCTCTGAGATGTGACATAGGGGCGTTTGTGGAAATAAACATGTGGAAATATTTGTGGAAACTGCAAATATCAGTACATTACTGCAAATGTATGCACAACTATTCTTGGAAGTACAGAAGTTTTTAAACTAAATGGAAATAGGGATGGTGGTGGTATTGCTGTGCCAGGAAGGCTTCCCACTGACCTACAAGCATTTTGTCTTTCCCTCTTCCCACTCTTCTCCACTGACTATCTCGATCAATAGCAAATACCGAAATGACTACTTCAGGTCCAGCTTCTCCTCTAAGCATCTCCACTGCAAGCTTGCTATCCAAAAGTGAGCTCAATGACTTCCCCACGAACTGATTCCAACTATTTTCACTTCAACCCTTAAACACTACCATCCACTTCGTCCCTACAGTGGAAACTATGGAGTGATCCTTCATTCAGCCCTGTCTGCCCCACATCCAATAAAGTTCCAAGTCATACCAATAACTTAAAAAGAGCAGGAATAAATGAAATAGAAAATAAAGACAGTAATACTCCACAAAACCAAAAGCTGGTTCTTTACCAAAAAAAAAAGAAAATTAATAAAAATAGACAAACCTATGGCAAGATTGATCGAGAAAAAAGGAAAGTGAAAAGAAAGATAATAAAAATATAAGAATAACTACAAATCCAGAAGAATAAGAAATGTCAGGGGGAAAGAATACAAAAATAATAATAATTTTTGTCAGTAAATCTAAAACCTTAGATGAAATGGACAAATTCCTGAAAAAATGTGTATTTGTTATGTCTATGAAACTAATTCTGAATTATGAAAGAAAAAGGAGCCAAAAACAGCCAAGAAATTTTTGAGAAACACCACCAAGGCAAAGGGCTTTTCCCAAACAGAGATCAAGACTTACTGAAAGTGTAACTGAAGCAGGAAAAAATAAAGACCAGCAGAGCAGAACTACAGCCCAGAAACAGAACTACTCACGTATGAAAACTTTATATGTGACGGAACAGGCACTACATGTGTACATACATAAGTAGGGGACCACCACCTTCCACTACACACAGTGGGCTAGAGACCTAAATGTGAAAAGTAAAACTTTAAAACTTTTGAGGAAAATAGACAAGTATCTTCATGACATCAAAGTAGAAGGAAATATACTTCAGGATAAAAGATATAACTATGAAACACTGATAAGCTCAATGATGTTCGTTCATCAAGGGAGACAACTGAAAAAGTGCAGAAAATTCACAGACCAGGAAAAAAATATTCGTAATACATACAACCAACACAGACCTAATATCTAGGATTTGTGAAGAGCTCAATAAACAAGACAATCCAATTTTTTTAATTGGCAAAGACATGAACAAGTAATTTTCAGAAGAGCATTTGAAAAAATATTCAATCTCAGCATTTTAAGATCAGAGATAGGCAAATTAAACTAACAATAGGGTACTATTTCATACCCATCAGAGAGGCTAAAAACTTTAAATTCTGGCGAAATAAAACCAAGATATGGAGCAACTAGAACTCTCATATACTGCAGGTGGGAATATTTGGAGGACAATGTCCCTAGGACCTCCCAATTCCCCTCCTATGTGCCCAAAAGACACACACAAGAATGCTCAGGGCATGCTGGAAAGAGCATTTCACTTCTGCCAGAAGACCCCCTTCCCAGGGGAATAACAGCCTAGGACCCCTCCCTCCATGTGCTAGTTTCCCAGTTTGAGGGTTCCTAATCCACTGAGTTAAAATAGAAGTGATCTCTGTTACTACTTGTTTTTAAACACTTTTTAAAAATATAAAAATGATGAATACTATATAAAATTTATGACTACCTCTTTACTGTTTAATAGAAAACATAGCAAAAACCTTTCACTGATTTAGAAAAGTCAATATTCTAACAAATCTCACTTGTTGGAAGTAAAACAGTCATTCTCTTCTTGGGACAATCTCCTAATAAATGGTGGAAATACAGAAGAAAACAAAACATTTCTAGAAAAAAATACTAAATTTCTAAATGTATAATTATACTGATAATTATCCATTTAGAAAAACCATATTTTAATTCTAGCATTCCATAAAATAGCAAACTCAATAAATATACATTTTGTTAAAGCTTAAGTCATTTAAAAAGCATTAAAGAAAAATAATGGTATAAAAACACCACCACTCTGACAGTTTGAGTTGGTTTGCCTGTCTTGGGAGAAAATACCAGAACACTCTGACTTAGGAAGGTGGAGGCACGTTGAAACTTAGAGGAGTCTCAAGAGTCTGTCTGTTGCAACTGACTGAGACATGACAGTGTGCTCCCAGACGACAACCCTGAAACGGACCCAATTCCTAAGTTGCACAGTGGGTTTGGACGGCAACTCTGACAGTACTGGGGGTGGGCGAGAGCGATCGCTGGATATTTTTTACGCATCTTCAGGAAAAGGAAACTTAATGCTAAGGTAGTATTTTCATCAGAACATTTTCTTCTGTCTCATTTGATTCAAGTACAGTACAAGCACTTCTGGAAATAGCATGACTAAGAGCACAGGAAAGAATTATCCGTGGTGTTTGGAATGGTTCACTTTATGTGTCAAGTTGACTGGGTCATGGGGTGCCCAGATATTTGGTTAAACATGATTTCTGAGCTTCTGTGAGAGTGCTTCCAGATGAAACAGGCATTCGAATCAGAGGAGTGAGTTAAGCAGCCTGCCCTCCCCACAGGCGGAGCAGCATCCAATCCATCAAGGGCCTGAATACGGCAAAAAGGCGGAGAAAGGGGGAACTCTCTCTCCGGACGACCGCTGAGCTGGAATGCTGGTTTTCTCCTGCCCTGGCCTGGGATTCACACCGCTGGCCCACTGGCACTCCTAGTCCTCAGGCCTTCGTACTTGCATTACAACTTACACCACCACTTCTCCTGGTTTGGGGGCCCTTGGACTTGGACTAGAGCTACATCACCAGCTTTCCTGGGTCTCCAGCTTGCAGATGGCAGATCTGGGGACACCCCAGCCTCCGGAATCGCGTGAGCAGATTCCTTACCACAGATCTCTTTACACATGTGTATCTGATGTGTGTACGTATACATACAGCAGGATACACGGCTAGTTGCACAGGTTAAGGTAACCACATATACAGAGAGAGGTATGTGTGTGTGTGTGTGTGTGTTTGTATGTGTATCCTCTTGGTTCTGTTTCTCTGGAGAACCCTGTCTAATACAGTGTTGTATTCTTAAATTAACATATTAGTTTATACAGCAATACAAATCAAATAATTTACGTAAACACAAAATAATGAAACTCTTCCCCTCTTTTTTTTTTTTAATCAGTGGAAACTAAAGTGAAGTTTAACTTTTAAATCAGTTAATATACAAATTCCTTATTAATTCTAACAACTTCTTAAAATTGACTAAATGCTGTTTAACCGAGTAGTTACCTTTTCGAATTTTTTAGTGTATCATCCGAGCTTAGTAGCTATTCTGAGCATAATACTAAAAAGAAGGCAGCCCCTGAAGGAATGAATAAAATAATTTTAAGTTGTTGGTCCCAAAAGAACAAATATTTTGAAATATTCTGAAACATAAAATCTGCCTTCATCTTAAAAGCCTTTAACATTAACCTGAAAGTTTAAAGAGGTCTGTGAGTCATGAGACGTTTGCTCCCAGACTGAAGTTCTATATAAAAATTGCTCCCTTGAAAGAATTCTCAACCAGAGGTTATAAAAACCAAAAGCAGTATTAACAACGGAAAGTCCAACCTAACATCAGCCTGACAGCTATGATACCCTACTCAGCAGCGTCCTACGACTGACTGCTCACTCCACTCAGGGTTAGGAGGAATCCTTAGTCCTTTTAACTTGGAAGATGCAAGTATCTGCTTCTCTCAATTGTGCTTTAAATGTAACTAATCAAAGTATAAGATATTGGTTCATACAATCAGGGATTAATTACATTGTAATTAACCAAAAACAGCAAAATCTTCCAATGTCTATTTCAAATGACAGCCCTGGGCTCCGGAGCTACGACCCGGAGTGCAACGCAGGCACGGCAGCCGTCCAGGCCCCTCCCCTCCTCCCTGGGCCCCGCGGGCAGAAGCACCCCCGCGGCCGTGCTGGTGCTCCCGCTGGTGGCTGTGCTCTCAGGAACCGCTGGGCTCCAATCACGCCTCACTGTCCACTTGCAGCCCCCTCAGAGTTGGGGCAGGCCAAGCTTCCTGCTCGCTTTGTCGCCTACTCTAGTCTTAGCACCGACGCCTTTCGGGCCTGCATGACAGCCAGCAAATAACAATACTAGAAACAGGATAAAACAACCACCACCTGTTCTTCACACAGTAGCCTGGCATTTCACACCTTTAAAGGAAACTGTAAAGGTAAGAGGGAGTTCAACAAATCAGAATATTAACTTCGATGGATTTAATGTTCTATTTCACCAAACACACACCCAATATGCCTTGACATCTGAGTTCATTACTAAACAGAAAACTAAGAATATTTCAATAGCTATGGAAATAATTTCAAATACATCCTTTCACATATAAAAATAATTTCTATTAATCAGTTTACTGTTCTAAACATACTGACCATAAGTTTAAATAAAATGACCATTAGAAAGGTGATCCGGTGACATAAATCTTCTAGCTCGTTAAAGAATCGCAGCATAAATTCTCTCCTCCCCGCAATGCAGAACTCCTTTGGGATAAGGTCATCTTCTAGGGCCAAGATTCTGCGTACATGTTTTAACAAAGAAAATGATTTATAGATTTTCATTTTCACGTTCAATATTTCAGTATGCACCCAAAACGGTATGGCCTCAGGAAATTGAAACAGAAATGACAAGTTATCTGGAAGACGACCAGCAACCAATCACCAATCAAACTGAACGAGTCCTTTCTTTTCACAAAACCCAGCTTTATATATTTATACATAATTTTTTATGCCAATATTGTTTCTATTGAAACAAGTAACAAGACTACCTTTCTCTCCCCTCTGGACCCTTTCATGCCTTGTTATTCCCTCACCAATTTGTAGTTAAACCTTAAGCATGTATCATACAATGTGCAGAAAAACAACCACAATTCAGACTACCTGAAGAAGATATCTGTTTCCTTAGCAAATTCCACAATTTACAGCTTTCTAAGGCTGGTTCCGTGGGTGACACTTCACAGTTACCACAAATGCATTGGTCTCAATTTTTAAGATTACAGGAAAAACCATACACATAAGTTAACTTATACTTCAGTGTGTATTGCTCACACGTATGTTCTGTACTCAGTTCAACACTCTCATTAGTGTGAGAAAAATTCACAATAATTGTTTTTAATGTTTAAATCAGTTTGGACATAATTAAGGAAAAGAACATTTTAAAAACAAAGAAAAAATCTCTTTGAGATATGCTCCTGTTATAGCTATACTATCAAACCTATTCCCACAACTCAGCAGCTATCAAAAGGTCACTACGCAAAGCAGTAAACAATAACAAAAATAGTTTCCAAATCCATGAGACCCTAGAGCCACAGTGTTCCAAGAAAGGAAACATGGAAATCAGACACAATGTTGCACTTTTGAGGAGAACCTGATCAGTAAGGCAAGGCACAATCACATGTGCTACAAACCCAAGATTAGTTGTTAGGAAGACAATTTAGCTGACAACTGAGCACATGGGATGCATAGACAGCTGCACAGTTAGGGTAGAAATAAAAAACAAGTGCAGCTGATTGGGAGGAAGGCCCTGGTCAATTTATTTTCAGGTTCGTTTAAATCCACAAGGCGAAGCAAGTCAGTATGATTATAAATCTAATCTAACATAATATGACTTTTTCAATTTTTGGCAGTTCACATATCACACCGACTTTTTCTTCTATTATTTTCAGATTGACTAGACGTGTGTTTCACCCAGTTCCGTTGACACTGATCCTCACTGACACTGATTAAGTATTTCTGAGTACCTTTATATCTCCGTCGTCACCACATTAACACTGCTTATTAAGGGCCTATTATATGCAGGTGCTACACTAGGCACCGGGCGTATATCCTGCACAGAAGGGACACGGACGCTGCCCTCAGGGAGCCTGCAGTCTAGTTAGAAAGGCTCACTGTGATGGCTAGTTTGACAGGTGAAAAAGGCAAGGTGATAAAGGAGCATATACCAGAGTTTGGGGGAAACGGGGGAGGGGGCTGTCAAGGAACTCTTCCCACCGAGGCCTCTAGGATAAGCGGGAGGTCATTTAGTGAGGGAGTGGAAGAAGGGGAAGAAAGGGGACAGAGGAGGAATTCCAGGCAGTGCCCCTCCACAGGGGAGGTGTTCTGTCTGGGTTCTGTCTGTCCCTCATCCTCATCACATACAGAAAGGCTCCACTTCATGGATGGTCAGAGGTGCTTGCAACCTTCAATATGTCAAGACACCACATTTCTTACACTTCTACTGTTTTTATATCAGATCACATAATTCAAGAAATGAGATTCTTCCGCCTGCCAATGCAGGAGACACGGCTTCTAGCCCTGGTCTGGGAAGATCCCACATGCTGCGGAGCATCTAAGCCCGTGCGCCACAACTACTGAGCCCGCGTGCCTAGAGCCCGTGCTCTGCAACAAGAGAAGCCACCACAATGAGAAGCCCACGCACCACAGCGAAGAAAAGCCCCCGCTCGCCACAACTAGAGAAAGCCCACGCAACGAAGACCCAATGCAGCCAAGATAAATTAATTAATAAAAAAAAAAAAAGAAATGAGATTCTTAGTTCTATAAGTCAGAACAAGACTTTAATAGATCCATCAAGAAAGCTTTACCAAGGAACATTCTGAATTGGGAGAATTCATTTCCTCCCTCCCAGAAGAGTATGAAGTGAAAATTTTACATCTTAAGCAGTTTCACAAAGCTGAACCATACATAAAATGAGGCAATCACCGATAACACTTGTTTAAAACAAAATATCTGTCAGAAAACCTGGCTTATCTCAACTGATGGACACAGTTCCCATTCATGGCAGAACTAAGTTCAAATACAGAATCACTAAGCAAAAAGCTTCTCTCTGCCTGCTAAGTAAAAGAAACGCCTCAGAGAGGAGAAGTGGGCACCCCCATTAACACACCCCAGTCTTCACAGGCGTGCTTGTTTGTATTTTGAAAATAGAACAGTGAAGACATTGTTTTTAATATGGATTTTCCTAGTACCTTTCAAAAGCGTATTGTCACTGGACTCTCCCAAAACCACCAGTAACGTTCTATTTTGGCTTAGAATATTTTGTCATTACATTAGTGGAGATAAGGATAATCTTGTTATTACTGTTGACATCGTGTTCTGTTGTGTGTGTATGTGTTCTAAAATTGGTAAAACTGCTGTCAACACAAACCCAAATTTCATTTCAGAATCCTTAAGTCAACCATTAGTCAAAAATTTTCTAACTTTTTGAATGATCTAGAAAAATAATGAAACAGTTTTATGAATATATAAGCAGTGTGACTATTTAAAACTGAAATTATTATATATACGAATTTTCCAATAAAGCCATGTAAAAACTGTCTCTCAGTCAAATAGGCTGACGGGAAATAAGTCAAGCCTATCAACTGAAGAAATGAAGTTCAGAACTCTACAGTGCTTATTCATCCACTCCTTCAAAAAGGGCACTTAAAGTCATAGATTATTATAAAGAACTCCAATGCCTAAGTGAAATACTATGCACATTTATTTATATTGTATTTACCATTTATGAAAACTGCCCAGTGAATAAAGTCAAAACCTTGCTTTCTGTTAGAGCATCTAGTATATTGTGAGTAATCAATGAGTACTAAGCACCAATAACATGGATACATTTCCTAAGAACTAAAATCTGGCATGTGCATATCTCATTATTAAATCACTTGAAAGTTATTGTTAATTAAGCATCAAACTGTTAAATGGTCCAGGTACCACCAATACACACAATGTCCAAGGAAGTCCAGAGGAGGTTCCTACACTCCCAGATTTCTGCCTGTGATGTCCTTTAGAAAAATATGAAACAGAGAAAAGGAAAATGTTTCTATTTATGTTCTCTTCACATGATCTTTGAACCACTCTAGGGTGCTTAATGTCATTAAACCATTAAAAAATGCTTACTGGAGTCACACGCTATGTGTCCCCCAATGCTTAGAACACAATGGGCACAAAGCAGATATTCAAGTATTTGCCAAATGAATGAAAAAATAAAGCCTACCTAATCCTGCTTTGTTTTGGTGAACTTAAAAAGCAGTGGTTAAAACTAACTCTAAATGCAAATTTAGAGTAAAATAAGAAAAGCAGCAGGGATTTGTTCCATCGATTAACTACCACAAGTGTCCAGGACTACAAATGTGTATTTACCGTAAGTCAGAAGCATTTCAGAGTATAATGTTGAGAAGGCTAGCTAGCATCACAATAATCAGCTGCATTCATCATCCTAGAATACCTTCACTATATCATCGTTCTGCTTTAAAATTTCTAATTGTTCTCCACCATTTTTAGAATAAAGTCCAGATTCCTTAGCCTGGAATTGCAGGCCCCTATTTATTCAACAGAAATGTACTAACTTCCTGCTCTGAAGCAGGCAGGTACTAAGGATAAAAAGATGAACAACAAAGGGAGCCTTCCCTTGAAGAGCTCACATCCCAGTGAAGAGGTCTCAGAAGCAACTGCCAGAGATGCAGCCGACGGAAAGTCAAGGCGAGGCTCAAGTTTCAGGCTACTCAACGCAGCCTCGGAAGACTGGCTGGTTCTCAGAAGAAGAGTTAGAGCTGGTTTTCCATTTTACAAATACCACTTTGGCAGCCATAGAGAGAATGAATCAGAGCCTCATGTCCCACTCTTTTTGCCAAACTGGCCCATTTCTGACCTTTAGAAACCCTGATTTCGCCTACCGCAACAGCTTCCAGTCACAGCCCAGCACACACCCCTCGGCTCCCCTGGGGCCTTCGGGGAAGTCCACCCAAACCCCAGGAGAGCCCCTGTCTGCTGACGTCCCTGCAGTGGCCTGGCACTACGGTGTGCTCTCCGGGCACTAAGGGCCTCCCTCATATTGTCAATGACACCATCGGTCAGGGTTATAAAATCCTTGGTGACAAAGGCTGTGGCAGATTCCTCTGAATCTCCCATCATATCCAGCACAGTTCTTCTTCCACAAGACGCCTTCACAAGGTACAGTGCATAACTGCTGCTTATCACCTGGATTCTATTTTATCAAAACAATAATGTGTGTTTAAGTCCCTAAGTAGATAGCATGGAACAAAGAACAGAGGTTTTAAAAGTAACAGTTTCTCAAATTTAAAAACAGAAGTAGTATTTCCAAAAAATAACCCTAAAATCCCTGCATGTTTTTTTCATATTATTTAACTACTTGTAATACATACAGAAATCAAAAACGCAGGCCTGGCAGCAAGAATACCAACCAGAAAACCAAGTCATAATCCATGATCAGAATCTTAGGCTGTAATAAGAAAGCAGGCAAACACAAGCCCATCTCTCTCTCTTACACACACACACACTTATTCACAACTGTTGCCTCTCCAGGTCAAAGCCTAAGAGATTAAAACAAGCCTGTCCACTTGGAAACAGAGGCCAGATAGACCTACTTATTATTTAATATTTAAACAAAAGAGAAAAATCAAGAACGGCAAAACCATTATTAATGTATGTCCAAGAACACCTTCCTAACTGAAAGTTGGCAATCAAATTATGCACATCTCTATATCTCCTGGGATTTACAGTTTTGCCATCAAAAATGTCCATTACAGTCTACTACATAGAAGTTGACTAATCTGATGTCCTGATACAGACTTCTCCCTGTTGCCTACTTTTTGATTATTTCACTCTTTACTTCCATCAAACAGAGGTAAACCTGAAGAACATCTACCTATATTTTGTTTAATATGTCAAAGATATTAACATAAAACCCGGTGTCCTAACAAACGTAGTTATTTCATTAATTGTCAAAGTTTCATGAGGTCTTTACTTCAGTTAAAGCGCTGTCCCTTTCACGTGTCATTTTTAAGAAACTGATTTGCTTTACAACATTTTGTTAAATGTTAATAAAATATATTTTAAATACAACTTGTGGATTAATCCACCATCTAGGTGAAATTTCTCAAATAATCATTTCTTCTGTTATAGCACTGAATGAAACGTAAGAGTCCTACAACCCTACAAGTTTAGAACTTCATTGTTTCTGTTTACTTCTTCAGTGATGTTATCAAGGAGGTTCTCACAAACATAAATAACAACAGTGGAAGAAAAGCATTTGAATTTGATATGGAGAATACAACTTAACCCACTTGCACCAAGCACGGTCTTCGTAATGTCTCACTTAACGCTCTCAGCCTCACTTACCTAAAATATCAAATACAACTGGAGGACATGACTTCCAAAGTCCCTTCCAGTCTCAAACATCCGCCAAGTTCTAATTTCCTCTGAAATAAACAAGTCACGCTGCATAAATTGGAGCAGTTCCCTCTGAGCCAGGGACCCTGGGCTGCTGCAGGTCAGTCCCCGCCCCCGAGCAGAGCCTCCCTAGGATGCCTGAGCCATTCCTAAGATCCCTTTATGAAAGTCTTCACGGAATAAAACACTACTGAGAAACAGTCAGTGGCCAATTAATTTGAAATCTAAAATACCAAGAAGTGAAAGTTTTGATTTGCTTAGAATGACATTTCAAGTACACAGTTGACCTCACAAAAAAAACTAAGTTAATGCTACTGGGTTTGTTACTGTTTCTGAACTATTTAAAGATGATGTGATGCTCTAAGATTCCAATTTATAATTATTTACCTCCTCAAGGTTCAAGGGAACTATCATGTGTTTAAAGTTAATGGGAAAAACCATATAAAATAAATGACATTCTCAGTTTCATAACTTATCCCCTTTTAACCTTTCCCATATAGATATTTCTCTTACATTAAAAAAAATCAATCATTTTGTGAATACATATTAGAGCATCATTTCATGAAGTACTTTATACAGTTTGTCCTATTATAAATCAACACTGAAAAATGTGTGAGCTATAAGCCCATTACTAACTCACACATTTGTAAATGACTATATGAATGTAATTTATTTAATAAGCCTGAGAATTTGTTGTCTCAAAGAAAAAAATCGTATGTCCTCTTACAGAAAATACTCCCTGTGGCTTCTTACTGTGAATCTGTAAATCAATAAGCAAACGGCACACACCATTGGACTATCTTCCTAAAAGATTATTATGATTATCAAATATTATTACAGTCATAATTATCAGCAAAAAATGCTGTACCCAAAGGGGGAAAATATGGTGAGTAACAACAAAAATTATGAATTCTAGCCCTGACTCTGTCACCGTCCAGCAAATGCAAGCTTAGGAAATCCACTCAATGTCCTCCCTTTACCGTCTGTCCAGTGAAGAAAAGCCTGCCCATTCCTCAAGCAAACCGTTAGAAGGAAAAGAAAGCTCATGCAAACCTCTTCTGCCATATTTTCATCTAGCTATACAGTTAAAACAGCAGATTTCAGTGTATACACTGAACAAATTACTTTAGAATAAGTAACAAAATGTTAGCAATGTAAATACTGATTCTAAATTATGACACAACTGTATTATTAATTTTCTCTCTGTAATAGAAAGGCTTTTAAATACTAGCTTTAACTGCATGCTTAATTTTCACCTGAAACTCCAAAAGAAAAAGGAAAAAAGATCGTCATGTTCCCTTGTTGCCATGATTTTTAGGGTTTCCAAATTCTGTTTATATGTCCTCTTCCAGCACAATGAGTGTCAATATGTTTTACTGACATCTTACACTTACAGTTTTGTAATTTTTTAAAATTATTTATTTATTTATTTATTTATTTATTTATTTATGGCTGCGTTGGGTCTTCGTTGCTGCACGCAGGCTTTCTCTAGTTGCAGTGCGCGGGCTTCTCGTTGTGGTGGCTTCTCCTGTTGCATAGCACGGGCTCTAGGCACGCGGGCTTCAGTAGTTGTGGCTCGCGGGCTCTAGAGCGCAGGCTCAGTAGTTGTGGCTCACGGGTTTAGTTGCTCCGCTGCATGTGGGATCTTCCCCAACCAGGGCTCGAACCCGTGTCCCCTGCACTGGCAGGCGGATTCTTAACCACTGTGCCACCGGGGAAGCCCTGTAATTTTTAAAAAGTTCCCACAGGCACCTTCTCAAAACATCACAGTGGAGTGAGGGGGGGAATAATTTCCAGGTTACAGGTTGAGAAAACTCCAAAGAGGCAAGTTATATGACTTATCCAAGATTATACAAGGAGAAAATAATAGAATTCAGATTTCCTGACTCCTATAAATCAGTTATTAAGTTCAGCCTATCGTGTGTCTCTTCACACACACTCACACACACACACACACACACACACACACACACACAGCCCTGAGTAACTGTGGCTTCTTCCTGGAAATCGAAAGACTGCAGAAATCTGCATACAAACAAAATTTTCTCAAGCTCTGTAAAGCCACAGTTCACAGCTAGGGTTTCATGGGCTGGAATGCAATCCTCAAGACCACAGAAAAATTGTGTTTAGCTCAAAACCCAACCACATCCTGGAAAGTTCTGAGCCAGCCTCGGGTCCCCAAATCCCCTGCTTTTCCTAAATGAACACTTCTGCTATTATAGAAGTCTTCCTTATGCATCCTGCTTTATTTACCAAGGATAATCCTTCTGGCCAGGATAATCCTTTTTAAAAACAGTATTCATAATACCCCTTTACTGTTCAAGAACCTTTATAAAATTCCCTGTCACTTAACTGTTAGACAAAATTTAAATTCACCTCAAGTATTCAAGGCTTGCTAGGCAAATGAATAAAAGCAAACATAAAGAGGCCCATCCTGAAGAGTATCTATTTCCGTTTTGAAAAATCATGTATTTCACACTTAAAAAATATTTGACATAAAGAAAAAGATCATTTTTTACTATAATCCATTTTGATCTAAAAACTACATGAGGATACACTTCCAAATAATGTTTTCATTTAACAAATCGCAATAGAATGCATAAAACGCAAGGTCCTATATTAGATTGGGTGACAAAAAAAAAATGTAAAAATTAACTTATTTCCTTCTCTCAAAGAGCTTAAAATATAGCAGATAAGAATAAGGACGAACTTCTGTGAAACTGCAACAAATTATGATATTGACCATATTCCATATCAAACAATATTCCCAATTTTCTAAGGTTTTTTTTAATGTAAAAAAAGGAGGGGTTAGGTATCAAATGATATCGAATGCTTTTCTGCTCTAGTAAGCTTATCATACAAGTTTTCTTACTGAACCAAACAAGGTAATGAATCATATAACTAGATCTTTTCTATTAAACCACATTTATATGCTCAGATAAACCATCCTTGATTAATGAATGACTGACTCTTCAACTGTTCCGTTAGTCTTAATTTTATTACAGAGTGTACACCAATATTCAGAAGTGTTTTCCAAACTCTGTTCTTTAAAACAGATTCCCTTAAGTTGTTATTGGTATTCCACAACCAAAACAGAGAGACAGAGAGAGATCCATCATCAAAGGTATCTGCAAAATACTGGGCTAAACAAATACTGGGCTAGACTTCTCGGGGACCCTAATATGCTAAAAAGAGCACTGTGACTCTCCAAAATGGTACCCTATACAGATTTTTCCAAAACTGTCTAGCCACAAAACTCTTCCACAGAACTTCCATTAATCTCTTGGAGAACTCTGGTAATCTGTTAAACATAGCTCGGTTGACATTTTACTTAAATGTCTGGTCCAATTTTTGGTATTAGGAATATACTAACTCAAGAGCATGAATCAGAAGATTCCCATTCATTTAATTTTATGAAATGAAAATATAAAAACTGGGCTTAGAAGTCTGTTGTGAAGACAGCTCATATAACTTCAATTCTTCATGGTTACTGGTCTGCTAATGATTACAGCGAGTCAGTTTTTTAAAACTGTCCTTTATTGTCTTCAGTGCTTTTCTCTTTTTTATTCAATTCTACTTTGGAATTCTTATTCTTAACCTTCTGTGTTTTCTATTGTGTTTTCCTTATAAATCTTGGCCTACCTTTTTATTTTTAACCTTTCTATGTTTCTTTGTTCTAAGCATCTTTTGAAAGCAGGACACAGTCGAGGATTATTTCTTAGGTTGAGTCCGTCTTTTAAAACAGAAATTTAATACATTTAACACATTTAACACGTTAAAGACATTTAATGTAAACTGTTTCACTGGTATTTGTCTTTTATAGTCTTGTTTTTCGTTTCCTTCCTGTTTGTTTCTTCATCTCTTGCCGTATGAACCAGGTTTGCTTGCTTTAATCCTGTCCAGCTACTCAGAAAACAAACATATATCCCCTCCTATTTTAAATTCTACTAATGGTGACTTCCAAGTTTTTTTAAGTCCTCCATTAACCAGTTTTTGGCTGATTATCAAGGGAAAAGTGAAATCCATCTCATGATACACAATCCAATCCAGGTTAGCCAAGGACTGATCACGCCATTCCTTTTCCCCAATGCTCCATATCTCCAAATCCTCAGATTATACGTTTTATAGCCATAGCCTATCTAAGTTATTCCTGGCATTTTGTACTATTTCCAACCTTGAATAACACCCGTTTAGTCCTGCTTTTACATCTAATTTGCTCCAGTGCTCATTCCCAATGCTTTCGTACAAAGATGGCCCCTTCCCAAACTCTTAGTTTTGACTTTTCTCCTATAGTACATCTTTAAGTATTTTTTCTAAAGGTCACACATGCAACACATTTTCTCTACCCCTTGAAAATCTGAAACCATCACTCCCTTTTAATCACATGTAAACAATAATTTGGCTATGTATACACTGTTTTAGCCACAACACCATGCTTTGTTCTCTGCAGTAAGTGGTCCGTTACTTCCCGTGTTTTGTGATACTAAAGAGAACACGTTAATCCCTTCCAATTTCTTGGATGAAGATCCAAGTTCCAGTGACTTACTTTTATCAATTATTGGTTAATGTTTTTACTTCTACTTAATCTACTACCTGCCTGAAATAAATCAAGCTAGCAATCTGAATCACCACCATAAAGGGTGTGATTAGAAAATTATTTTATCTGCTTCTTTCATTTCCACACAAAATACATCTTTTGCTCTATGATCAATGAGCAATTCTGCTTATTTGCTTGCTCAGGTTTCCTTGAACGGCAAGTCCCTTGATTATTTAAATCAATAATTATGCATTTTCATCTGGCACACAGCCTGCTTCTTACATACTGATGATTTATGAATCAACAGCTCCAGAATCTCATTTCCAACCCTACCGGCTGGATCTCTCTGCCTGATTAGCCAAACCAGAAACGTCTAAAATCTTGACCACTTCAAATCCATTCTACTCTGTATTCCCTCCTCAGTGAATGGCACTGCCACCCAGTCATATATTTCCTAGGCCATCCCAGACCCTTTGACTCCCTCACCTGCACGAGTCCCCAACTCCCATTAATTCTACCTCCCAAACCCTCTCTCTGCTTCTCCCAGACTCTCATGATCCTTGCAGCTATTACAACCAATTAATTGTTCTTCCTGACTTTGGTAATGTAATTCCTACTCTCCACACCCACCATAATGATCAATCTCAAACGAAAACCTCAATATGCCACGCTCCTGCCTAAAACCCTTTAAGGAATGAAACTTTTCTTAGCCTTACTGGCTTGCATATAAATCCTATACTCTGGCCTTAATGAACCATTGACACTTCTTCCAAATGCCAGGCTCTTTCATGCCTGTGTGCCTCTGACACACTGTGCCATCCTAGCTGAAACACCCTTCCCAGCTAGCCTGCCTGCCTGGCCAACCTTGCTTCATACTCAGGTGAACCTTTATAAAACACCCCTTTAAGTAATCTGTCCCAGGGCATTTTAATGACTCCATTATCTGTGCATCTGAGGTCCTATAACAACACAAGCAATTACTATTTAAGGGCAGAATCTGTCTCTTCCTTTTTTTTTTTTTTAACCTCCAGTACATATGAAAGTCCAATAAACACTTGTTAAATAATCAAATTTAGAAAACAAGAATTTATAAAGAACACAGGTCTAACAATCAGGACCTAACTAGTTCAAATTCACATGAGCATCTACTGACACTTTTGAATGATTAAGGACAAGTTATCGCTCTGCTCTGAAGGAAAGCTCACAATGAGCACACAGTCTGCGGTGACACAGCAAGGCCCCAAATCCTTCTCCCTGAGGGACAAATACGGGGAGTTTTCTACCGGAAACAAGTGCCTGGAAGAATGAAGTATTACTACTTCTCAAAAGGGTTAAAGTGGAATACAAATAAAAGATGGTATTATTTCTTCTGCTTATCGTTACAGAAGAATTTCCTATGAGGATAAAAAAAACAAGTGATCCTTACTCACCCCTTTCAAAGAAATTTGTCCAAAAAAGCTTTTGACAGACTTTCCATTTGTTTTGGTTAACTGTGGGCACAGGATGCTGCTACAAACACAATAAATGTCCCTTATCATTCTGCCATGTCATTCAGTTACCCACACAGCAACAACGAAAGCCTGGCATAAGCACATGATCACTAGGCCAACCATTCAGCTGTAACACCAGAAAAAAGCATGGTAGCCAAACTGTAACCATCCACGGCAAAAGACTGACATACGTAAAGAGCTAAGATAAGTAGCTCGGACCCATCTTCCAAACCTGATTATAAAAGGCATTCCTTGTACTAAATAATTCATAGTAGTGAATTCTATCATAACAAAGCTGATAAGACCCCATGGAATACAAGCCAGTACTTGGGAACACTTTAATGAGTATGAATTATGTATAGTAAGGTCATTTGTTTTAACAGCCTTTTGTCTGTAACAAGCACTCACTAACCAAAAAATCATCACAAAAAAATAAAAAACTTATTAAATAAAGGAAAAATTTAATAGATGTTTCTGAATTAACACAGATTTTACATTTTGTCTTTATTTTAAAAAAGCTTATAAACTGCTGTTTCTTCATTTGTTTATTAGCACATATGCTCTACCACAGACACTGCTCTATATTCTGATTATTCCTGAACTTGCAAAACCCTCGTTTCTTTCCAGGCTAGTTTACAGTAAACTATGAAGTGGTTTTAAAAGATGTCCTATCACTTCCTTCCTTTGATGTTCCTAAACACCAGGCAAGGAAAGGAGCCCTACAGCCCAGTGGTAAAGGCAGGACTCCCAGCCGGGTCTCCCCACATCCCTGCCAGGGAACTTCTCCACTGACCCACACCCAGGGCTCCACGACATTCTCACGACCTGAGTTAGTCATAACAACAGAGTCTATCTAAGGGACAATTAGGTTAGTAGGACACAATCAGCATCTAGCAAAACAAACTGAATGTGTTACCCTACTTCTATGAAAACTCCTGCCTTGCCCCCTCCTGCCCACCCTCGTCCTTCAAAAACAGAAACAAGAATAATAATTAGACCTCTCGGCTGCTTGACCTCCTTTTTACTGTGCACAGACTTCTAATGCAATGAAAGTTAACAGAAAATTAAGAAAGAAGGGAGAAAAAGCAAAGCAGGAAAAGCCACTGACTCATAGTCACACAAAACTGTCCTAGCTTTTAATAAAAAGATTTCTCAACAAACTTAAGTAAATCATGGCTATACTTTATGTTTTAAACGCTACCTTCTGAGGAACTAAATTCGATCGCTGTTACAGTCTTCTTCACACCACAGAACCAAACAAGTCTTTGAATGGATTCTGTGGCATTGAGCAAGGCGGCTGCTGGGCAGACTTTCTCAGCAAACTCTGCCCAGTCATGTCACTCCTGCCTGCACCGCGGTGCAGTCCCCCCCTGCTCTTCTCAACACGCACAACAAATCATGCCAAACTTTTGCATTCACTAGAAACAAATGTACTTTCTCTGGCACACTTATCATGTGAAACTACGATTTTATGAAGATACTATCCAAAGAATAAGGATGCCTATTGTAAATTAATAGTGGCAATAACAAACATGTTATGCTGAGGAAGCTACCTAGGACTGCACGTGAGACTTTAAACATAAAGGGCTCACAGGAAAAAACTGAACATCTAATGAGTAGTGATTACAGACTTACCCTCAAAATGGAATTATATAATTGACATCTACTTCAGTTTTGTTTTCAGAAACCTTCTGACTCTGCAAAAGTCCATTCCTCTGACTAAAGAACTGATAAAATCTTAGAAAAATGGCAAACAGTAAGAGGCTTTAAAAGCACAGATTTATTAAGGATGGAAACAGCCTTATTTGGGTCTTCACAAGAAACACCTTACGTGTCATACTTACAGCTAAAGTCGGGCAGCAACACAGAAGTTAACTTTTAATTTCTCCCAGGATTCACTGAGTATTTACTTACCTTTTAGTGAAACTGCCCTTGTACGTGAGGAAGGCTGGACAGGCCCTGACACACCTTCCCCAGACATGCTCACCTGCTTCCACCTTCCACGCTGATGACCCCAGAGCTGCTCCCCAGCCGGACTGCTCTGCGGTGTTCAAGCCACACGCAACCACCAGCTACCTACTAGACAGGCCGTGCGGGCATCCCACAGGCATCCAAGCTCCACGTGAGGCATTCCCCACCCCCGCCCCACCAAGAAGCCATGTTTGTTCTTAACTCGGGTAGTTCTGACGAATGCACATTGAATGAGGACGGAGGAAGCGTTCTGTACTCTCGGCGTAAACAGCAGGACTCTGAACTCTACGCTGATCTGGTTAATATTTCTTCTCCTTTGTTCTTCAGCATTAGGCACTATGATAACTTTATCTAAAACTAAGGCAAAACCTGTATTTCCTTGTATCTTAGAGTATTTCCACTTTCCCTTCCCAAGCCAACAGGTGGGACAGTCACTGATTTGATGGTGCCCCGCGTGGGAGGACATCTTGGCACCGCAGTGACAAGGGCGGACCAGCGGTAAGCGTATTCTGTATAGAGCTCTGAGAAGGCCTCCAAAACCATACGAGACAAAGTTTGTCCTCCTGACCCCCATGATCACACTCCTTCTGCTTATGAAGGAGGACAGAGACAGTCACAACTGCAAAAGAATTAGAAAACGTAACAGAGATGAATAAACTCTTCACACTTAGTCAAAGACATCTAAACCCCTGCCTTCAATGAGGCAGCAAACACCAGGACACAAATAAAACATCCTAAGAATCTGCAAGAAAGTGAAGTCTCTAATGTCTTTATTTCATCCCATTTCAATAAAGAGCCACAGCTACTCAAAGGTGGGGGACAGGGGTAGGGAGAAAAAAGTGCTGGAACTGGAGATAAAGGACAATATCACCTACCCAGACCCTCTGCCGTGACTGTGGCCCATCCCAGACGCCCGTCCGCTTGCTTTCTTATCTTCTCCAAAACTCATTCAGCCACTTTTGACCGCAGCCAACGTGTCTACCAGTTGCTGGGAATACAAAAAGCACCGAGGCAATTCCGATCCACCAAGTTATTCGTAGGCGAGACATAAAGAGACAGACTTTGCAATATCAGGAAACAAGTATTCCGCCGGACGCCGTGGCAGGGACTGCCAGGACAAGAGCTGACGGGCAGGATGCCCAGGCAGCCTGGCAGCCAGGCCAGCCCTGCAGAGAAAACACCCAGGTGCGTCCGAAGGAGCTGTGCGAGCTGGCCGGGCAGAGGACGGGGACGTCCCGACTGACGCAGGGAGAGCGGGGCCACCACAAGCAGGGCAGGAACACAGGAGCTAAGGACGCAGCAGAGGAAGCACCAACGCCCAAACCGCAGTTAGGAGACTAAGGGATTGGAAATTATTCAAGACAATAGTTGAAGGATTTTAAACAAGGGAAAAACCTACCTAGAAACAGGTAGAAGTTGTTGGAGGTGTTTCTTTAAAAAATGAATCAATAGGTAGATAGAGAAACAAATAAATTTAACTTAGTCCTAAATTTTAAAAGGGGAGAAAAGTTAGAGGACGCTAAAGGGGGAATCTATTTTTAAAAAAAAAAGAAAGAAAGAAATAGCACTTCTTCTTGGTAATCTTACTTCTTCTTGGTAATTTTAAAGTATAGTATAGGATCACGTAAGTCTGGATTTTCAAATATAAACTAAATTTCTTCATACATCTCGTAAACCAAACTCAACTCAATACATTTTTTTAACAAATATATCTGAGGTCCCCTTTATAATAACCTTGATTCTATTTTGATGCTAGTTCCTGACCTGCCATTAACTAAGAAGCAAATAAAGAAGTATCAAAGCACTAGAGCTTTTACCCCTATTAAACACAAAACTTGAAACCATAAAGGTACAAGTAACTCTCTATAACCACATCACAGGAGAGGAAAGGGTCAATCTTCTGAGCACAGTACTCAAGACCTTTGGTAAGGTGGCGCCTTCCCCGGTTAACGCCTACGCGCTTCTCCTTGAGTTCATGAACATACAATGTATTTCTGGTCCATCTGGCTTGCCCTTTAAATGTTTTTTAAAATAATTATTGACATTTTGATTGTTCTTTTAAACTTCTAGCAATGAAAAATATGAAAAGATACTAAACAAAACGTATCTGTTTTGAAGTGGAACAACTTTTTACTATGTCAGCATTTGATGAACACAAATCAAATGATAATTTTCCATCAATTCGAATTAGTAATTATTCCTAAGAAGGGAATAACTTAGTTCAACATTTTCT
The DNA here is from genome assembly GCF_965194825.1 of Balaenoptera physalus. Classification (NCBI taxonomy): domain Eukaryota; kingdom Metazoa; phylum Chordata; class Mammalia; order Artiodactyla; family Balaenopteridae; genus Balaenoptera; species Balaenoptera physalus. The sequence goes on from NC_138882.1 coordinate 5,290,706, forward strand.
CCATGAGGGGATTATTAGAACATCATAATGGAATTCATTTGGCAAATATATACAGTAAGCACCTTCTATGGGCAGAGAGAGAGGTTCCTTCCCCTTTACAGAAAAGCCAAACCACTAGGAATGGGCTAGCCTCTAAGGAAGGGAAACATAAGGATACTTAGTGAACATCTTAGTAAGTCAGGTTCAAATCAATGTCATCTGACTCCTGGTCCTGTTTTAATGTATGTCCTAATTAGAGGAGCTCAGTTCTTACTTCGTTCCTTGTTGCCCAAGCCTCTAATTTATACCTAATCACCCAACTGGTCTCTGTCCTGACTCCACACCCCTCCCCATCCCCACCAACTTCATGTCTGGCATACTCCTGTTTTTTCCCTGTCCTGGTTCCCACCTCACCCCACTCTGAGATCTTTCAAAAATTCAGAGTTCAGACACCAAGCCCAGGTCAGACCTTTACCCATTTCACAGAGTAAACCTCCCTCACACCATGCCCTGTGGGCCCCTGTGTCTGCCATTCACCCTATACTTCCCTGAAATCAACTGCTCAACTGTCCTGGACGTTCTCTCACTACTAGTATCTACCCAGACCTTCTGCCCCATACAGGCTCTGGGATGCAGCCATCTGCCATTCCCTGAATGGCCAGTTCTGACAAGAACGGTCCCAGGCCCTGCAGGAAACACAAATATGTACAGGACATGATTCACACCTTCCAGAAGCATATATTCCAGGGAGGAAGCTAAGACAAGTACAACTACAGGGAGAGTCGATAAGCACTAAAGGCCTAAAGAAGCAGAAGAAAGATTTCTTTGTACTTTTTGTACAACATTTGAGCAGAGTCTTAAAGGATAAAGATGATATTTAATCACTGAGATTGAACAGCTGAAGTATAAAAAAAATGGACATTAAAAGCAGCTAGAAAAGCATAAAGATAAGCAGAGAGGCCAGAAAGGGTACAAAATTTATCGAAAAATGGTAAGTTGTCAGATGGGACCAACATCTGGCGGAGAACAAAGACGTGAATCTGGAAAGGCAGGTCAGGGTTGAGGCTGAAGACAGAGGTCCCGATACAGAGCTGTTAAAAACGGGTGAGCCGGGAGCGAGCATACAGATAATACTGCTCACGCCTGTCTCCCATCTTCTGCAATTAATCAAAACGGAGTTTTAAAAGCATAAAGACAGATCTTTGTTTAGATTATTTGTCTACTCACCGTGGGCTACTTCCCAATACCCCCAAATTTCGTTCTTCCACCTGTGCACTGGTGGGACCCAGGAGGAACAAATGGGGAAAGGAGGGGCATGACGGGAAGAGACGCAGACTCGTCCTCACAGCCGCTGCAGGTCTCCAGGGAGCAAACGGCCTGCCCCTCTGCTTGCACGCAGGTGTGCCTCCCAAATTCAGAGAAAGCTGGCCTTGATTCGAAACTAAGCTTAACATCAAACGCTGTGCAGCCGACTGGATCATCTTGCCAACGGTCTCAGAATGCATACGCAAATACCCCACAAACTTCACAGTGAAGAAAAATGGATGTTCGTGTGGGTCTTAACTCTGGAAACACTGCCATTTAGAGGCTGACAACCCAGCTCGTGCACAAAAAAGGCCTAGGAACTGCAGCGCGCCCTGCAGGGACCACACCCCGGGAGACAGGGTGCCCTGGCAACCTGAGCACGTCGTCGCAGCCCAGGCTCCTTTTTATTCACTGAACCATTAATCACACTCCCGGTGATCTCCCTCCTAAGCCAGACACTCAACTCTTAAACTGAGTTCTGTGGATATTAATTTAACTCACCCTAAGACCCTGTGCTTGGCCTTTGAAAATATACAAAAATGAACCTGGACTCGATCCAGGACTTCAAAACCTTCTTTGTCAAGCTGTCTCTTCTTACATTATTTATGATCTACATATGTATATGTATATATATATTTTTTTAAGGTGGGTGTAGAAATGGTGATAAACAAAAAGGGCCTGAATTTATTGATACACTCCAAATTAATTAAAGAAAAAGGTAAACAAAAAAATCACTGATAGAAAGTAGTTTTAAAATGGCCACGTAGGCTTGCTTAAGTAAAGAACATACTTACACGTTAAGGCCTGTATCTGGGACAAGGAGGGCAGCTAGAAAGGACTCGAGAACCAGCCCCTTGTTATCGATGGAAAAAGGAACAGGTTAGTCATCACGCTGTCATCACGCTGTTCCCGAACACTTTCCAGCTCGGCCAGATAAGCAGGACAGGAAAGCCTGGCAAAGTCAAGCCCAGGAGCGAGAGAGAGAACTGCAGGTAGAGCTCGGGCCTTGGGGCCTGGAGGCAAAATCTCTGCTGCCAAGCTAAGGGCTTTGCCCTTAAGCAAAATGCAAACCATCTCGGGGGGTAAGGAAGTGGTAAGCTTTCACACCCTGCTGAGAAAAATACCCTAAAAATGCCAAAAATGGTGAGAATAGCACACAGCATAAGCAGTACACCAAGAGGGACCGTCTGGTTGGGGCAGAACTAAAATTAACACTTAGATGGACTGTTTTCTTTCGCCAGTTTGAAGTTGCATTTTCTCTTCTATTATTACTCAATTCTTATTCACAGTTATATGTATTTGTCTAATTTATTTTAATTGATTTATAACACTGATTTCAGTGATACCTGGCCACCAGTTGAGCTGAGACATTGGCTACATATGCTAGAAGGGTCTGATGACTAAGCGTGAACTACTCCAAGGGCCGCACACCCTCAGCGAGAAATGATGGTAGCAGTAGGGATGGACTTCCATCATAAATAATTTTTTAAATGAAAAAATCTTTTTTAAAAAGGCCATGTGGCATTTCTTACTGTTGCCTGAGGAACACCTCCATTAAAATCACTTGCACTACATCAGAGACCAGCAGCTTTCCAATCTGTGTATAACAACCGTCTGGGGTACTTGCTTTTAAATGCCAGTGCTTGTACGTATCCAATCAGTGTCTCTGACACAGGCATTCTAAGGACCATAGTTTGAGAAACACAGTGATAAGACAAATGCTTTGAAAATACAGCCTACCACGGTGATGGCAAGAAGGTCACCATGTATTCTTGAACAGCTATACAAGTTTTCTAAAAATTATTTTCAATGTACAAATAGATATAACTATTTCAAGGAATTGTAAGATAAATCCTTTAGGATTGATTTGATTAATCTCTAATAACTGCTTTGTAAGATAGGATTTTCACTGAAACAGGGAACACATATAATAAACAAATGAGAACCAACTTAAGAGAGAGGCATGGCTACAGAGAAAAAGGAAACAGCCCATCATGATCTCTGAATCACGGCAAAAGAAGAAATTAACGGGAGAAACTGGTCAGTGGGGTTGCCAAACATTTCAGTCATACATACTGTGCAAGAAGCAACAAGGACACGTAAGTTATTGTCAATACAGCAAAATGACAAACAACAATGAAGCCTGGTCCTCATGAATCAAGGTATCTAATATAACGAAATGTGTATTTATGAAATACTGACCAAACAACCCTGTGATCACCCAGGAGCTTTCTGGCCTTTACTATCTACCTACCACCTCTAACTAAGGACTCTTTCCTAGCACTGGCCTCCATAACAGGAATTTCTTCTTCTTTGATCCTATTTCATAGTAAGAATATAGCAACATACCCTAACGTTCCTCGTTCTAGAGGCAACAGAAATACTTCCCCACTACACAGCTGGGCTCTCGAATATTTGCTGACTCGAATCAAGGCCCTGATATGGGCAATCAGAGGTGCAATGTCACTCTATCCTCAAGTCTTTTTTGAGCACGTACTGTGAATGCAACAAGACTGCTAATTCAAGCAAGTGAAAACAAAACACCACGCCTACTACCAAGAGCATGACAAAGGTAACACACAAGGCAATATGGACTATTAAGGAATCTAGTGGAATGCGGATTAGCAAATTCACATCCTTGAGTTTCAGTTTATTCTCACATTAAATGAAAAGGCCAGTTTAGACAATTTATAAGTTTCCTTCCAGTTCTGAAAGTATTTGATTTAGTGAATTACAGACTTAAGGTCTCCTAAGGGAAACTACAAAATAATGGTGAATGGAAAATGTGATTTTGGAACAGCTGTTCTGTAGTAGTATAAAATACAAACTGCAGATGACATATGTACAGGATAACCTGGGTACCTTTATCTCTCAGGTACAATCTCTGTACAACCTTAAAATATTCTGTTCAGAACAGAAAGACCAGAAATCTAAAAATCTCTTGTGTGGTGAAGAATCTGGGAGGGAAAAAAAAAAAAGTACAGATTTTGCTTGTTAAATTTTAAGTGTAAGTGAATAGAAGTAAAGATGAGGTCATGAGGTGACCCTAATCCAGTTAAGACTGGTGTGCTTTTAAGAAGAGGAGGAGACACAGGAAGAAGGCCACCTGACACAGGCAGAGACTGGAGTGGCGCACCTATCAGCCAAGGAGCGTCCAGGACGGCCGCCAACACAGAGGCTGAGAGAAAGGCATGGGGCATGTTCTCCCAGGAGCCTGCACGGAGAGCACAGCCCTGGGGCCAATTTGATTTCTGACTTCTGACCTTCAGAACTGTGAGCGTAAACTTCTGTTGTTTTAAGCCACCCAGTTTGTGGTAATTTGTTGTGGAAGCCCTGGGAAACCAATACAGGAGGTGTTAAGTACCAAACCCAGAGCATCCATCACCTGGACCATAGCAGTCAAGGGCGCCCAGAATAGCAGCGCCATCGTGAGCAGTGGCTGTGTAGTCCCAGGCTGGTGGCTTTCTGATCACGAAAGAGGCAGCAACTCCCTTGGTGGCCCGGTATTGGGAAACTTTGCTAGAAGCTCAGACTCCCTCCCAGCCACCAAATACTATTAAACATGGTGTAATAAATTCCTTCCTACTTAAAAGAGAGAGGGAGAGAACGATGAGAATGATTAGAAGAGCAGTGGGAGAAGCGCCTAATAAAATACAACTCTTCATCAACAGCTGATACTTTGAACACTCTAGGTCACAAAATGACAAAGTGAAGTTGAAAACAATATGCCATTCAACAACCAAAATATTTATCAAATGTAGAAACTTCATTAAAACTTTAGTTCAGGTGTATATTAAAAATGTTTTAAAAAATGCCATTTTTCACTGAATACCTCACCTGCTACTATGCTATTCTAAATGTGTCTAAATACCAAAGACTGTTTAAAAAAAAAAAAAACACACACACAAAAGAAGTGAATTTGTAGGTTACCATAAAAAATTGAGAATAAACATCAATTTATTCCTATAAAATCAATCCAACAATAAACATTCTTCTTGTATAATGTCTTTCAATTTACCTGTATTTGTTAAATAACAAACCATGCTTAGAAGTAAACTATTTGAAATAAGGACAAGCTATTTGGCTGAAATAAATTACCTATTGTCCAGTTCTGGGTATCTTTATGACAGTATGCAAACATATCCCATTATTTTACTATAGGGTTCAACAGTTAGATATAAAAGGCAATGGAAGACTGGCAACTCCTTACATTTTAGAGGTATAACAATTTTTCATAAACATGTCTAACTGTTCCATTTTTCCAATCATAATATAATAGAGGATATGTGGCTTTGCTATGGTTACAACCACAAAAAAATTAGAGTAATTTGCCAGTTAAATATGAGAATATGAGAAAACTATCTTAACAATAAAAAAACAGAACTGGAAGCACACTAGAAAGAATATTCTAATTTTTTCCATTTTTGAATCAGTATTTAAGTATCTTTCTGCAACTCTCACTTTTTTTGTTGTCCAAAATATAACCCCCAAGGCTCTTGTGGCTTTTTCTACCTGAGGAACTAAGGATGACTGTTCTTTCCCCGCAAAGTTCAGTAAAAACATTAACTCGTGCTGGGAACAATTAAATTATAAATATGGAAATCGCAGGGCAAAAGGGAAGAATGACTAAGGCAGAGAAAGTAGAAATGGCAGCAGAGCTGGGTAGGAGCCTCTTCAGATAAAGCTGGGCAGCAGGGCCTGCATCAGAAGAAACTGAGAAGACATGTGTTTCCCACCACAAAATGTCCTAAGAATAGAGAAAGAGGTGAAATGAAAGTAACACTCACTGAGCCTACTACCCTACTTCTACAAAGACGTTGTCATTTACTCCTCAAAGCAATGTGACCTAAGCTGAGAAAACTACGGTCTGAACAAATCAAGTAACTCAAGCAAGGTCAGAGGGTAGGAGAGGAGCCTGGGCCTTAGTCTTTTTCACATCACGGTAAACACAGAAAATAATATTTGTGCAGCAAGGTCACACAAAGAGAAGAGGCTGGTAGCAGCCGGTGGCAACTAGCCCTGAAGCTCCAAAGCCCCAGGCCCCGCCCCGAGGTGTCAATATTTCGGCCCACCCAGAACCCACTCCTGGCTAGGACTGGGAAGTCCTACTGTGTAAGCTCAAAACTGTTGCCTCTTCCATCCCACTCAGCCGCTTCTCAGCAGCTGCAACCAGGTCAGCCACAGCCAACTCTACTGAGAGCAAAGAGGCAGGGACCCCGCAAGTACCCCCAGGCCACAAACGCCGTGACTATAGCCTCTCCTTACAAATGCAGGCCCTTTTTAGAATTTTTTTTTTTTTTACTGGAAAAAAAAGTCTTTTATAAAAGACTTAGTCAATAAATAAATAAATAAAAACCTAAATAAAATGATTAAATTAGAATGCCAAAAAAAAAAGACTTTGTCAATTTTTCTAACAGGGAAAAAAAATCTGTGCACCCTCTTGCTCATGCCAGAAATTCTCTCTCACAGCGGCAAAAGCAGTCACTCCAGTCGACTTAGAACGAAAACTACTAGTTAAAGAAACACAGCAAAGCACATTCCTTCTAGGGCTATCAGTCAATCAAGCAAAGAAAAATGTCTGACATCAGAGTCCATCTTGGCTTAGCAGCAAGAAGGAAGCCGAAGAGAGGGCAAATCCACTCGACATCACAGGATGGGTGTGGGATCCCCCCGAGGCAAAGAATGACAGAAATCCCTGAAAACGTGAATAAATCTGAAAGAGGCTGATATATTTATGAGGCCTCTGAGATTAAACACAAAATTTGGCAATGAATAACTGGGCGTTACTCTGAGAGGACTGGGGAAGATCAAGAGACCGTCACAAGGGATCAAAGGACCAGAAAAGGCGAACACAGTGCCGTGGAAAATCCCTGTCAGCCCAAACTTCCATCCTAGAATCAGGTTTAGGCCCTTGGTACTACCTTCTAGGGCAGAGCTGGGCCTCCAGCCCGACTGTATGAAGAAAGTTTTACTGGAACACAGGCACACCCACCTGTTCAGGTATGTCCACGGCTACACTGGCAGTAGCTGTCACAGAGCCCATACAGCTCACAAAGCCAGAAACATTTACTCTCTCATCCTTCAGAGACAAAGTCTGCGAACCCCTGTTCTCTACAAAAGCAACCTGGTGTGAAAAAACTGCCTTTAACGACTTCCACTGATTATCAATAGAAGACCAATGGCAAGGTTTACAGAAAGGTCTATGTCCGTTAAGTAACAGAAAACATATACATTTCTAAAATTTGATAGACCAATTAAATAACTTCCATTCAGTTACACACTATTCCGATTAACACTTTGGATAGCTATTAGCGAACAGCTCATTGTATCGGCTCATTATATACATAGTATGACAGCTGTTATTTTAACAAAGGTTAAAAAAGAGAAGTTACCCTGCTCAAAAAAAATAAGGACTGCTTCAAGACCATCTATCTGTCCTTCTCATTCCCACTGCTCACTAAAAACCATGAAATATATTCTCTAAGTGTTTTCCTTATTCTGTAAAGATATATAATACACAGGGATAATCAAACTATTAATCACCAAAAGAGGAATCAGCAGTTTAGAGGTTTTATAACTCTAAGAATGAATGGTTCTACATTAGTTCTATGTATAAGTTCAAAATTTCTCAACTGCCGTTCTATCCTGCAAATAAATATATTTGATTACAATTATATAAATTCCCTATAAAATTGAAGGAAGGAAGAAATGAATTGAAACATTCGAAAGTATGAAGAAATGTTTCTTAAAACATCTTGCTATACATTTATAGAAATGCTGATAAAGTAATTGCTGGTAAGGCAATTCAGAGCAAACATTAATCATACATGTCATTTCCAAAACACCCTTAGTATTATGCTAAGTTTGCTGCCATGTTTTATGAATGATGTAGTAAAACACCTACCCACATAACTCTTGAGCAAATATTTGAAGGGACAAATATATTAATTTGAATGAAAACAGGAATGTGGACAGAGTATTGCTTTATGCAGCTGCCCTGCACATTTTTTAAATACCAAAGCCTGTTTTAAAAAAAATCAAACAAAACCTGAAAAGAATTTTGGGGACCTATTACCTAATTAAGCAACTTCTTTTGCAAAACTGCATTAAGTAATCGTTATTCTCTCCTCTCCAGATGCCTTGAACGGTGGCTACATTAGTAATACTGGAAAGATACTAAAATATCAGACAGTTCCAAAGAAAACAGCTTTTGGCTCTAGAAACACCGTAAAACTCTCTAATGATTTCTCTGACTACATACTTAAGTAAAAAAAAAAAAAAAAGAAATCTACATTTCAGTAAATGCACAAGAGTCGGGAAGAAAACACTTAAATGTCTGCAATAAACCAGAGCCTCACACTGCCAACTGCAACCACCAGAAAGATGAAGGGAGTGGAGTATGAGATCAGATACTCCTGCCCACAGACTACACCCGCGTTCTGGTCATGTGGAAACTACAAAACTGAGTTTTATTATCCGGGTAGGTTAACACCCGAGGCCTCAAACCTCCCCTCCCCACCAGCACGCGGCCATCATACCAGGCGTGCTTTCCTCATTCTTGGAGTAAGTGCTGCTTTAGGGGCTGGAATAGCGCTCTTGAAACTGTCCAGCCAGGAGAACGTGTGAGTGGGAAAGGGCGTGGAGGGCGCTGCAGGTGTGACCCGAGTCAACGCCCCCGAGCAGCACAGCAGTGCAAACTAGGAAATGAGTCTGCACTCCAGGGACGGTCGTTACTTTTTTAACTGAAAAAATTTTTTTTCAACTGTCGGAAGAGTCCCAAGTAATTGTAAAAACGCTTAAGGATTGGGATTCTGACATTTCTTGGTTTTCATTTTCAGATAATTTCAAAGAACAAGGAGGGGGCTTGTGAGAGCCCCTCCCCCTCTCCATTAGTCACACCAACCGGTGAGTCCAAAGCGCGGCTAAACCTTGAAAGGAGACGAGCACCACGGGGTCCTAGGAACCTGCCGCTGCGCCCTCCTCATTTTACGCCTGTTTCTCTCACAACCTCCCCTTATCTTGCCCGTTTACCCCACACGCCCACCCCCATCTCACAAGCCCCCTCCTCGTTTTACCCGTTTCTCTCACAAACCCCCTCCTCGTTTTACGCGTTTCTCTCACAAGCCCCCTCCTCATTTGGCGCGTTTCCCTCACAAGCCCCCTCTCCTCATTTTGCGTGTTTACCTCTCAACCTCCCCTTATCTTGCCCGTTTACCCCACACGCCGCCCTCCTCCCTTGAGCCCCCGGGGTCGGGGGAAGTGCCCGCCCTCCAGCGGGAGCAGGGCCGTCCTCACCGCGCATTGGCTGCGGGGGCCGTCAGTCTGAAGGGGGCGGGGCCTCCCGCACGAGAGCCGAATCTCAGGACCGCTCGTCTTGCAAGGTCCCGGGCTGCCCCAGACCCCGGGAAAGCAACCAGCTTCCACTAGGGGTGCCTTAGCCTTTTAGTTTCGCCGCCCTCCTCCCGCCGTCCCCATAGTTTCTACCCCTTTGACGCCTCCGAGACGCAAAGTTTTTCAAAGCTCCAACATCTCTCCCCCACCCCAGCAAGCTCCCACCTACTCCAGGGCCAAGCGGAGGATGCTGCGGTTTTAGGAGTGAAGCAACCTGTGGACTGGATCTCCTCGACGGTAGCGAGGGATCCCTTCCTCTGGAAATGAAATTGCTTACGCTTTATGTTAACCGTTTTGGGGGCACTGGTCTTCATCAAGCGTTACAGCCAAGAATACTCGGCATCAATTCAGCAAGAGTTGCCACAAAGAATTAACAGAGTTAACTGTATCTCTTGTCTAACTATTCACCCTTTCAGTGTTTGTCTGATAGTACCAAACGTACCATAAACTTTTTGAGTGAAAGTACTATGCCATTCTCCGACCACACCCGGAGCAGCTCAAGCTCCTGCACAGACCTGATGGGTCTCACACACACATTCTGTACTTTATTCTGTAATGCAACCTGGCGAGACACACTGCTGTAGCCTGCTGGGAGTGTGCATACTCCTTGAAACTGCAAATTCCTCGGAGAAGGAATTAGAAACAGTGGTTCTAATTATAATGGGTACACAATGCTCTACAAACCATGGGCATCTGATCGTTTCAACTGCATCCTTACGATCAGTAGCCTCAAAGGAGGGGAAAAATCATCTCACTTCTGCAATATGTTTCTGACTTTCAATTCCATCACCAACAATGCTCAAGGATGGAAACATATCTTACTGTAAAATAAGTATATTTTTAGTATCTATCCCTAACAAGGACTGCAGCTGTGCAAGAACAAGATTCACCTGTGTGAAACATCATCTCCCAAGGCCTACAGTATATAGGAAAGAGGTAACAGGGATTCTTAAATCTCACTGTAGGATCCTTCCTCTAGGTTGTGTTGGCTTCCTGACCCTGTCCTGGGGCAACGTGGTCTTCTTAATTTTCTCCTTTCTCCTCTGCGCTCCCCTTCGCCTCTATGGCTTTGGCCTCAATGTTCAATGTCTTTATTTCTTTTCCATTGCCACTATCACCACCAATGTTCGCTACTGCCTTGCAATCCCTCTCTCTGACGTTTCCTAGTCCTGACAGAGTCCCAGTAAAGCTCCGTCTCCAACAGGTCGGTCACCCTCCCCGCACTGCTCAAGGCCGGTCTGCAAGCCTCCCACCACCCACCTCTCCTCAGAAGTTCGCTCTGCCCAGTCCGCCTGAGGCTGACGGCTGACAGCTGGACCCAACCAATCCGCGTGGAATAAATAACCGCCGCCGCCAATGAGCGTGCGGCGGGAGGCGGAACTTCGCCAAGTTCCTCGGGTCCCCAAACCGAGACCTGTTGCGCCGCAGCCGTGGCCGCGGAGTTTCTTAGTTACGGCGGCGGCCTCGGACGCCCGAGCCGCACGGGGCACGAGGCTCTCGCCACCGCCCACGACCGGACCAAAGCCCCCGCCCGCTCGGCCGCGCGCCCCGCGCCCCGCACAGCCTCCTCTCCCCCTGGCGGGGTCCCGAGGCCGCCGCGCGCGAGCCTGACCTCCCCTCCCGCCTGGCTCCCGCCGGCGGCCCCAGCCGGCGGGGCCCCGACCCGCGCGCCAGAGACACCGGCGGCGACTCACCAAGAAGCGGGGAGCTCTCCGTTCTCCGGCCGGCGAGGGACCCGGGGCGGGCGGGCGGCTCGGCCAGGCGGCGCCGCGCACAGGCCCGCTGGGCCGGGGGCTGTGGCTGCTAGGCCCGGAGCGCTGGCCACCTCCCGCCGCGCCGCCCCCGCGGACGCTGCAGGCACGGGGACCCACCCTGTGCACAGCGAGGCGCGTCCGGAGCGCGAGCTTAGCGGTGGCCCATCCTCCCAAGACTCCCGCTCCTCCTCCCGCGGCCGCTGCTGTCAGGAGTATAAACATCCCGGCATCCCCGAGGAGGAGGCGGAGCGTGCGTCGGCACCGCCCCCACGCCGAGCCCCGCCCCCGAGCCCTGCTCTGGCAGTACGATGCACCCGCTGGCCTCCGCGGAGGGACCCCCTCCACTTCCGCGCTGGAGCCCGGGCGGGTCTGGGGGAGCCCTCCTGTGGTCAGACCGAACCCTATTCCCTTCTTTCCGGCCAACTTCCCTCCAAGCCGGGGGTCGGCTGCTTTTTGAGAACTTTATGTTTAGATGCCCTATTTGCAAGCGGTCAGCTGAATTGGTGACAACGCTTTCTTCTTCTGGATCATAGCGTTTTGATCCCATCGTCTTTTCCTAGGTGATGTAACTGCCTCTGCGCTTGAGAAACTTACATTAAAGTAAGAGACCCAGCTTAGAGGACAGTGGCTTTTAGGACATTCCTGAAAGCGGAACTACCTGGTTTGGTCCTAAGAGTCTTTGGGGGGTGGAGGGACATTTGTTATATCCCAGAACCCTAGTACTTGGAACTGCAGAAGGAATGCTTTGAACTCAGCCGCTTCGCTACTTCAATAACCGGACACGCGTTACCGGAGGACACGGCTAGAAGGCAGTATAGAGTCAACCACACCTTGATTGTAATCTCAGCTCAGGGGTTATTAACTCTTGAGTATTATGTTATTTCATCTGTCCCAAGTCTCAGTCTCCTTATCTGTAAAAGGATAATAGTAATAATACCTATCTCTAGAACTAGACTAGAATTAAATGAGATACAGCAAAATGCTGAAGCACAAGAGCCTGGCATAGAAGTGCTCATTGAGGAGTTGCTATTACTCCTAGGTCCGTTCACTAGTTTGGCTTCCCAACCAAAGGGAGTCGAGCTAAGAATGAGTAGATTATAGCTCAAATGCTTAAAATGTTAAAGCTATGGAATTAAGATTTGGAAAGTTTATTTTTAGAAAGAAAGTAATTCAAAATCTCAATAGTAGATGTTGACTTCAGTGGTTAATAAAGTGTTAATAAACCTGCTAGACACTGTTCTAAGGAATAAAGATACAACCCTTACCAAGACACAAAGTCCCTGCTCTCATGGACCTTATATTGTAGAAAAGGTAATAATAATATAATAAGCCAATAAATGCATACTATGTCAAACGGTGATTCATTAAAAAATAAAGCAGGGGATGAATGGAGAGCCATTGGAGGGTGACCAAATCGACTTGGGTTTGCAGAGACTAGCTCTGCTGAAACTAGTCAAACAGTTAAAAGACTATTATTATAACAATCAGGTAAAAGATATTGATGACTTAAATTGTCGTGCTAACAGTGGAGGTGATAAGAATGGTCAGATCCCAGATATATTTCTGGGATATATATATTTCCCAGATATATTAAGATACAGCCAATAAGATTTAACAATGAACTGAACTTGGGGTAGGAAAGTGGGCAAGAATGAAGCCAATGATTTGGCATTTGAACCAGGTTGCTCTGTCAAGTCCCACCAAATCAAAATCAATCAAGTAAGGACAGTGTCACTTGAGTTATACACAGGCACACCCGGCAGGAAAAATAACCAGATATTCCCAGGATGAAGACATTTCAACCTGGTTAAGGTTTCTAAAAACTATCTTTTGTACCACCTTTTAGACATGTACATAGGTCGATAGGTAGATAGATAATCAATAAAACAGCCCTAATTAAATGAACTACACATTCGGATACGGACCAGACATTTCACTGGTATGAGGAAAACACATATCCCTCATGAACAGTGACTGATAGGGAAATGGATCAAAACAGAGCTCATGAAGCCCTAGAAGTATCCTATCATGGCTAAATGATGCCCAGAGTGTTGAAAACATCCCTATGTGTCCTGTTTCTTCACCTTAAAAGACTACAAAGCTACAGCTAGATAGTGTACAGTGTTTCAGAAGTTGTGAAGACTCTCCAAATCCAATGCACTTTCTATCTATGACTTTTCATCACCTCTGTGCTGATAGGGGAGGTTGTCCCCTTGCCCTGGGCCCCTGGCCTAGAGCAAATGCTCATGGAAAAGCGGAGAGTTCTGGCCAAAGAGGTTCCTCTGGTCCCAGGGATCAGTACAGCAGAGTCCAGCTTTAACTGCTTTTCTATTCATCTCCCCACCAAGCTTGCTTCAAAAATGCTTGCCTGGCTCCCTGAAATGCACTAATTACAGTCCTTTATACGTGCTACTTAGTGTTTATACCTAATTACCATGCAATACTTACCATTAACTATCAGATTAACTTCACCGTAAATGGTACTTGACACTTAAAACATTTCAGTTTACACCCTGTCTACATGTTTTGGTATTCAGGTAGCTTTGCTGGCCCACACAATGAAAAATACAAAGTAGAGGTAGTACTGATTATCAAAACCATTTTTTATCTGTAGGTTAACCCAGACCTGATATACCATAGCAGATTCAGGGTCAGTGCAACTTCTCTGTAAGGAGAGAAGCTTGCTAAAAAAAAATGTTTTCCTGATGAAGGATGATGAAGTCATATTAAAAATAATTCTCCTTTGAAAGAGATCCTAGCCAGTGGGATAGACCAGAAAGGTCTAGCCTTCTTGACTCATACATAGTGCTGGCAACAGGTGTACTTAAAAAGCTGCTAGTGATCCTGGCAGCCGCTGAATTTGGCAGCTGACTGGTGATGAGGCTTAGTCAAGCTGTTGAAATGTCTGGGCTAACCTGGGCCAAGAGGAAGAGGTCAAAGTGCAGACTGCAGACAACCCCAGGGAGATCACTTTCCTCGGGGCCTGGCTGTGGTCACTGTACAGTGGCAGAAAATAAATCTCTACCGTGCTGTGAAAACACTCACGGAAAATATTTGAAAGCTACTTTTTCACTTTCCTGGCCTCTTGCATGTGATTATTAACGGATCGTGCAGATGAACTTCCCTTTAAAGCAATAAAATCTGCCTTAATGTTATCCTGCCATCAAACACCTAGAATTCAAAATCACAGAAAGACAACTCTGCTATGTCCCATTTATCTAGTTCTGTACTTTGAGAATACAGTTCATGGTTTATTTTAGCAGCATACTGACGGCGGCTTTTTCCCAGCTATTTTTGTAGTAGTTTTAAAACTGAGGAATCATTTCAACACTGTATATATATATGTGTGTGTGTGTGTGTGTGTATGTGTGTGTGTGTGTATACACACACATATATGTTAGATATATATATATTTAACATAGGGAAATGTAATGTTTTATTTTAATTTTTAAAATATTTTTCTTTTATTTATTTATTTATTTTTGGCTGCGTTGGGTCTTCGTTGCTGCCCGCGGGCTTTCTCTAGTTGCGGCGAGTGGGGTCTACTCTTCGTTGCGGTGCGGGGGCTTCTCACTGCAGTGGCCTCTCCCGTTGCAGAGCACGGGCTCTAGGCGCACGGGCTGCAGTAGTTGTGGCACGAGGGCTCAGTAGTTGTGGCTCGCGGGCTCTAGAGCGTAGGCTCAGTAGTTATGGTGCGCAGGCTTAGTTGCTCCGCGGCATGTGGGCTCTTCCCAGACCAGGGTTCGAACCGTTGTCCCCTGCATTGGCAGGCGGATTCTTAACCACTGCGCCACCAGGGAAGTCCCTAATACTTTATATTGGTTGCAAAACAAGAAAGAAACGGCACAACTGGCCGTTTATGTTTGTATCATGATTTCCTCTGGACAGAATTCAACTGAATCTCTGCTTTTTGACTCTTACTACAAAAGCCAGAGGGCCAATATGCAGTAGGCAGAGTCAAAGCAATGAAGGAAATATACTCAGGAATGATTTTCCTTTTCACACTGGTACATCCCATCCTTGATGTGGGACCAAACTGAGGCCATTTCCCAGGGCGCCCTTTCCTCCACCTTGGTGGCAATTTCACTGATCTATGCTAACAGAAAACCCTGTTAAAGATAAATCTAAAGAATGCAGGTTTCTCTGGAAAATTTTGTGTGCATGTGTCTGCCCTGAAAGGGGGATGCTACAAATACCCTGTGATTTCACAGAGTTGAATGGGAATATCTCAGAGTCCTGTCTAATTTCTATCACCCTCTACCTCTTCTGTGCTCTCACTTCTGCCTTGGGATGCACCAAATTCATTCAGGTCTGAGCAGTTGAAACAGTTGTCTATTTCCTACGTAGGAAAGAAAATGGAAAATAATGTTTTTCTTCTTGCTTTTAATATTTCACATAGATAAATTGAGAGGCTGCTCTTAGACTACAGATCCAAAAGGGCACCCCTAACAAAGTCAATACAAGAAGTGAAAAGTTGCATCCAATGTTGTTTTCCTCTTTCTAACCCTCTTTGCTCACACTTGAGCCTTTATTGCTTAAAATATACATCTCCTCGATCTTTTGTTTTCAGCTGTTCTACTTAAGGGTGGAAGTGCATTTAAAAATACCTCAGTAATTTCTTCAGCAGTTCAATTGCACAGTTAATGTTCAATCTATTTGGAAATACAGGATGTGAGTAAAGCCAGATTTAGAATCATGCCATGTCAAACTCAAAGATATACCGAAAGCAGGCTCTCACTGTCTTTATGACAATAAGCCTAGTTAATCATAAACACCCTCAACACTCTCCATAATTCTACCATTGAATTCACCATCAGGTAAAATTCAAATTATGGAGACACTTTATTTCTTCTTTTTTATAATTAATTTTTATTGGAGTATAGTTGCTTTACAATGTTGTGTTAGTTTCTGCTGTACAGCAAAGTGAATCAGCTATGTGTATACACATATCCCTTCTTTTTTGGATTTCCTTCCCATTTAGGTCATCACAGAGCACCGAGTAGAGTTCCCTGTGCTACACAGTAAGTTCTCATTAGTTATCTCTTTTATGCCTAGTAGTGTGTATATGTCAATCCCAATCTCCCAGTTCATTCCACCCTCCCTTCCCCGCCTTGGTTACCATAAGTGTGTTCTCTATGTCTGTGTCTCTATATCTGCTTTGCAAATAAGTTCATCTGTATCATTTTTCTAGATTCCTCATATAAGCGATAGTATACGATATTTGTTTTTCTCTTTCTGACTTACTTCACTCTGTATTACAGTCTCTAGGTCCATCCACGTCTCTGCAAATGGCACAATTTCGTTCAAGATGTGGTACATATATACAGACATCTTATTTCTTTAATCACTGTCATATCAGCTTTTCTATGGAAAAGTTAGCATTATGTAGAGTAAGAGGCGCCTGGGACAACACTTCCTAGAACAAAACAGTCATTTCCAAAGCTTGAAAATTGGGGGCAAAAATCAGAAATATGCTTAAAAACTTGTTGAAGTTCCGATCCTTAAAATTCAGGGCAAGAACCTTTAAATTCATAAGCCATTCAAGTACTGGGTGAGGTAAACCAATATTTATCTATAGATTTATGGGATAATTCCTTCTTTGAAAGAGTAGAAGACAAACAGTAGACTGTCACCCATGGAAACCGCAAACAGTCCTAAATGGACAATTTTGTTAGATTTGCCCATTAGTGTTATTTATTGCTATATAACTAATAGGTTTATTTAATCTGCAGAACTTTTAAATTATTTATATAAACATCTACTTATTTTATATTATTATTATTTTTAAAATATAAATTACTTTTAAAGTTGCTCATATATATATATATAAATAACTTTTAAAAATTATTTAAGAATTTATAAATATACACACACATAATGTATAGTTTGGGCAACCAAAGTATGCAACTTTAAAAATTCTGTTTTGTTTTTGTCTTTTCCTCGCTTATATTGAAAGGTAAAGACAATCACTTTTTTCTGAAGACAAGTAAATAATAAACATATTACTTCTTCATGTTCTAAATTACATGAAATTAATACTTCCATCAGGCCTATATCTTGTAACTCCAGTCTAAATAGTTAGGTATGTTTTACAGTTTTACAATAGGAAGTTTGTAGAACTGTCAGAATATAAACTAGAAATGACTGGAACAAAACATGAAAATTAGTCGTGTCATGTCAATGATTGGTTAGTTTTAATTTCCTATGTAAAATTTTCAATATACATTCCTGTAATTACTACATTACCAAGCCTTTATTACTAATACCTAGCTAGTGAGTTTATGGACAATTACACTATCTTGAAATCTAAATATGTAGAGAGATTATATTAAGTCAGAACAATCATATCATCTGAATCTTTGCTGCTGATTTTTTAGCCCCTGAAGGCTAGAATCTACTTTTATTACTTTCAGAATCTAATATTTTAATGCTTTTTATGGATAATCTATATATTTTCCTGTTTCATGATTCTTTAAATTTATGTGTGTACAAAACTATACAAAAATCAAAACCAATACCCTCCTCTGTTTCTTAACATATACTGAGATAAATCAGCTGCTGGATTAGGAGATCTTCACACCTTTGATGGGGCAGCAGCTCCTGGACCAGTTCTGGGACCAGTGTAGCTTTGGGATGGAACTTCATCTGTGTTTTGCCCCTGGGGTTCTACCTGGGATGCTGGAGTGTGACGTGAAGCAAAGAAAAGGTGGTGGGGCTGAGGTGGGGAACAGAGGTACCAACTGTAACAAAGCACATGGAGGTTTTCCAGGCATCACATCCCAGGGTAGCAAAAGGAGGATGGCCCTCATGCACTAACAGGCTTGCTATTCTCCTTTACTAGGAAAGCAGAGTAATAACCTGCCTTAAAGTAAAACATGAGAAACTTACAAAAGATATGGCCTAAAATTAACTGCAAGAAAAGAGTCCGTAAACTTGGGACTTCCCTGGTGGTCCAGCGGCTAAGACTCTGCACTCCCAATGCAGGAGGCCCGGGTTCAATCCCTGGTCAGGGAACTAGATCCCACATGCCGCAACTAAGACCCGGCACAGCCAAATAAATTTAAAAAAAAAAAAAAAGAGTCTGTAAACTTGCGAAGTAGGCTCTCAAATATCCTTCTCTAGTGAAATTAAAAAATGGAATTTAGCTCATCTTTCTGGCCTGTCCAAAAGCAGGAAGATGGGCTAGGTTCACATAAGCTTACCTGTTAGCTTACCTAAATCACAAAAGCTCACACACAAGCCAATTAGCAATCCAGCTCCAGAAATACATGGAAGTAAGTCAAGTTGATCCTTCCTTCACTCTCATTGCCCTTGGTACAGAGTTTGGTCCTCCTTTATCATCACGGATTAACTATAAATTGTTAGTTTTGTAGGTTTAAGATTATTCAGTGTTAGTGCATGTTACTGTGGTTTGTTTTTTTTTCAATCTAAATCTTGTAATTAATATGTAGGCTTGCATTCCTTTGGTTTCTAAATGGTTTCTGATCTTTGAAATCACTGTCAAAGTATACATGCTTTTGGAAATGAGTTACACATTAAGCCTAGTTAATGAGCCCTTGTGGGAATGAGGAGACAGTCTGGAGGGAACCAAGGATAAGAAGCTCTGAGAGGGAATCCCATTGGCATGGGCAGTCCAGGAGTGCTTCTCTGAGGAGGTGACACAAAGTGAGATCCGGACAGAAAGGAGGCAACAAGGCTCAGCCCCTGCATGAAGGTCCAAAGGCAGCTATGTCTGGTTTTTCTTCCTTCCATGTGAGAAGAAAGGAATGCAGAAGCTCATGGGCCTGGGATTACAACTCAGTGGTTTCATTTTTATTAACTCATCAATATCAAATTACTATTGATGTAATGAATAAAGTTTCCATCCGTGAAAAGGAAAATTGGAAGCTTCTCACCAAGAAAGCCTCAGAATTATGCCCATTATTGGGGAAGAGGATGTCATTTTCTTTTCTGCCCTTTTTCTTGCTTTCTTTCCTCTCTCCTTTCCTTACCCTCCCCTCTACAGTCTTCTTTCCTCCTTCCCTTCTTTCTTTCTTATTCCTTCCTTCTTTTCTTCCCCAGACATATTTACTGAGTATCTCCCATGAACTAAGACTCTTTTGGAATCTGCAAATACAGCATTCCACTGTTTCTAAGACACCTTTTTTGTGTTTTTAACATTTAACATCTGTGAAGTTGGAATGCTTCTCATATTCAGTGGTGTCTTAGAATCAATGAACTATGATACAAAGATGCAGAACATTAAATCTCTGTTTTTAAGAAACACAAAATATTTTAATCAAAATCTAAGTATAAAATAAAAATTAAAAGTAAATTGTATACAAGGATTAGGGAAGAAAGTACCAAACCAAATCTTTCTACTTATTCCTTTGCAAGTTCTATTTAGAATTATTTACTTTATAACTCAGTGTTTGCTATTTTATTAATTTTAGAAATCTGAAAATAGTGGAAAAATAATTTTGACTAGACCTCAAAAAGCATATTTGGTAATTGGTTGTTATGAATAAAGCATCTATCACCACCAAGTGGTTTTGTAGCTTAATTGCAGGAAGGAGTTTAAAAAAAAAAAAAAAAAAAGATACAGTTGCCAAGCAGATTCTTCTAGGTGATAGCAAATAGGGGTACTGAGACTCCACATTTCCAATAGAGGAACTGAAAAAGAATAATAAATGCCCAGAACAGGTGAGAATACCAAATACTTGTGACTCCAGCAAGTTCAATGAATGTGGTTATGTACAGGTCCCACATCCCTAGCTCTTACATGCATTGCTTCCCTGAAACTATTGAAAAAAGTATCGGAAAGTCAATGCATAAGTGGTATTATTACAAAAATAACTGAGAACAGTCTTATTTTTAGGAAAATGATTGGTACCTTCAACTCTTGCTGATAACACTTTATTTGCTCAAACTGTGTTCACCACAGTGAACTCATATGAGAATAATTAGGAATATTTTAAATATTCAAGGGAATCACAGCAGCACTTGACATTTGTCAGACATCTTATGAGCTACTAGCCTGAGGCAGTTCACTGTTTGGATGTTACATCGAGTTCCATTCCTTTTGATGACATCATATCTTTGTGAAGCTGAGTTTTGGGAGATTGCTGAGATTAAAAAACAAGTATCATGAAAAAAAATCAATGTAGAATCAAAAATGACATGGTGGGGGGGTGTCCAATCTGCTTCTGAGGCTTAAGAAGCTGTGCATCTTATTAGTAATTGTGATTATTTAAGAATGAAATAAAAGTATTATTTGCTCTTTCAAATTATACATATAATTTTTTTCAAATGGCTACTAAGGTGTTAGGACATAAATACTAAATTGTTAAGATTTAATTACTTGGTGAACTGAATCGGCAGGTGGTGTTTGTTTGATTTTTGTTGGGTTTTGGGGTTTGGGGATTTGGGGTTTTGGTTTGGTTTTTTTTTGTTTGCCAAGGGGCTTGTGAAAAAAAATGCTGATACACTTAGGGGCACCACCACGAACTGAGAAGGTTTGGAAATCTCTGTTTATGGCGTATCTATCTGATTGCAGCCTCAGAGCTGAGAATTAGTGCTGTTGACAATCTGGATTTTAATATGCCTGAATTTGCTTCATCTCCAGGTAAATTCATCTATTTATTCAGCCAATATTTATTGAAAATTCACTATAAAGTACAAAGTACCGTGAGGCATACACTGATGAATGATTCAAGACTTCCCTTCGGAGCATCCTTTATATCTTCCTACACAAATATACTTCCTACAAAATGAAATCTTCACTTATAAGATCTTTCTTCTGTGCAACACATAAAAATGCCATATCCCTGAAGAAAGAATGAGAAGAACTATTAATTCTACCATGTTACCATTTTCTACTTCCCCAAATGATGCAGATTTATCAATAATTCAAGAAAATGTCCTGAGTTGAATTGAAAGCTGTCTGAGCAACAGCCTCAGACAGTAGCAGGATGACTTCTGTGCTAAGGACCGGAAGGCAGACTCGCCCTTCACTAGCACGACCACCGTCCTTCACCTTTAAGGGAGACCCCACCGGATGTGCTGGGAAAACAGGAAGAAGAATTTTAACTTCAGAAACAATTTTATCCCACAGGATAAACACTCTTGGGAAAGCTGTACTAGTTTATTTTTTCTTTTTCTTTTTTTAAACTGAATAAGATGCTAGTATTTTAAACAGGGAGACTCCAAGGACCAGAGCAAAGTGATGAAAATTTAATACCAGAAAATTCTAAAGTGGTGATCTAAAGAATTAGTATAAATTTCCTCTCATGCCTATGCCACCGCCAAGACATGCCAAGGGGGCACTGAAGCAATTCAGACCCTCAAATAGTTCAAAGTTCCTTGCTAGAAGTTTTGCATGATTCCCGAATTTATTATGATTTCTTTTAATGAAACAGATTTGGACTTAGAGAAAAATGCAGAAAAATGACAGTTCAAACATTCTTTCCTATTTTCTCCACTCTTCCATAACTAAGCTTTGAATTATTGAATTGTCAAGAAGATGACAAAAGGAGGGAGGGGAGAGGAAAAAGAAAGAGAAGGAGAAGGAAGGGGGGAGGAGGAAGAGGAGGTGGGGGAGAGGGAGAAGAAGAGGAGGGGGAAGAGGAAGAGGAATTTGTAAGTGTAGAGACAGGGCCTTTAAAGAGGAGATTAATTTGAAATAAGGCTGTGACAGAGAAAACAAACTTATGGTTACCAAAGGGGAAAGGGGGGATGGATGCTTTAGGAGTTTGGGATTACCATATACACACGACTATATATAAAATAGATAACCAACAAGGACCTACTGTACGGCATAGGGAACTCTGCTCAATATTTTGTGATAACCTATAAGGGAAAATAATCTGAATATATATATATATATAAAACTGAATCACTTTGCTGTACACCTGAAACTAACACAACATTGTAAATCAACTCTACTTCAATTTTTAAAAAAAGGCTGTGAGGGTGGGCTTTAATCCAATCTGACTTGTGTCCTTATAAAAAGAAGAAATGTGGACCCACAAAGGGAGACACCTGGGGTGTGTGTGCACAGAGAGAAAAGACCATGTGGTAGCCCGTCTGCAAGCCAAGGAGAGAGGCCTCCAAGGAAACCAACACTGCCACCCTGCCGACATTTTCATCTTGGACTTCCAGCCTCCAGGGCTCTGAGAAAATAAATTTTTGTTGTTTAATCCATCCAGTCTGTGATATTTTATTACAGCAGCCATAGCCAACTAATTTGGCATCTTAGAATGTAACAGGGGTATATCTGAAGTCTTACAATATTATTGAATCAATTTTCAGTCTGTTATAGAAGCCTTAAAAAAAAATAGAGGAGATTCAGTTTTCCTTCTTAAGGAACCAAAATGAAGCATGGTTTTTTAAGAGTTATTATAAAAATTGTCAGTATTCTTCACTGACAAGAGTGCTGAATAGAATTTTGGAAGAGAAATAATAATTATTCTGAGTTTGCTTTTGTTTTAAAACTCTATGAAAAAACTGTGGTATGTGATTTTTCTGAAATCATTTAATAAGTATAGTGTTTTTTGAGATATGCCCAATTTACAGTGAAGGTTAGTCATTAAATTTGAGCTTAGCTGGCCTTTTACTTATGTCTAGTTGAATTTTATGGTAAGTCTGATAGCTCTTTTCAATTTCATAGCTTTCTCTGGATTTATATTTGCACAGCATGTCCTAGTTCATATAAACCTGATCGGTTTTGGTGGTATTCTCCCATGAAAATGAGATACTCACACAAAAAAAGCATTTTTAGAGCTCTTTGTCTGTGGAGTCCTTATACATATCTCAATAGAAAGAATTAAAATAGTAATGTTTGTATTTTGTAATCGACAAAAATATAAATGAAGTCCTTAAAAATGTCAAGGTCACATTAAGATATTATGAAGCATTAAGAGTTCCACAGGAAGAAAATAAATGCTTTCTCATATCTCTAACCAAATATTTGGTTCTTAATGTGAGCTTTGTAAAGTCTTGAGTCAAATATTGTAATCCCCACAGATTTTATGTTAATATTTTTCTACTGAGAATTCACCAGAGACCACGATGCTTAGTAACAACTTTGTCTGTTCATGTAAATTCTATATTTGACAGGTGGCCTAAAACTTAGGCTGTCCCTCTGAATCATTCATCAGGAAGGACTGTAAACAAGCAGGAAGAGTTAACTTGGTGAGGTTTTCCTTTCTTTTTGTTTTTTTTTTGTTTTTTTATACTGCAGGTTCTTATTAGTCATCAGTTTTATACACATCAGTGTATACATGTCAATCCCAGTCGGGTTTTCCTTTTAATATCTTTGAGAATTACAGTATGTCCAAGAGTGCTAATACTAATTTTGCTCTTATTAAAATCAGCTCTGCTCTTTTTTCTTTTTTAACTAAACTAGGTTTCTTCCTCCTAAACCTCTCTCTCAGCCATTCATCATCATGACAGCGTGATCAGAAGTGGGAGAACAGATCACACACGCTCCCCTGAGGCAGGTGGTAACACAGCTCATTAATATGGCAAGTAGGACAGATTGGAGAGTGCTGTGCCTTCCTCGTTCCCCAAGTCAGTCAGCTGATGCTCACTGTCTTCTCGGAGTGCCAGATGACAACCAGGTAAGAGAAATGCTTTGCAAAGTCATGAAAAGAGCAATCTGAGGCAATATCGTATACCGGGGATGGCATTATTACACACTCCTTATCAAAATGGCACCCTACATAACAGATTAGAGCTAGGGTTGCCAATTTCAATGGAAACAACTGAGATTAACTGTTATTGCTATTTAACGGATGAACTTGATGTCCAACAATTACATTTCTAGAATCATAAACTGAGTTTCAGCTATGCACAAGGGTATATACCATCTTTGTAGCATAATTTTCAGAACCTGCTCTCCCATTTACAGACATGTCTTATAAGTTCCATGCATATGTGTGAGTTGCCAGGAAAACAAAAACTGTTAGGATTTGATCAGTATGTCCTATTGCATAAAAATATCCAGAAATACAATTCTTAGCCATTATTTTGCCTCATCAAATTCAGCAGCATTATTCTACCTGTAATTTACAAAATTCTCTTTAGAGTAGCACATGTGCCATTAACTTTACTATTAAGAATATGTAACAGTCATGTGTCAATATTTCAAAGGCAAACCCCTCAGCTCATGAATCATCTATACCCATATTTGGGACTCACACCAGGCAAATCAAAGAGTAGGAATGCAAAATTAAGTGTAATGTTAAAATTTGACGGAGCTAAGAGATGGGCACGTGTACATTCATTCTTTGCCTGAAACTTGTCATCATAAAAATGAAAAATTTAGGAAGGTATTTTGACCAGACGAATATTGAAGTTACTTCATTATTTTTATTATCCATGATTTTTACTTCTGTTTTAGTCAGTTCTGGCTGCTCTAACAAAGTACCACAGAAATTTATAAACCACGGAAATTTATTTCTCACACTTCTGGAGGCTGGAAGTCTGAGATCAGGGTGCCAGGGAGGTCAGGTTCTGGCGAGAGCCCTCTTCCAGGTGGCAGACAGACAACTTCGTGTTGCATCCTCACATTGATTAGAAAGAGAGATTCTGGGTTCTCCATCCCCTTATAAGAGCACCAATCATCTCACGGCTCCTCCCCCAGGACCTCATCCAAATCTAATTACCTTCCAAAGACCCCACCTCTAAAGACCATCACATTGGGGATTAGGCTTCAACATATGGGTGTTGGCGGGGACACAGACATTCAGCCCGTATCAACTTCCCATTGTACATTCTATCTCCTACTCATAAGGAAAATATAATTCATTTTTCATTATGTGTTTAAATTTTTTAATGCAGCATTACATTTTCCTTTTAATTGATTATACCAAAAACATTAGTTTTTGTCGAAGTGTTGAATACACATACATGATTTTTTAAAAAACAAAGAGTTCATGGGAATTCCCTGGCAGTCAGTGGTTAAGACTCCATGCTTCCACTGCAGGGGGCACGGGTTTGATCCCTGGTCAGGGAACTAAGATCCTGCATGCCATGCGGCCAAAAAAAAAAAAAAAAATCCAAGAGTTCAAAAAGGTTTAAAATAAAAAGCCACAGAGCTCTGCCCTACTTCTTTCTTCTCCCAGTCCTGTCCTGCAGACACAACCACTTTTATATATTTCTACTTTTGCTCTTTTTGTAGTTACTGCCATAATTCTAAATAATATATGCTGATATTGACCTGTTTTAGGGTCTATCTATCAGCTTTCTGCTCTGACAAACCAGAATTTAGATAAATTAATTCCACCAGCTCTTCCCTATGAAGTTTTATAGCAATTATTTATTCATCTATTTATTTATTTACTCAACAATGGCTTATTATTTTCCTATACCAGGGAGCTTTTTTAAGGGCCTGGATACACCAGCTAATAAAAGAGACAAAATAAATCCCATTCTTGAGACAGAAAATAAACACCATAATTAAGTAACTTATACATAGTATGTTAGAAGGTGATCAGAGCTGTAGAAGAAAGGTAACTTGGTAAAACAGAAAGGGTGAGACTGGGAGGTCTAAGGGCAGGGTGGTCTTGAAGGTACGAAGAGTTAGCCATGCAGACACCTGGGGGAAGAGTGCTCAGGACCAGAGCTTGTCCCTCGCGTTGGATGAAGGATGAGAGACCAGTGAGTGGGGTCAGAATAGAAGAGGAGGTCACAGCTGGGTGGGGAGAACGGCAGATCCTGAAGGGCCTTAGACTTTTACAATGAGTCACCTTCGAAGTCTTTGCACGGTTTTGAGCACAGACATAACAGGATCTTTCTTATACCTTGAAAGGAATTCTCTGGCTGCTAACTTTGAATATTCTGTAGAGGGACAAAGAATGAAGCAGGGAGACCAGCTGGGAAGCTATTTTAGTAATTTAGGGCAGAGACTGCACTAGCTCGGATGAGGCTGTGAGCAGGAAAGGCATTAAGGAGTCATTTTCTGTACATATTTTGAAAGGAGAGCCAACAGAATTTTCGGATGAATTGGATTCAGGTTGTAAGAACAAGAGACGAATAAAGAATGCAATAATTTTAGTCTCTGTTTAAATTATTCTTATAACTTTAAATAATAGACTTTTACGTATCGTTTCATCAATGTAGTAGACATCCGTCATCATCTCCAGCAAGCTTTAAAATATCATATTTGGGGAAAAACCAATGTTCTGATTCCTTCCCCTCTACTCTAAGAGCTAAACTCAGTCCCATTTCCCTTGTGTCTATGACAGAAGCACATGGCCTAGTTTCAGCCAATCAGATGCACCTGTTCATAGTCTCATTTACAGGTGAACAACATGAGGGAAAAGAAACAGGCTCTCCAGAGCTTCCAAATGTGCAGTGTGTGGATGGCAGAGGGTGACCGCTGATGGCAATGGTAGTGTTTGTTTCCCAGAGTCGTGTGAGCGAGTTCCTGGAACAGTCGTGTCGTTGGTTGGGGAGCAGAGGCAGTTCCTTCCAGTGTTGAGTGGGAGCACCAAGGGTTTTATCATCAGACCAGCTCTGCAACATGCTTTTGGATATTACTTTTAAAAACAGCTCTGAGCCTGTTGTTGTTTTCTTTTTTTTAGCTTTCCCAAAACTAAACTCTTATTGTTAGCTTTCCAGTATAATTTTAGTGATCTCCTTTCTGCTTAGTAAAGTCAGAGTCACCTTGCATTGCTTGCATCTGACACCCTTGATGAATGCCAGCAACTAGAGATGTTATTTTTTCACTCCCCATTTCGTAAGATGAGGATACTGGTACCCGTGTCCTTCCCATCAGCTGAACGCGCCACCTTCTACCTTCCCACTGCAGTCATCTAAACTTGAACTTGTAGAGAATCAAGTTGGCACTTTAACCATAACTAAATCTTTTGTCTATAAGTTAATTCTAGAGGTTATGTCAAATGAAACTTAAACTTTATGGTTTAACCATGTACATCTTGTTTATTTCAAATCCAATTAGTGTAGCATAACTATCCTATGTACCCTTTTAATTTATCCTGGATTGTCTTGTTGCCTTTGTTTGCTTCTTATACTGTCAGCATTTATTTCCTTCTTCAGATCACCCAGTATATTAAAGCTAGGAATATGATCAGATCCCTGGATGCTGTATTTTTTTCCTAGGAACTTCAAAAGTTCTCCATCCTCTGGTTCCAATCAGGATTAATTGAGCCTGCTGTAAAGCTGTTTTTCAGACTTCCTTTCATCACTTTCCTTGGCTATAGTCATTTATTCTTGCCTTCCCTGTCCTCTCCTCAACTTTTTAATTCCCTTATTTTTAGGAGTACATACTCAAATAATTTCCTAAGAAAGGCCGTGTGGGAGATAATTTTCTAAATTCTTACATGTCTGAAAAGATGTTTTTATTTTGCCCTTCTAACTGGTTGACTTTTTTTCCTGGATACAGGAATATGGATTATAAATAATTTTTCTTTGAGATTTTGAAGGCATGATTCAATTACCTTTTTAACATCTATAGTCTGATGCCCTGTAATTCTCATTCTTTTGAGTGTGACTTTTTTTCCCTCTAACAATAATTCTATGACATATCCCATTTTTACTGAAGGGACAAAAAGAACTGCAGAAACTTAAGTTGAGAAAAGGAACTTCCTAAGATGGCACAAATAGAAAAACCAGAGCCAGAATTCAAATCTGGGAAGGCTGACTCTCAAGCCTGCATTCTTGTTTTTTTCTTTTTGAAGTATAGTTGATTTACAACGATTCAGGTGTACAGCAATGTGATTCAGTTATACATATACACATCTATATTCTTTTTCAGTTTCTTTCCCATTCTAGGTTATTACAAGATATTGAATATACTTCCCTCTGCTGTACGGTAGGTCCTTGATGTTTATCTATTTTATATAAAGTAGTGTGAATCTAAATAAACATATGGTTACCAAAGGGGAAAGTGGGGGAGGGATAAATTAGGAGCTTGGGATGAAGAGAAGCCTGCATTCTTAACCACTATGTAATGCTGTTTCTCATATGCCATACAGTCTAGAAATTACTGGTGGTTCAAACCTGTGTGAGGACCTTGACAGGAGAGAGAGCATATCATGTTTTCAGGGCTGCAACTCAGAGAAGTCCAGTATGGCTGCAGAGACAGGTCAGGAAACAGGGCACTGGCCGGAAGGTGGAGGGATTTAAAAGACGTAGGAAGTGTTTTGAACTGCATCATGGGGCCGAGGAGAAGCCACTGAAAGGATTTAAGCTGGAAACTCACTCGTTATGATTGGCAAATAACAGTAATGGCACCTCGTATCAAAATTCTCCCTGACCTCTGTGCTGCCGGCTCCAGTGAGTACTTTTCTGTCCTCAGTTTACTTAACCTTTTAGCAGCACTTCCTCTTTCTCCAGCACTGTCAGTTCTGGCTTCTGCAATACCTGACTCTCCTGGTTTTCTCCTGCCTCTGACTGTCCCTTCTCGGTCTCCTTCGCCGCCTCTTTCTTCATTATTCAGTCGCTACATGTAACAGTTCCTCAGACTCATTTCTGCATCCATTTCTCTAACTCTATTCCCCATCTTCCATTTTTAGGGCTATAAATATGAGTCCCACATTTATCTGATTAGCCCAAACTCCTCCACTGTGCTCCAGACTGATATGGACAAGTGCCTACTCGAATCTCTAGTTGACTGTGGTGGAGGCATGACACAATTAATATACCCCAAGTGAAATTTCTGACTGCCTCCTTAAGTGAATTCCTTTCCCCACCTCCCATAATTCTCAGTTACTCTCTTTCCCTTACCCCGCACATCCAAGCCATCAGAAATTCTTGTCAATTAAACCTACGAGATATTTCAAGAATTCGTCCACCTCTCATCACTGCTTTTACCTCAGCCCCAACCTCCATCATGTCGCGTCTAGACCACGGCTAAAGCACCCCCTCATTAGTCTCTTGGATTCCACGAGTGATCCCACAATCCATTTTCCACACAGCAGCCAAAGCAACCTTGAAGAGGGTGAGTGATGGTGTGTGACTTCCCCACCTCTGAATCTCTTCAATGGCTTCCCTTTTCATTTGGAAGAAAATTCAAACTTTTCCCCATGGACTACCAGGTCCTTCGGATCACACGGTTAATATCTGGGAGAGCTAAATTCACTATTTTTACAAGATGGCTTTGGCTAATTAGAGAAAAAAAAGATTGAAAGTGTCCAAGAGTGAGTACAGGGAAATCAATAAGGGAAGGTCTTGCAAAACTCCAGGCTACCTATGATGATGTCCCGACCAGAGCATTAACAGTGGGATGCAGAGCAAAAAGGGACACAAATGGATTTACTTTTAATGATATAAATATACCATTATGAAAAAAACACCTACAATGAAAGGTTAAATAAAAGAAAAGAAAATTGTAGAACAATAAATATGGGCTGATCCCACTGTGGTATTGAATTTGCGGTAACTGTGAGTCATCCAAGTGGATATCAAGTAGCCAGTTGATTACGTGGGTCTGAATATGTAGGTGATAATTATTTTTGAAACATAGGTGTAAAACGGTAAATGAGGCCAGGAGGGTGGATATCACTGCTAAGGAGAAAAGAGGTGCAGGATTAGGATAATGCCAATGAAGTATGCTAGAATTTTCGAGCAAAGTTTGTGTTTCTGATTCACTTCAATATTTTCCACCTACAGGGACGACCCTAATCGTTTTAATACTCACCAGTTTGGAAGGAAAAAAATAAAAGGGTCATATTGTTTTAATTCGTAGTTCTTTGATTATTTGTAAAATTATATGTATATTTTCCATCTTTATCAATAATTGATACACATTTTCACCATAAATCATTTGTTCTTGTCCTGATTTTTAAATTGTTAGATAATTGCTAGATAAATTGTCTTATGAGCAAAAAGTGAAATAGACACGAGTGTGAGTACCCCCAGTGAAGATACATTCAATCTTAGAAAAATTAATATTTAGATTTAGATTTACTGATCTAAAAGTTAACACATTCCACTGACAAGATAAATGCGAAATGATGACTGGGATGAATATGAGGTGTAAAATTACACGTTTGTAAAGGACAGGCCGACTCTCTCTGAAACTTCCCGACCACGTCTCTTAACTGAAAAATACAGCTGTGCTGTTTTGAAATGAGGAAATTTGACTAAATACACAACTGGAATCCTTGTAATGTCGAAAATCTGTGATCCACTCACAACATAATGTGATCCCATCACCGCACACAACCACACACTCTATGATAAGGGAGAACTGGGGAGCCTGTGTGCATTCATTATATTTCAAAGGCATGCCTTGTACTGTATTTTGTTCTTTGTAGGCTAGGAATTGTTGTATTTGATACTGTGTGTAATGAAATATTTCATATTACATAACACATAAGAGTTACTTGAAAAATATTAAATAACTCTTCCTCAACATGTCCCATTTTGTAAACAAGGAGGAAAACTGAGAACTAGAAGACTAAGACCTTTCACAGGGTCACAGGGTCCCTCAGATAACTGGACGGCGGTAGGTTGATAAAGATGACCACGTGTTCAATCTGAAGATATGGAAGAAGTTTGGGGCAAAACATTGAGCCCAAAGTCACATTCTAAGAGTAGCTACACAGTCATGTAAAATCGTACAATAGTCATTTTTTTCTTTTTTGTTTCCCCCCCTTTCAACCACAGGCAACCTTGGCCTCAAGGTAGCTTAAAGGTGAAAGCAAACAGAAATTCAATAGTCAGGTTTTCAATTTCAAAAGTAGATCTTTGAAGTCTGTGTCAGAAAACCTGGCAAAGCCAGATTTTCCAGCTCAAAAGCAAGGTGAGTAAGCCATCGAGGGAGGCAAATCTTTATGAGGAAGTGATTGATCACCTCACAAAAAGGTGGTCAGTTCAGAATTCTGGGCAGGAGCCTGGAGATAAAGGAAAAGGGGGACGTGGGTTGGAGGTGAGGGCTCTGGGGATCAGGGATTCTGAAGGGCCTTCCACCCTGTGGTCGGAAATCCTGAAAGTGGTGTCATTAGAGACACTGGACGATTTTGTGTCCTGAGCACAGGGATTTATTCCTACCAGAGCCTGGAGCTCTGGGAAGAGAGGATGTCAAAGTCCATGCGGACATGGGACAGACCCAGGAAAGTGTGAACAGTGGTCTGGCAGTTCTGGCAGGAGAGAAGATGATGAGGTGACCACACATCAGACACCTCACACACATGCCACAAACAGCCCCACCTGAACTGCAGCCCTCGGGGGAGGAACTAGGGCTAAGAGGCCAGTGAGGGGAGACACCAGAATCTGGATAAGGAGGTAGGGTTGCCAGAAGAAATACAGGACGTCCACTCAAATTTTAATTTCAGATGAACAACACATAATATTCTAGTATGTCTCATGCAATACTCAGACTAAAAAAGAAATTGTTCTTTATATATTCGAAATTCAAAGTTAGCTGGGCATCCATATTTATATTTACTAAGTCTGGTAACTCTGGTGTAAAATTATTTGCCAGGCTGATATATTATAAGCACTCAAAGTTCAGGGAGACCTAAACATTGATGGTTGAAAAAAATCACTGTGTCTGGGGCTTCCCTGGTGGCGCAGTGGTTGAGAATCTGCCTGCCGATGCAGGGGACACAGGTTCGAGCCCTGGTCTGGGAAGATCCCACATGCCGCGGAGCAGCTAGGCCCGTGAGCCACAATTACTGAGCCTGCACGTCTGGAGCCTGTGCTCTGCAACAAGAGAGGCCGCGACAGTGAGAGGCCCGTGCACCGCGATGAAGAGTGGCCCCCGCTCGCCGCAACTAGAGAAAGCCCTCGCACAGAAACGAAGACCCAACACAGCCAAAAATAAAATAAATAAATAATTAAAAAAAAAAAACTCACTGTGTCTGTACTGGATTGGTCAGTGGTTCATGTTTTGAATTACAATTCCTGCTCACCAGTAAATTTATCATTTACCTTCTCTGTGTTTCCAGATATTTAAATTTTGGGAATTGTATTTTTCTGCCTCTAATGACAGTAAGTGTCCAGGCTTCACAAAATGACAAGTGCGATTGAGGTGTTAAGTTCATATTCACCATTAGGAAAAACAGAGAACTACCTAATTTCACTGGCTGACCTTTCTGAATTACAAAAACATAAAATCATCTTTAAAATATTTTATGAGATTTAGACTCCTAACCCAGCTAGTTACTAATTACCCAGAAAATACCTGACCTAGGGGGTCACTGTTATTACTGAAAGAGGCTTAAAATTCATAACAAAAATATTACATAATCCACGTTTTACGTGTAGAAATCTGAGACGTTGAACGGTCACTCGCCAGCAGATTCAGTTCTGCTTCGCATTCTCGTCATTTTTAAAACGTAGTTTAAAGACTGCTAGAGAAACCAGCTGGAAAGCAAGGTTTCCTTCTCAATATTCCATTAGGTTTATAATATACAATAAACCTCGGGACTACCACTTTTCACTAGCCCTGCAAATTAGCCCGTCTACATCTAGGTTGGAAACCAAGCCAAACACTGAGTGTGAAAAGAAGTTGAAATGGTCTCTGTTTAATCTGTAATTTCTGCAATCCATACCACCTCTAGGATTAAAGAATGACAGAGGTTTTCATGCTGACCGGTTCAGTGCTTTGCACCACAAGGAATTTGACAGTCAGGAGTGAGCCCTGACCAACAACTCAGAATCCATCCTTCCTTGGTGGTGTGCCAGCATCCAAGTCTCTGGTATTTACAGCTCACCCTTGATTGAGTCTTTTGTATTTTGTACTCTCAGTGAAGGCGCGTGAAAATGTTGCATTCAGAGCTGCTTGGATATCGGGTCCAATTTATTATTTGGAGAGTTCACTTTATTCTTAAAACAATAATTACTTATGGAAACACTTAACTTTCTGTATTTTGATTCCACTCCACCATCCACTGTAAGACACTCTGGATTTTAAGACAGTTTTGGGGGAGCAAACAAGAAAGCAGTATTCATTGTATATATAATATAATGTATATAATATATAATTAATAGCCAGTATTAAATGTAGACATTAATTGTAAATTTATTTAAATTTCAGAAAACTAAATTTATTCACTCATTTGCCTGATATTTATTGGGTTCCTACTTTTGCCAAGTACTATTTAAACAAGACAGACTTATAGTCTAGTAAATAAAAAAGGTATGTCTTAGAATGGAAGAAATACAGTATCTTTAGTGAATTGTTTAGAATTAGTAACCTTAATTAATTAGGCCTTAGTAGAAAGGAAGATACTTGGGAAACATTAAAGGAATCTTGACCCCCATTGGCCAATAGGCAGACTTATTATCTGTTTGTGAAACATCTATCATTGGCGTTGAATTTGAATATTACATATACTTTTGGCTGGTTAATAAGTGTGGTTACCTATCAGTCACCGTATTTATTCACCATTTTATCAAAATTTTTACGTGCAGGTTTTTTGTTTGTTTGTCACTCAAAGTAACTGACTCTCTTGTTTTCAGAAATCTAGACTGAGCCATCTGAGTATATAGTTTTGGATGGCAACTTTCCATTAGAAATTTCAGAGAGAATTGAAGATGACATATGAGTCCCTAGTTTAAAATTACTCAGTATCTTCATTGATTTTCTTGGAATTATCTCAGGTAGCTTCATATAGAAAGGGAAATACACAAAAACGGTTTGTGCATTTTGAGTCAGTCCCTTAAATATTATCGTCACCTCTTCTATTAACTTCCATTTGCCTGCCAGTTTCCTCATTTGAAAGGACTTTCAAGTTGCTGATTTTGTAAGAAATGAAGAATAGTCATTGCCAGTACTACCCTTTATTCTACATTTAGTGTTTCTAATCACATCAGACATGTTTTCAGTATCTAGAGAGGATGCCTGCTCCCTACAGCTATCACGAGCCATTAACTTTAATTAAAATTTACAAGTCTAATGTTGTTACATCTGCTAAATGCATTAACTTCCATGTTAATTACCAAAATGTTAATGTTGCATTAAAATAATGTTCCCTTTTGACAGTTCATCTATAGTTTAATTATTTATTTTGTTGGGGAATATGTTCTAAAAACTGAAAAGAGAGCAGACTAGGAAGTCGAATTAGAAAAATGATACACAGTAGCAAAACTTCTAAGAGAAGACCCTCTGGTTCAGATGAAGATGGCTGAAGCATACTCCTAAGCTTTACCCTGTATTTAAAGGAAATATGTCCTCTTGTCTTGCATCTAAAATATTTTTTAGAATAATGCTTTCCTGTTTTGCAGCTAGTTTATAGTGAAAGCACTAATTCATGCCCAATCCCTCAACTCCCAAGAGTTTATAAGGCTACACATTCCTTTATCCATATAAATCATTTAAAGAGAAAACTTCAGTTTTAAAAAAAACAGCCTTCTGTGTTTTCTATCTAAATGTTTATTTTTTCTTTAAAAGAGATTTATTTCAAGAAGCTATCCAAGTATACTTCTGGACAAATAAAAATAACGAAAGGAAATTCTCAAAGATCTACATGGACCACTGCAGTGAGCTGCTGAGTATGAATATTATTAAACATCTCACATTTCATTGAAAGGGGTTAGGCTATAATAACACTAATATTTAATAACAGCATTTCCTCGTCATGGGTGCACTTGCTGGATATATCCTTTAAATATGTAAGTCTATGTACATGAGTTAATTTTCAAATGGGATGCATCCTCTAAAACAGGAATATACTGGCGGTTGAACAAAATCTTAGTCCAGTTTATAGGTCACAGAGACCTTGCCTATGCTTTTTATCACTGTGTCCCCAGTGGCTAGAACCGTGCCTAGTGTATGGTAGACCCTCAATAAATATTTGACAGTTGCTTGAATGGCTCTTTAAATTTCTTTTTTTATTTTATGAAATACTATTGTATTTCACTTTTTTTCTTTGGGAGCTTTTCTATGTGACTGTATAATTTGTTTAAGTAAACGTATAAGTTTGTACGTCTCCCTTTCTTTAGCCATTCCTCTGTTGATGGGCACTTGGGTTGCTTCCATATCTTGGCAATTGTAAATAATGCTGCTATGAACCCTGGGATGCATGTATCTTTGAAAAGTGTTTTTGTATTCTCTGATGTAAATACCCAAAAGTGGAATTGCTGGATCATATGGTGGTTCTATTTTTCATTTTTCTGAGGAAACTCCATACTATTTTCCATACTGGCTGCACCAATTTACATTCCCACCAATAGTGTACGAGGGTTCCCTTTTCTCACCAGCACTTGTTATTTGCTGTCTTTTTTGATGACAGCCATTCTGACAGGTGTGAAATGATATCTCATTGTGCTTTCAATTGCATTTCCCTGATGATTAGTGTTGTTGAGCATTTTTTCATGTGTCTGCTGGATATCTGCATATCTTGAAAATATGTCTATTCAGATCCCCTGCCCATTTTTCAATCAGATTGTTTTTTGATACTGAGTTGTGTGAGTTCTTTGTATATTTTCAATATTAACCCTTTATTGGATATATCATTTGCAAATGTCTTCTCTCATTCAGTAGGCAGACTTTTAGTTTTGTTGATGGTTTTCTTCTCTGTGCAAAACATTTTTAGTTTGAAGTAGTCTCGTTTGTTTATTTTTGCTTTTGTTTCCCTTGCCTGAGGAGAAAGATCCTGGACTTGGATGTATATTTCCTTCACCCAGTTAGGGAAGTTTTTAGTTAAAAGCCCCCTACTTTTATTGTATTACTGTCAATTTCTCCCTTTATGTCTGTTAATATTTGCTTTATGTATTTATGTGATCTTATGTTGGGTGCATATACATTTATAAATGTTATATCCCCTTGCTGGATTGATCTCTTTATCATTATGTAATACCCTTTTGTGTCTTTTGTTACAGTCTTTGTTTTAAAGTCTATTTTGTCTGATATAAGTATTTCAAACCCAGCTTTCTTCTCATTTCCTTTTCATGGAGTATCTTTTTCCATCCTATCCCTTTCAGTCTGTGTCTTTAGATCTGAAATGAGCCTCTTGTAGGCAGATTATAGACGGGTCTTGTTTTTTATCCACTCAGGCAACAATTATCTTTTGATTAGAGCATTTAGTCCACTTACATTTAAAGTTATTTTTGATAGGTATAACTTTATTGACATTTTGTTGTTTTCTGGCTGTTTTTGTAGCTCTTCTCCATTCTTCTCTGTTCCCTTGTTCTTTTCCCTTGTGATTTGACAACTTTAGTGTTATGTTTGCTTTCCTTTCTCTTTATTTTTTGTGTATCTTATAGGTTTTTGGTCTATGGTTACTGTGAGATTCATATATGATAACCCTCATATATATTAGTCTACTTTAAGTTGATGATTGCTAAAAGTTCAAGCACATTCTAAAAGCACTACATTTTTGTTCCCCCTTTCACATTTTATGTTATTGAAGTCATATTTTACATCTTTTTATTTTGTATATTGCTTAACTAATTATTTCAGACATAGGTGATTTTACTACTTTTATCTTTTAACCTTTATTCTAGCTTTATAGGTGATTGATCCACTGCCTTCACTACATTTTTGCCTTTACCAGTGAGATTTTTTTCTTTCATAATTTTCTTGTTTCTAGTTATGGTCTTTCCTTTTTCATTAAAAGAAGTCCCTTTAACATTTCTTATAAGGCCAATTTCACAGTGATGAGCTCCTTTTCATCAAGCTTTTCCTTGTCTGGGAAACTCTTTTTCTCTCTTTCAAATCTGAATGATAACCTTACCAGGTATAATACCCTTGGTTATAAGATTTTTTCCTTTCAGCATATTGAAAATATCATGCCAGATCCTTCTGACCTTTCTGTTAAAAAATCAGTTGATAATCTTATGGGGGCTCCCTTGTATGTAACTTGTAGTTATTTTTCTCTTGCTGCTTTTAAGATTCTCTCTTTAACTTTTGACATTTTAATTATAATGTCTCTTGGTGTGGATCTCTTTGAGTTCATCTTGTTTAGGACTCTGTGTGCTTCCTGGACACAGGTTTCAGGAAAACTGAAAACTTAAGAAAGTTTTCAGCCATTATTTCTTCAAATAGGTTTCTCTATCTTTCTCTCTTTCTCTCTTTCTTCTACTTCTGGGACCCCTATAACATGAATGTAAGTATGCTTGATTTTGTCCCAGAGGGCCCTTAAACTATCCTCATTTTTATTTATTTATTTATTTATTTAACATCTTTATTGGAGTATAATTGCTTTACAATGGTGTGTTAGTTTCTGCTTTATAATGAAGTGAATCAGTTATACATATACATATATTCCCATATCTCTTCCCTCTTGCGTCTCCCTCCCTCCCACCCTCCCTTTCCCACCCTTCTAGCTGGTCACAAAGCACTGAGCTGATCTCCCTGTGCTATGCAACTGTTTCCCACTAGCTATCTATTTTACGTTTGGTAGTATATATATGTCCATGCCACTCTCTCACTTTGTCCCAGCTTACCCTTCCCCCTCCCCGTGACCTCAAGTCCATTCTCTAGTAGGTCTGAGTCTTTATTCCCATCTTGCCCCTAGGTTCTTCATGATCATTTTTTTTTATTTTTATTTTTTAGATTCCATATATATGTGTTAGCATACGGTATTTGCTTTTCTATCTCTGACTTACTTCACTCTGTATGACAGACTCTAGGTCCATCCACCTCACTACAAATAACTCAATTTTGTTTCTTTTTATGGCTGAGAAATATTCCATTGTATATATGTGCCACATCTTCTTTATCCATTCATCTGTTGATGGACACTTAGGTTGCTTCCATGTCCTGGCTATTGTAAATAGAGCTGCAATGAACATTGTGGTACATGACTCTTTTTGAATTATGGTTTTCTCAGGGTATATGCCCAATAGTGGGATTGCTGGGTCATATGGTAGTTCTATTTTTAGTTTTTTAAGGAACCTCCATACTGTTCTCCATAGTGACTGTATCAATTTACATTCCCACCAACAGTGCAAGAGGGTTCCCTTTTCTCCACACCCTCTCCAGCATTTATTGTTTGTAGATTTTTTGATGATGGCCATTCTGACTGGTGTGAGATGATATCGCATTGTAGTTTTGATTTGCATTTCTCTAATGATTAATGATGTTGAGCATTCTTTCACGTGTTTGCTGGCAAGCTGTATATCTTCTTTTGATAAATGTCTATTTAGGTCGTCTGCCCATTTTTGGATTGGGTTGTTTGTTTTTTTGATATTGAGCTGCATGAGCTGCTTGTAAATTTTGGAGATTAATCCTTTGTCAGTTGCTTCATTTGCAAATATTTTCTCCCATTCTGAGGGTTGTCTTTTCGTCTTGTTTATGGTTTCCTTTGCTGTGCAAAAGCTTTTAAGTCTCACTAGGTCCCATTTGTTTCTTTTTGTTTTTATTTCCATTTCTCTAGGAGGTGGGTCAAAAAGGATCTTGCTGTCTCATTTTTAAATATTTTTTTCTTTTTTCTGTTCTGATTGGGTGATTTCCACTACTATGTCTTGTAGATCACTGATCTGTTCTTCTGCGTCCTCTAATCTGCTGTTAATTCCCTCTAGTGTATTTTTCATTTTAGTTATTGTATTCTTTAATTTTGATTTTTTAAAATATTATCTATCTCTTTGTTGACATTCTCACTGAGTACATCCATTCTTCTATCAAGAGCATCTTTATGACGATTACTTTGAACTGTTTATCTGATAAGTTGCTTATCTCTGTTTCATTCAGTTCTCTTCCTGAGGTTTTACTTGTTCTTTCATTTGGAAGGTATTCCTTGGTCTCCTCATTTTGCCTAATTCTCTGTGTTTGCTTCTATGTATTAGGTAGATAAACTGCGTCTCCCAGTCTTGAGAGAGTGGCTCATGTAGAAGGTGTCCTGTGGAGCCCAGTGTCACAATCCCTCCTGGGTCACCAGAGCCAGGTGCTCCAGGGGTGTCCCCTGTGCACCCTCCTGCTGGGGTTGGGCCATGATATCTGTGGGCACACTGGTGGCTGCGTGCACCCTCCTGCTGGGGTTGGGCCATGATATCTGTGGGCACACTGGTGGGGGGCGGGGGGGCACTGGATCCTGGCCCAGCTAGCTGAGATGTCCAGCTGTGACTGTTGTGGGCACACTGATATGCACGGCTGGCCCCCGGCATGGCTGGCTGAGGCCCAGACACAACTGTTGAATGCTGGTGTGCGGGGCTGGCCCCATGGAGTGGAAGCCACTTTGGAGGGGACCAGTGCTGGCCAAGGCCACCCGCTGGGTGGGGCAGGACAGGAGCTGCTTTGGAGAGCCAGCCAGGGTGGGTGGGTCCTCACAGCAGTGTTAGGTTGACAAAGAGTGACAGATATAGCACCCACCCCACCCAACTGGCTGGGTGGAAGGAGAGTAAAAAAAAAAAAAAAATGGTGCTCAGTAGAGCGGCCATCCCCAGAGGAAGTTCCACTGTCTCTCTGCGCCTCTGGCACATGCCCTAAAACTAGTCAGTGAACCTCCTTCTCCTACGATCCAGGTGCTTTTTGAGCTGCTGCCTCTGTACTGGGACTCAGAGCAAGTGAGTCTGAGCACGAGCCCTTCAGGAGCAGAGCCTTGGTTTCCCACAGCCCTCTGTCTCTCCCAGACACGAGCCCTGCTGGTTTTCAAAGCCAAACGTTATGGGAGCTCCTCTTCCAGTGCAGACCCCCAGGCTGGGGAGCCCGACGTGGGGCTCTGACCCCTTGCTCCTCAGGTGACCCCTGCGGTTGTGACATCCCTCCTGCTGTGGGCTGCTGCACTGGGGTGGGTTCTGACCAGACTGCATCTCTGCCTCTCCTACCCCTCTCAGTGTGACCTTTCCTTTGTGTCCTCAGCTGTAGACAATCTGTTCTGGGAGGTTTCAGGTCGTTCTCGGAAATAGCTGTTGTACATGCACTTGTAGTTTTGGTGTGTCCATCAGAGGAGGGGAGCTCAGGGTGTTCCTGCTCCAACATCTTTATTCAGAACCTCAGTCTTAAACTACTTTTAAAAGTAACAAGCACTCTAAATACCTAAAAGAATGCAGACCCCCAATTTTTCTTGAATTGCTGAGTAATGAACTCTTCGTTCATGTAGTTTCTCTCTCTGAGAAAACTTTCGTTGCCAGAAGTCTCAATGGGAATTACAGGGCTCTTTCCAGTTCTCCAAAACTTTAGTTCACTGTATCTGAGATGCATAGCTGGGCTGTACGGCAGTTGCTGAAAAGACTAAAACTCTTGCATTTACCTCTTTATGTTTACATATTTAGTTTATATAACTACAGTTATATAGTTTATATAACTACAGTTATAGTTTAAAAAATGTTTCACACACATTATCTCTAACTGTGTCAAATATTGCTCTGAAAAGGATCTGAGCAATTTACTGAAAACATACGCCAAAATTAAAACATCTGGACGAACGGTGAAAACAATGGAATGGGTCGTTAAGGGCAAAGAGAAAAGAACACAACTAGATAAGCCACAGGTCCTCACTGAGTTGGAATTTGGCCCTAAGCTTCTGAGAAGACAAAGCGAAATTTACCATGATCAGTTATGTGGTTCTCAATGCCCAGAGGAGAAAACAAATAGATACTCCAGCATTAACAAAGCTGTTCCTAACCTCCAGGCTTTGCTTTAGAAGAAATAGACGAGTGTAGCTGCTCTCATTGAACCAGGGCCCTTGGCAGGTCTCACTCTTGGCCACAGGACTCCTGGGGCACTGAGGGGGCAGTGGTGCCATCTGCCAGTTAGGAGCGTGGACCCTGAGTCTGGCGAGCTCCTCCACCACTGACGAGATTTGGCATCAGGCAAGCTTCTTGACCTCTCTCAGTGTTAGTTTTCACATTATAACATAAGAAGAGGCATACAACCTGTCTCTTCCTTGAAACAGTCCAGCCCTGAGCCTGCCACATGGTAATACCCAATAAATATCTGTCAAATATGTGAGTAAATGAAAGAAAAAGGATACAAATGAACTTATTTACAAAACAGAAACAGACTCACAGATCTCGAAAATCAAACTTATGGATACCAGAGGGGAAATGTAGGGGGAAGTGATCAATTAGGACACTGGGATTAACAGACACACACTACTATATATAAAATAGATAAATAAGGACCTACTGTATAGCACAGGGAACTCTACTCAATATTCTGTAATAACCTATATGAAAAAGAATCTGAAAAAGAATGGATATATGTATTATATACGTATAACTGAATCACTTTGCTGTACACCTTGCTGAATCACTTTGCTTTGTTGTGTGAAACTAACACAACATTGTAAACCAACTATACCCCAATAAATTTTTTTAAAAAATATAAAAGAGAACCAAAAAAAAAGGAAAGACAGAAACATGAGTGCTAATGTAGATGTTTTTGTAGATCGGATGGCAAGCAGTTTTGTTTGTATTTGTCTGAGAGTTTCCGTTTTGTGAAGTAGTAGTCACAGTTTTCTGCTGAAAAGAAGGGAGATTTTGAGGCGGGAGGCATGATATAGCCCACTAGAGAGGGAGAGACCATGCCGACCCCCAACACTTGGTGTTCAGGGCCCATTAGGGCAGGTGACCATGAACTCGTACTGTCCCAGTTCTTCCTGCTGTGCTCAGAGGCCAGGGGCCAAGCACGGGAGGGGGGATCAGGGCTGGGGTACTGCGGGATGGAAGCTCAGAAGGCACACACAGGCAAGAGAATCAACAATCTGGGCAAGGGCTTCCCTGGTGGCGCAGTGGTTGAGAATCTGCCTGCCAATGCAGGGGACACGGGTTCGAGCCCTGGTCTGGGAAGATCCCACATGCCGCGGAGCAGCTGGGCCCGTGAGCCACAACTACTGAGCCTGCGCGTCTGGAGCCTGTGCTCCGCAACAAGAGAGGCCACGATAATGAGAGGCCCGCGCACCGCGATGAAGAGTGGCCCCCACTTGACGCAACTAGAGAAAGACCTCGCACAGAAACGAAGACCCAACACAGCCATAAATTAATTAATTAATTAATTAATTTTTAAAAAATAATCTGGGCAAGAAAAAAATGAGGATTAAAATGAGCACTTACCTCATCAAGTTGTGAGGGTCAAATGCATCAATACGGTAAAGGACTTAGTGTCTGCCATAGAGTAAATGCTCAGGAAAAGTTTGCTATCATTATTATCAATAAAAATCTAAGCTAAAGAGAGAGGGAAGGGAAATCAGGAAACAGCACATAATGAGAAGAAAAGCTAAGGGAGAGGCCTCATTATATAAGGAGAAGTTGTAGTGGGAATAATTGAGAAAAGTATCTGGAAAGATAGGAGATTCTGGTTAAAGAATGTGATTTCCGAGTCATTAATTTAAATTGTGGGATAGTGTTGACGAGAACCAAGTTTAACACAGTGGATCTCAAAGTCACTTTGCCTAAGAATCACCTGGGAAGAGTGTTAAAATGCAGATTTGCTGGACTTTTCCTCCAAAAACGTGATTCTGTAGAACTGGACAGTTGGCCTATTTTATCAAGCCTCCTAAACCATCCTGGTACAGCCAGCCCCTGGACCACACTTTGAGAAGTCTGGGCTAGACCACGACATGGCGCAGAGAGAAGGTGACTGGAGATGAGGAGACCAAGGGCCGAGAAGCCTGGGTGTGGGTGACGCATTCAGATGGTTGCTGACGTCACTCAGGATGGAGACCAGACAGGGTGGAGAAGAGGACGGTGAGCCAGAGGATAGAGTCATCACTGGATGGGGAACGTACAAGGAGAGGTGAGGGACAAAACGTTCTTGGGGACGGAGAGGAGCTGGGTGAGGGCAGGGGGATTAACCTGACGGCAAGACTCTTATCGGAGCAGGAGTGTTTCAAAAAGATGAGAAAGTCAGGGTCTGCTGTTAGCTTTCAAAAGCAAGTTAGTCACTAAGAGAACACGTAAGGGAATATTCCTAACATAAGAGAATAAAAGGCTTCCGTGGAAGAAGGCTGCTGGGAAAGCCACGTGCCAGGGGAGGAATTGGTTTTGGTTAAAGAGTAGGATATAGGCTGTGAAGAAATTCAGGATACGGGAGAGTCATTAAATCATGGAGAAAGTTCCAGAGGATACCATGAAAGAAGGTGGGGAGTGCAAACCTAGATTAGAGAACAGGGAGCACAGAGTGTTATGAGACTGGAGACTTGGAAGAAGGAAGTTGGCCAGAGGGGTTGACATTTGGGCAAACATAGAGGAAATAGCACATGAGGCACAGAGTAATATAATCCCAACAGATTCAAGGAAACAAGC
The DNA here is from genome assembly GCF_965194825.1 of Balaenoptera physalus. Classification (NCBI taxonomy): domain Eukaryota; kingdom Metazoa; phylum Chordata; class Mammalia; order Artiodactyla; family Balaenopteridae; genus Balaenoptera; species Balaenoptera physalus. The sequence continues at coordinate 5,334,214 of NC_138882.1, forward strand.
ATCTTTCCTCCTGACTAAGTACCTTGGTGGCTGGGGGAGAGATTTTAAAAAGGAAAGATGGCCAACAGTTTTTTAAACATTTTTTCTCAGATGTCTGTCTAACACATGATGTGTGAAGTTCCCACATTTACTCAGTTCATGGTGTCCTTAGTGACTCAGAATTTTTCATGGCAGTCTGAGCACAAACAAAGTACTTAACAGTTCTGTTTATTAAGTAATCAGGTCCAAACCATTTACTAAGTAATTGTGTCCCAACAACTTAATAGCTGTTTGGAAAAACAATGCATGTAAGTTGAAATAAAAAGTAATTTTTATATCATTCTTTAATAATAATTTACTGATGGGATGTGCGTATCTATTGGTCACAGAGAACATCTCAAACTTTATTAACTATCAGGTTCGACACCACCACCCTCATTTCCTGTTCCACACTGATTTTCACATAGTACTTTTTTTTTTTTTAATCAGAGAAAACACCCAAAACCAAACTTTGTGTACGTAAGACATCATCAAAAGAAAGGTAGCTCGATCCAGAAACTGGTAAAGACCTCAAGCTATGATTTTGTGCAGGATCTGATAGATGTCTCTGTGTTTGCCTTGAAATTTTTAAATATCCCACTGTACCACTGTGAGTTTGAGGTGATGTCCCAGGGTAACTTGGTGCACAGTTTGGGAACTACAGTGTTATGCTAAAGAATTGGGATAGTATTCATATTATGGGGAGTGATCCAGGGATTTCAAGGCGGTGAGTAATGTAGTCTTAGAAATATCAGTGTGGGAGGAGACTGGAGAAAAGCATGAATAGAGGAGACAAGTTCATAGGTGGCGGCAGCAGTGCAGGAAATGTACTAAAAGCTGAGGCAGAGCCGTGGCAGAGGCTATGGAGAGGAGGAGGGTGGTGGTGTGGAGGGAAAGAGCCACGGTGGCTTTGTAACTTGGCTCCTCCATCCTTTGACAATCCGCCCGTCTAAAACTGTCATGGCCCCTCTCCTTGCACCTGGGTTCTGCGGCTACTTGAACAATAGAATATGGCGGCAGGGACAGTGCCGGCTTCTGCACGCAGGCCTTAAGATCCCGACGGCTCCCCTTCTGTCCATGGGGTGCTTGTTCTCAGGACTCCCTTCCTTTCTCGTGGGTGCTCATTCCCCCTACGATGAGGAAGCTAACGGGCAGGGACGCCCACATGGAGAACGCGGGTCTCTGGCCCCGGGCCCAGCTGAGCTCAGCCACAGCCAACACCGACTTGTCAACCACCGGAGCGGCTGAGCCATCTTGAAAGTCCACCCTCCGGCCCCTGGTCCAGCCACCCCAGCTGACGCTGCAGAGGGCGCAGACGAGCTGGGCCCTCTGAGCCCTCACTTCTTTACAGATTCATGAGCGAAAGAAATTCATGAGTGGCTTGTTTTAAGCCACTAGGTTATGGGGTGTCCTGTTACATATCAAGAGAAAACTGACGTATAAGCTAATATTTATTTCAGATGTTTTATGTGCCCAATGCTGTTTGAAGTGCTTTTTTTTGTCCTCCACGGTTACATTTACTTTTCTTCTCTTTTCTTTTTTTTATTGGAGTATAGTTGCTTCACGCTGCTGTGTCAGTTTCTGCTGTACAGCAAAGTGAATCAGCCACATGTATACATATATTCCCTCTTTTATGGATTTCCTTCCCATTTAGGTCACCACAGAGCACCGAGTAGAATTCCCTGTGCTATACAGTAGATTCTCATTAGTTATCTATTTTACACATGGTATTGTATCTATGTCAATCCCAATCTCCCAACTGATCCCACCAACACCCCCCCCCACCGCCTTTCCCCCTTGGTATCCATACGTTTGTTCTCTACCATCTGTGTCTCTATTTCTGTTTTGCAAATAAGATCATCTATACCATTTTTCTAGATTCCACATATATGCATTAACATATTTGTTTTTCTCTTTCTGACATACGTCACTCTGTATAAGTCTCTAGGTCCACCCACGTCTCTGCAAATGGCACAATTTCATTCCTTTTCATGGCTGAGTAATATTCCATTGCATATATGTACCACACTTTTTTTATCCATTCCTCTGTTGATGGACATTTAGGTTGCTTCCATGACCTGGCTATTGTAAATAGTGCTGCAATGAACATTGGGGTGCATGTGTCTTTTTGAATTATGGCTTTCTCTGGGTATATGCCCAGGAGTGGGATTGCTTACGTGAAGGTCTCACTTCATCTTCTTAACAAATATTATGGATATCTCTGTTTAATTTATGAGAAAAACTGAAGCCTAGGACATTCTCCCAAGGTCATGCAACTAATTAGTGATGAATAGGAGACAGGAAGGCTGGAGGTGAAAAACCCAAAAACCCAAAAACCTGATGTAAGACATATAAGAACACAGGAATGTGTAGGAAATATAGAAAAAGGGTAAAGCAGGTTTGCAAGGAAAATGGTATTTGTAAGTTTGGACATTTAGGTGAGGACGCCTAAGGTCACTTGACTGTGTGAGTCTAGGGTTCAAAGGAGGATTCAGAGCAGGAGACAGAAACTTGCAAACTCCTAAAAGATAAATGATCCTACGAACCTTAACAGCTGATGAAATCACACAGGACAAGAACGCAGATTTAGAGACTAAGAAGACGATGACACCCTGATTGTGATAAGATTTATGATTTGAAGAAAGACGGAGAAAAGGAAATGCAGAGAGGCAAGAGGAAAACGATAAAAAGTGGAGAAAATCAAGGGAGAAGATAGTTTCAAAAAAAGGAGAGATTGGCCAATATTTTCAAGCTCTACAGGAAGGACAAGTGAACAAATGCCTGGCAAAGGAGTGAACTTAGCGACGGAGCTTTGAGTGTCATGGCGGGGCTGGAAGATGGACCCCAGCGGACGAGAGATGAATGAGAAGGGACAAATTGCAAACAGTGAGGAATGTCTTGTGAGACATTTCTTGGCTTGAAAAGGACGGAAAATAATACAACTGAAATGACTTATGTAAAAAGCTATCTATGGGCTCATGTACCTAAAACATCCAGGAACATTTCTGGCTTCAGCCACTGCTGGACTCAGCCACACTGGTGACGTCACCAGGATCCAGTTTCTCTCCATTTCCGGGCCCGTCTTCCATGTTTGCTCCCTTCTCAGCTGGCCTCTCCTTTTGTTGGCAGACAGCCTGTTGCAGCTCCAGGACTATGTATTTCCAGGTTTCAAGCCCTTGGGGAAAAAAATCTACTTTCTCAATAACTCAAACAAAATTCCTTGGGTCTAATTGATTCTAATTGGCCCAACTTGGGTCATGTGTCCATCTCTGAATCCATCAGTATTGCCTGTGAGATTGGTTAGATGAGGTTGAGATCACAAAGAGGCAGGAGGGCCTGGTTCCTCAGAGGGCAGTCAGGTACTAGTTACCCAAAGCAGCAAGAAGGGATGCTAGCAGCAAAAACAAGTCAGTCAACACAGCAACTATGAACTGCCATCGTAGGAAGCTGGGCTGCAGAGGCAAGAAAGAAGAGAGTATGGAGGTTCCTCAGAAAACTAACAATAGAACTACCATATGATCCAGCAATCCCACTCCTGGGCATATACCTGGACAAAACTATAATTCAAAAAGATACACACACCCCTATGTTCATAGCAGCACTATCCACAATATCCAAGACGTGGAAACAACCGAAATGTCCATTGACAGATGGATGAAGAAGACGTGGTGCATATATACAATGGAATACTACTCAGCCATAAAAAAGAATGAAATAATGCCATTTGCAACAACATGGATGCAACTAGAGATTATCATACTAAGTGAAGTAAGTCAGAAAGAGAAAGACAAACACCATATGATACCACTTATATATGGAATCTAAAATATGCACAAATGAACCCACCTATGAAACAGAAACAGAATCAGGGACACAGAGAACAGACTGGTGGTTGCCAAGGGGGAGGGGGTTGGGGGAGGGGTGGAGTGGGAGTTCGGGATTAGCAGATGCAAACTATTACATATAGAACGGATAAATAACAAGGTCCTACTGCACAGCACAGAGAACTATACTCAATATTCTATGATAAACCATAATGGAACAGAACATATTAAAAAAGAATGCATATATATGTATAACTGAATCACTTTGCTGCACAGCAGAAATTAACACAACATTGTAAATCAACTATACTTCAGTTAAAAAAATATTGATCAGGGCTTCCCTGGCAGTGCAGTAGTTAAGAATCCATCTGCCAATGCAGGGGACGTGGGTTCGAGCTCTGGTCTGGGAAGATCCCACATGCCGCAGAGCAACTAAGCCCATGCACCACAACTACTGAGCCCACGTGCCACAACTACTGAAGCCCGCGTGCCTAGAGACTGTGCTCTGCAACAAGAGAAGCCACCGCAATGAGAAGCCTGTGCACCGCAACGAAGAGTAGCCGCCTCTCACCACAACTAGAGAAAGCTTGCACACAGCACCGAAGACCCAATGCAGCCAAAAATAAAAATAAATTAATTATATATGTATAACTGAGTCACTTTGCTGTACCGCAGAAATTAACACAACACTGTAAATCAACTGTACTTCAGTTTAAAAAATATCGATAAAAAAAAAAGAGAGAGAGAGAGAACTGTAGTTAGAGTGGGGTTCAATGAGAGTTTTAGGAGAAAGAAACAGCTGAAACAGAGAGGCTGACGACGTCAGGAGGGAAATGGATGAAATAAACCACTGAGGAGCGAGGGAGTTGGCGGCATCAAGAGAACAGCTGGCCGGATTCGCTTTGAGCTAGAGAAGGGATGTCTCTTCCCCCTAAGACCAGACAGAGGGTGGGTACCGACATAAAGAGGTCTTTAGATGCAGGAGAAGCAAGTTTAGGAATTGATGCCTCCTGACTTCTGTCTTAGCTGTGATTTAGGAAGGAAGCATTCGTGCACAGAATGAGAAGGAGGAGTTAGCGGGGGAGGAATGGGACAGTTTCTGTGGGACAACGGGAGAGTTTAGACACGCAGACAAGTTGCTGGATGACAATATTACATTTTAAAAGAACATCATCCCCAACTTAATTTTCTGTACTATTAATGTCATCAGGAATATCAGCGAATAAAACAGAACATAAACATCAGCTCATAGAGTGGAAACTTGGGATAAAGTTATGCTAAAACGTGGAGATATTTTTATTCACTTGTTGGCTAGCACAGAGATTATCATAGTGAGAAATCTTTGTTGGGAAAATTGATTACAAAATTCCCTTGGGATTCTGAGACCTCGAGTGTCCTCCATGTGGGTGGAGCTGATCTACTGAGTACAAGGACAGGAGCATTTCTTTGTTTCTTGAAGAGTGAGAAGAAAATGAGAAGGAAACAAAACCGCAAAGAAGACAGCAAACTAAGAAAAGACTGCATTCTTTTTTATGTGACCTTCAAACCTTTAGTGAAATTTCTAAACTTTTTAAATGATTGGTAAAAGCAGTTTTTGTTTTGTTTTCATGCATGTTCATGAAGGACTGTGTTTCCAAGCTGGGGTGATGTGAGCAGAATTGGGGCAGGGCTGTGAACATGAAAGCAGGGATCCTGGAGATGCCCGGCTGGATCCCTGGGAGTGCCAGGAAGGCTCTGGAATTGCTTGGCCTGTTAAATTGAACTTCTCTCAGAGGGAATATTCACCAGTGAACATATGTATTTTTCTGGTCATCCTCTTACATTTATTAAAGTAATAGCAGAAAAGAGAAGTCATATGGGTAAAATAAAATGTAAACCAGATTTTATTTACCATGACACATAACCATTTAGTTCATAGAAATTATTATTGGGACTCGACTCTATTGGCAAAACGTCTCTATAACATTCAGCTCTGTGTTTTTTCATTCAAATCTCTGTGGCTTTTTCTTTCAGGGACTGGCTGTACGCTATCCAACAAGAGAATATTGGTTGTAATCGCTGAACATCAGTCTACTACATCAGGCACTCCTTTCAGATGTGTGTTGCTTTGAGGTTATGTACAACAAAATAGTAAATATATTGGTGTAAGATGGGGAGATTATGATGATCATTCCATGAACAATTTTGTTCATTTGAGAAAAAAATAATGCTGTTTCGCTGGTGCTATTTCCAGCTTTGGACTCTGGGAGGTCTAGGATATTACCATCCAAATTCACTGCAGTGTAATTTCGTCCTCCTAGTAACCTGTGAGGAAGCAGGGAAGGGTGTTGGCCTTATTCTTAGAGTTCCAGAGATAGAATAAGGGTCCAGGACCAGGGTCATGTGTCCAGTCATTTAGAGCTTCTCAAGCCAGGTATTCTGCAAATAGAAGTGTGCTGAGAAATCTGGATCCCTGCAGCCTTCAGGCAACAGGAAATACTCACTACAACTCCACTCCTTATTACAGATGCACACACAGACACACACACACATGCACACAAGCAGGGAGCAGCTACTACTATGTACCAAAAATTAGCATTTTTTACTGTGCTTTGACAGGAAAATGTGATGGAGGGCATTAGAATCTGACTCTGAGTGTAGAACTGTCCACCCCACTGCCTCTTCAAGAAAACCATGGGATTCTTTTCCTATAAGTTCATTTCTTATGAAAGGAGTGAAGCTTTATCCATATGTGTTTTCTTCATTCAATGCCTTCAGTATTTATTTAGCTATTTAGCTGTACAATGTGCTAGCCACTTTTCTGGGCCAAGGTGATACTTCAAATCTCGATGGTGACAAAGAATCAGCAGTCACTGGTGGGAAGATAACAGTGAATCTGTTTCCAAGTCCATTAGCATCTGTCGAGTCAAAGAAAGAGTCCCACTTATCATTCCTGACCTGACACCAAATCTTACAAATCACCTATGGCAGATAGTGGCTATAGACTGAATGTCTGTGTCCCCCCAAAAGTCATATGTTGAAAACTTAATGCCCAGTGTGATTTTAGTAATAAGGTTTTGGGGAGATAATGGTAGGGGATGGAGCCTTTGGGGGATGACTAGGGCATGAGGGCAGAGCCCTTATCAAAGAGGCCTGAGAAAGGTCCCTTGTCCCTTCTTCCATGTGAGGTTACAGCCCATGTGAGGTTATGGCCATCTAGGAAGTGGGCCTTCACCAGACGCTGAATCTGCTAGCACCTTGATCTTGGACTTCTCAGCCTCCAGAACTGTGAGAAATACTTTCTGTGGATTATAAGCCACCCAGTCTGTGGGGTTTTATTAGAGCAGCCTGAATTAGTGAACACAAATTCCTCCATGCCAGTATATCAGACCCTCACATGTGTCCTTGTCAATTCTCTTACCCAGAGGTGGAGTCTGTTTCTCTACCCCCTCGAATCCGGGCTCCATTTGTGACTTGCTAAGACCAACAGAAGGTGGCAGAAGAGATGCAGCCAGATTCCAGAGCCCAGATCTTCAAAGGCCTCATCATCTCTATCTCGAGCCTCTTGGAGTGCTCCCCTAGGCTACCGTGGCATAGAGAATTCCAGGACAGGAAACTACTTGGAGGAAGGGGCCCAACGGTCCCAGCTGAGAACAGAAAACGGAAGGAGTAGCATGAAGGATCCCAGGTGAAGCCAGCTAACCCATAGAGTTGTGAGAAATTATTGTCACTGCTTTAAGTCACTGTCTTGGGGGTGTTTGTTATGCAGCAGTAGGTAACTGAGAACTCTAGGGAGATGCCGGGGTATGTGTAGAGCTGCCAATCATTTTCTCAGTCAGATACTTGGAAGACATAAATAAGACAACGAGATTTTTAGATTCTTTCTACATCGCAATGGGGTCTTAGATTTACTGGTCTTTTCTGAAAGCCACTTTCGAAGGTGCAATCAAATATTTTGCTTTTGGCAACAGTTCAATTATGCAATTTTTTCCAAATGGGAAAAATGTAGATGACTGAGGATTGTGCTTTTTAGCAATGAAAAAGCTATCGGAAAAATGCACATAATTTCTGAAGGCCCAAGGAATGAATTCATCCCACTACCTTTTCCGTTTTTATGTTACCTTTTCCCTCCTTCCAGCGGAAAGGGTGCAAATAACGATGGATTCATTTTCCTTTAGATAAATTTGAGCTCGTTTAAGAATCATTTTACTTCACATGTCTTTAATGCAGAATAATATTTAAAGAATAATTTTCACGAATAGAATACAAGAAAGCACGTTTTTATGGAAATCTTTTTTCTAAGAGTGTAGCTGAAGGCAACCTCACTCCTGGGCTTTGTTAAGTTACGTACATTTAATTGCCTGGAGCAGGTCTTCTAAAGTCAAGTTTACTAAAATATGGGCCTTTGGGACCATATTTCTTGGAAACAAATTCTTTGCAAACATCTCATTTTATAATTTAATTGTCTCCGGACTCTGCTGAATGTGAATATTTTAAGAATGAAACCACTGATCTGAAAATAAATTGATATCAAATATACAATTCCTGCAAGTCCCCCCAAATTAAGGTAATTTTTTGCACATTTAAATGTTATGACCATTCCTAACTCCCCCCAACCCCTACCTCATGAGCCTTTTAGCTCTTAAAACTGTCTGGAAACCAAACCATACTTTAAATATTATTTTTATGGGAGAAAAATGAAAACACATTTCCCTTTTCTTTATGTGAGATGGGGCACCTTCGCATGACTCCTGCAGTCTGCCAGGGACCAGGAGTGGCCGGCTCGACTTCTGCGTGGTCCCCTACATACATGAAGTGACAACAGTCAGTCAACCTTACTTTCTAACCCCAGAACTCCTCTTCAAAATGATCAATACTCCTGCCCTGATGGCAACTCCAGCTTAACTTTGCTCTCCTCAACAGCCTCTGCTGCTCTTTTTTTTTTTTTTAAGTCTCACATGAGCTTAAGTAGCTTCATTTTAACTCTTTCAGAGCAAGCCCAGACCTGTTTCTCTCGTCAAGAACAGGGTGGGAGCAGGGGTGGAGGGTACTTGTCAGAACAAATTACAATTTTTGGCAAGCATCTATGTCTCTTACGCACTTAGGAACTAGAATATTGCCTCGTAAAAGCAGTGCAGCCTTCTGTTATGACTTAATTATGAGGCCAAAATAAGGGCACCATTTTATAGGCTCTTTTAAGGTATATACATAAGATTTCCATCTTGGAACATAGCAAAAGAGATTACATTTTTCCTAGCTGCCCGTGGGCTTGTTCTGATAACACCAGCTCAGCAGATTGGCCCAGGACCCCAATCTCAAGGTCCCAGGGGAACTTACACTGTGCATTTTCTTTGTCTACTTTCTCCTCCCCATCAGTGAAAGGGTCATACACCTCAAGCCCGAGCCAGGAAATCACAGTTCCCACTCTTACAACACAACTGCATCAGGGTCCCAAGAGAGGAGTAACGATGATTAATCCCTGATGCTGGAGAAACTACAAGGCTGTCCAGCTATGAGAGACCCTCCTCGCACCCCATCCAAGCCACTCTCACACGACTAACACGTAGGCTCTGTCTCACCTGGTCCCAGTGTCATTTGGAATTCCCGACCCCTACCCCGGCCTCTTACCTGAACTGTGCTGTATTGAGCTGGAAAACGGAGCAGATTGTATAATCATGAAGAAGGGACATTTGGGCGAGAACATGGGCTGGTTGACACATTTCTGTAGGTCAAGACTGAATTCTTCACTCCATTTTAGACCTCAGTGATTAATTTCTTTAGGATCAATAGACCTCTGGGAGAACTGGCTCATGCCGTCAAACCTTAAGTGAGAGGGATGTGAACCAGAGAATATATTTCATATTTTAAAATAATAAACATGGACTTCCCTGGTGGCACAGGGGTTAAGAATCCACCTGCCAATGCAGGGGACAGAGGTTCATGCCCTGGTCCGGGAAGATCCCACATGCCGCGGAGCAACTAAGCCCGTGCGCCACAACTACTGAGCCTGTGCTCTAGAGCCTGCGAGCCACAACTACTGAGACCACGTGCCGCAACTACTGAAGCCCGCACGCCTAGAGCCCGTGCTCCACAACAAGAGAAGCCACTGCAAGGAGAAGCCCGCGCACCACAACGAAGAGTAGCCCCCGCTCGCCGCAACTAGAGAAAGCCCGCGCGCAGCAACAAAGACCCAGCGCGGCCAAAAATAAATACGTTTATATATATTAAAAAAAGAACAGAAGCAATATTGTAACAAGTTCAATAAAGACTTTAAAAAAAAAACGGGTGTGAAGTGTTGAGGGATGAAAGGAGAGGAGGAATGCAAATAAAAAGCTTAGCCTAGTATTTAAAAAAAAAAATAATAATAATAATAATAAACATTAGTTGGCATGCCCATAGGTGTTCAGTACAAATTTTTCCCCTTAAAGATGTTTATTGAGGAGACAAAACATCTAACTGGCTTTGTACGAATATGGGGCTCCGGGATGAGGATGTATCCATAGAATAAGCCTCTTTAAACCAATCAGCTGCTCCGTTTCTCAGGTCCTGCCACCAGGACGCATAATCGGTTCTGGCAACTTACTGCCCTGGATTTTACCTAAGCTGCCTTACCAATTTTAGGATCACACCAAGAATTAATTTATTTAATATGCTCTGAACAAGAGGATGTATAGTCATCTACTACAGATGCCAATAACATTTTTTTTCACTTACATGTGCACTGGATCTCAAGCTACTTGGATTTTGGAGGAAGGGGCAGGGTGAACTTAAAACTGAATCTAGACCTTCAGGTAAGAATTTTACATTTCATTTTATAATTAATCCTATTCTTTTGTCAGAGTGCTGAGAAAATCTGTGAGGAATATAGCAAACGGACAAAAACAAAATAAAATATATAACTCTCATGTATTAATTACATGTTGCAGGCCAAAAATATGCTAAACAATTTATATGCATTGTTTATATACATCGTTTTACTTAATCCTTATTACAACCTGCAAAGTAGGTTTCATCAATGCTATTTTACAGCCAAGGAAACCAAGGCTCAGTGACCTCAGTGTTTATCCAGGGCCAGCCCACTCAAAGCCATGAGGCGGTAGGAGCAGGATTCAAGCCCACGTCTTCCACCACACTGTACACTTTCAAGTTTCCATGTTGCAAAATGACACCATTATTCTCTTTCTGTCCCTCTGAAGTTTGGTCTTGGAATCACCAAGGACATGACTTCCCATATTGATATATCACGGTCTACATGCTGGAGTAGCACAGAGTCAAGTAGTTCTTGAATGCAGAGGGGACCATATGCCTGGTTTCCCAAGGCATTTCATCAAGGTCTTTGGTTAAATTAGTGTCTCTGTTGTACCGGCAGGGAAATAATGAGCGAGACATTGATAAGAAGCAGAAATAATATTTATGTAAACATTACTTTGCGCCAGGCACTGTGTACTTTTCTGGCATTATCTTTTATTCATTCCAAGTATCCTATCCAAGGAGGTTTACTACCCATTTTACAGATAAAAACTGGGGCTCAGAGAGGCACAGTCATTTGTCCAAGGTCACACAAAGGGGGAGCTGGTGTTAGGTGGATTGGTACCTATAGATGTGGTCTGGCCGACCAACAGTGTTCTTAAATCTTAGGTTCTACTTGGTGGACTTCTGAGTATCAATTTTCGTGACATGGGCATGGAAAGGTCAACCTTCACAGGGCAGAGGAGACTTACTGTGACCCAGACTTACCAACAGACACAGTCATTTCAATAATAGCAACAAAGAAAAAAGATTCGGCAACGTAGCTGCTTCACTAGAGGTTAAACACAAACAGGAGAGATGGGAGGATGTGCAGGATGTATTAGTTTTCCATTGCTGCTCTAACAAATTCCTGCAAATTTGGTGGCTTGAAGCAATATAAATTTATCATCGTAAGTTCTGGAGGTCAAAGGTCAGAAATGGGTCTCACTGAACCAAAACAAGATGTGTGTGCTTCTCCCAGAGGCTCCAGGGAAGAATCTGTTTCCTGTCTTCATCCAAATTTAGAGGCGGCTTTCATGCCCTGGCTCACGACCTCGGCCTTCCCTCTTCAAAGTCAACAACGACCGGTCGAGTCTCTCACTCCACCTCAGTCTGACACTGATATTTCTGCTTCCTTCTTCCACGTTTCAGGACTTTTGTGTTTACATTGGGTCCATCTGGATAATCCACGATAACACCCCTATTTTAAGGTCAGCTGATCAGCAACATGGATTCCATCTGCAACCTTAGTTCCCCTTTGTTCTGTAACCTAACATATTCCCAGGTTCCAGGGATTAGGATCTTTGGGGCACCATTGTTCTGTCTACCACCCAGGAGCACCATAACAACACATGGTCCAGGGGCAGGACACAAAGAGGTGTGGCATCGGGGAACTTTGTCAAGAGACTGCAGGGCTTCAGGATCTACCGGAACTTTAGGGGCAGAGAATGCAAAACTGACAAGCACAAAGCAGGGTGTCAGGTTTAGAGTCTCGCATCAGACATAGGCGCTCGGCTTCCAAAATACTTGAGCCCAGAATTAGAGCCACACCAACCGCAAGGCTGGTGATGCTGAGCTGTCTCCATTTTCAGTGGGAAGGATGTAAATGTCTCCTGAAGATGTTTTGTCCCAGGGCCTGAAGTGAATCAGATTTTACAAGCGCAGGTCAAGTAGCGAGCGTTTTGTCTCCTCATTTGGGGACTGTCAACTCTGTAGTAGAGTCACAATGACAGGTTGTAGAAGATTCCAGAGGCTGATGGGGGATGACTGGAGGGTAGGCACATTTCTAAATATATACACCTCTGGTCTCTACTTCCTTAATTTCCTCCGATGCCATTCAAATTACATCATGTGTTGTTTGTCAGCTAGTTTATTTTTTTTTTTAATTTTAATTGAAGTATAGTTGATTTACAATGTTTTAGGTGTACAGCAAAGTGATTCAGTTAAACATATATACATATATATGTGTGTATATATGTATATATATACATATATATTCCTTTTCAGATTCTTTTCCATTATAGGTTATTATAAGATATTGAATATAGTTCCCAGTAGTAGACAGTAGGTCCTTGTTGTTTACCTATTTTATATATAGTAATGCCCACCTGTTAATCCCAAATCCCTAATTTATCCTCCCCTTTCCATTTTGATAACCATAAGTTTGTTTTCTGTCTGTGAGTCTATTTTGTTTTGTAAATAAGTTCATTTGTATCATTTTTTTAGATGCCACATATAAGTGATATCATATGGTACTTGTCTTTGTCCACTCATTGGGGTCACTTAGTATGATAATCTTTAGGTCCGTCCATGTTGCTGTAAATGGCATTGTTTCATTCTTTTTATGGCTGAGTAATATTCCATTGTGTGTGTGTGTGTGTGTGTGTGTGTGTATGTATGTGTATATATATATATATATATATATATATATATACATATACACACACCACATCTTCTTTTTTTTTTTTTTTTTATTTATTTTATTTATGGCTGTGTTGGGTCTTCGTTTCTGTGCGAGGGCCTTCTCTAGCTGTGGCAAGCGGGGGCCACTCTTCATCGCGGTGCGTGGGCCTCTCACCATCGCAACCTCTCTTGTTGTGGAGCACAGGCTCCAGACGCGCAGGCTCAGTAATTGTGGCTTACGGGCCCAGTTGCTCCATGGCATGTGGGATCTTCCCAGACCAGGGCTCGAACCCGTGTCCCCTGCATTGGCAGGCAGATTCTCAACCACTGCGCCACCAAGGAAGCCCCACACACCACATCTTCTTTATCCAGTCATCTGCCGATGGACATTTTTTTAAAGCTGTAGTGGGCACCAAGGATTAAAAGGGAAGTGTGGTTCACTGAAACCAAACACAGAGGTGTATCCTAATGGAAGTGAACACCAAACCCTAGTGGAATGAATGATAATTGAGACCCGTGGGAGTGGACAGCTGTGGGATCTTCCGTGCTGTGTGAGTCACTTTCTCAGGCTCTCGGAATCCCAGTCCGATGGGGTGACTGGCTGACCAAAAAGCTCTATCAGAAGTCTCTAGCAAATCTCAGCCAGAGATGATGATGGCCCCAGAACATCCAAGGAGAGACAAAGTCAAAAGAGCCACAATCTAAAAACAATTCCATGGCTTTCCCATCTCTAATATCATCTCTATCTTTGAAAAGGAAGGACAAGGAGAAAAGAAGGAGCTGAGAGTTTGGTGAGAGAAGAGATGGGAAAAAGAGAAATCATAAGAATTCAGTTCTTGGTGCATTATTCTCTTAAATTTAGTTTTACTCCTTTTGATATTTTACAAAGAGGGAAAAAATCATACCAAAGACTGTCTACTTACATAATATATATAACTTTCTATACTCTACAGACCCATTGGTGATTTTCCAAACCATTCAATGGGACAGCTACTTTCAATGAATGCATACCCTCCATGGGCCTCCATTCTCATCTGAAGATAACAGCAACACAAATAACAAATATTTGTGTAGTATTACATTTTACAGAGACCTATACCCTAAATTCTGTTCTAAAAATCTGTCTACCCTGAGCTAAAACCATAGTTTAATATATTAGTTTCTGACCTGGTGACCTCACAGAAGTCTTTTCCTTTTTCTCACATTTCCCAATCATAAAATGGGAAGAAGTTTAACACAACACATTTACATATTTGAAGACTACCATAAAAATACCTTAGTGTGTTCTATTTGAGACTGCAAAGTAAAATACTAATATTGACTGTGAAGTGTTGTTTTGGACCTTCTTCAAGGTTTATTGTCTTTAATAATTGTATCTATAAAATTTTAGCTTTTTTTCTTTTCATTATACAAAATAAAAATAATTTATCTTGCCTTAACGGGTACTTTGCAAACAGATTCTAACTGAAAACTGAAAGAATTATCATTGCTATTTTCCTTAGTGGACAGTACATGATTTTATCCTTCAGACTTTTAAAATCCAGTCTATTTGCATGCAGTAATAAAAATGTGAAATATCTTACAGTTTTCATTTCAATATGCTATACAATGCAGTGTACTAGAATCGGGGTGGGGCTGTATAACAGAGCGAAAAGAGACTTGATTTTGGAGACCAGACATGGTTTGAATTCTGTCTTTACTATTAGCAAGTTACTTTACCTCTCTATGTTTTAATTTTTTTTTTAACATCTTTATTGGAGTATAATTGCTTTACAATGGTGTGTTAGTTTCTGCTTTATAGCTACTTTATTTATTTATTTATTTAGCCGTGTTGGGTCTTTGTTTCGTGTGAGGGCTTTCTCTAGTTGCGGCAAGCGGGGGCCACTCTTCATCGTGGTGCGCGGGCCTCTCACTATCGCGGCCTCTCTTGTTGCGGAGCACAGGCTCCAGACGCGCAGGCTCAGCAGTTGTGGCTCACGGGCCCAGCTGCTCCGTGGCACGTGGGATCTTCCCAGACCAGGGCTCGAACCCGTGTCCCCTGCATTAGCAGGCAGATTCTCAACCACTGCGCCACCAGGGAAGCCCAGTTTCTGCTTTATAACAAAGTGAATCAGCTACACATATACATATATCCCCATATCTCTTCCCTCTTGTTTCTCCCTCCCTCCCACCCTCCCTATCCCACCCCTCTAGGTGGTCACAAAGCACCGAGCTGATCTCCCTGTGCTATGCAGTTGCTTCCCACAAGCTATCTATTTTACATTTGGTAGTGTATATATGTCCATGCCACTCTCTCACTTTGTCCCAGCTTACTCTTCCCCTTCCCCGTGTCCTCAAGTCCATTCCCTACATCTGTGTCTTTATTCCTGTCCTGCCCCTAGGTTCTTCATGACCTTTTTTTTTTTTTTTTTTAGGTTCCATATATATGTGTTAGCATACGGTATTTGCTTTTCTCTTTCTGACTTACTTCGCTCTGTATGACAGACTCTAGGTCCATCCACCTCACTACAAATAACTCAATTTCGTTTCTTTTTATGGCTGAGTAATATTCCATTGTATATATATGCCACAACTTCTTCATCCATTCATCTGTCGATGTGTTTTAATTTCTGCATCAGTACAACAGATAAAATGATTCTGAACTCCACGAATTTTTGCGAAGCTTAAATAAGAAAATAATAAAAATTTTAAGTGCCTGAAAAAAATTAGTCATTCTATAAATTGTTAGACCTCTTCCTCTCACCCTCCCTTTAATTCAGCTTCACTGCTTGGGGTTGTCACAGGTGGGTGTGTTTCCAGAAGAATTTTACAGGAGAAAATGAAGCACAGTAATCAAAGTCTCCTGGATATTTCTATACACACATATGTCTACATATATGTGTACATTATATGTATATGTATAAACATTCAGCAAAATGTCTGGAAGATACACATCAATTGATAACAGGGGTTATTCTGGAAAGGATTTGGGATTAGAACAGCAGTCAAGAAAGACTAGTGGGCTTCCCTGGTGGCGCAGCAGTTGAGAGTCTGCCTGCCGATGCAGGGGACACGGGTTCGAGCCCTGGTCTGGGAGGATCCCACATGCTGCGGAGCAACTAGGCCCGTGAGCCACAACTACTGAGCCTGCGCGTCTGGAGCCTGTGCTCCGCAACAAGAGAGGCCACGATAGTGAGAGGCCCGTGCACTGCGATGAAGAGTGGCCTCCGCTTGCCGCAACTAGAGAAAGCCCTCGCACAGAAACGAAGACCCAACACAGCCAAAAATAAATAAATAAATTAAATAAATTAAAAATGTCTGCTTTGCAAAAGACAACGTCACGAGAATCAGAACACAAGTCACAAGTTGGGAGAAAATATTAAAAAAAAAAAAAAAAAGAAAGACTAGCTTTTTGGGAACTCTACTCAATATCTTGTAATAACCAATAATGGAAAAGAATCTGAAAAAGAATATATATATATGAGAATCACTTTGCTGTACACCTGAAACTAACACATTACAATATTGTATATCAACTATATTTCAATTAAAAGTTTTTTAAAAAGTATCTTAGAACCTCATGGCCAGAAACAAAGACCACATTGTTTTAAAGAGCCCTGCCTGTTCCTGGTTTGAAACCCACTCAGAATGCCTGAGACCCTGGTTTTCAAAGGTACTGTAGCAAGAACGTATTTGTTCCTCTGCACCTTAGCCCCAGGCGTGGACTCTGGTTGACAAGCAGAAACGGCATCACTGATCGGGGTGGGGGGGGGGGGTGCCCACTGATAGTTTCTTCAACGTCACTGCATCTGGCTCAGTCTATCCAGGCTACTCCAGAGCTGGCCTCGTGAGAAATGGCAGAGCCAGGCTGGAACCCAGTCATATAACTCCATGCTCCGTGTTGCCTCTTCCATGATTGCATTTTTGTTAGAGGTTTTTACATTCACCCAGCATTTATGCCATTCTTTGGAAGCCAAGGTTAGGCTTGCCTTCTCTCTTCTGAATAATGTAATCCCATTTTTTTGTGTGTGCCAGAACCTGAGAGCACTTCGAAATTCTCCGTATTCAGCTCTCATTATTTACAGAGTAATGGTACTTAGCAATAAATGACACACAGAGGGGATTCTCCATACGGTGGCCATATAAAACCCACACTGATGTGGCACAAGAATAAAAAAGCTCAAGGCGACAGCAAGGAAAGCAAGGTTGTATCTAGTTTTGCATCTGTTACTATCTCTCTGATTCTGGGCTGGTTATTTAACTTGTCAAATTGTAAGTCAAATTATAAGTCCCCTCCAATTCAGATTTTTTTTAATTTTATTATCTTTACTAACAGGTCTGGCATGCAGCTTTAAGACCGTAACGTGAAACTGGGTCAGACAGATGGCTGAACTAGTGGCTTATGACCTAAGTCTCAAAAGTCTGGATCTCTGTTTTGTAATCTTTACATTGTTCAGGAGGCTATCATCAAAAAGATACAATTTACAGCTCACACACCAACGCCATAGACTTCTGTTTGACAGACAGCATTGCATCAAAATACATCCGAAGCAAAAACTCTTCTAACCATGGGAGAAATGAACAAAAACATAATTTTAATAGAAAAGCCACCCCTAATTGAGTGGGAGCTGCTCAACTGCAGGGTGGGGGGTTGGCTTTAGATGTTCTCCAAGGTTCCTCCCATCGGGGGAGCCGTCATTCTGGTTATGAGGTCAGCGCTTCTGTGTCTTCACATGACAATCCCAGCCACCTCTGCACGTCCAGTGCCACAGAATGCATAAGGCAGAACTTCTAGACTCCTTTTGATTCAGGCACTACTTGTAGACAAAGCCATGCCCTCAGCTGCAGAATTTGGAACTTCAGACCGTGTCATGGATGGGATCGCTGATGAGCAGAGCTCATGGCTTTGAAGCACTGAACGCATTTTTTTTTTTTTTAATCTTTCCAGAGATGGTGTTCGTATGCTTGACTCAGCCGAAATGCATCCCGGGTGTTTTCCTTATTATCTCTCTTTTAGTATCTAGTTCCTTGCCACTTTCAGTGTCCTGGACTGGCTCCTACTTCCTGGCAGCCCTGAGCTTAAGCCTAGGTTGAAAGAGCAAAAGTGAACCAGTTTGGAAATGTGGTACGACTGCTTTCGGCTGAAGTGTTAAAATTGCCAGTAAATCAGAAAACAAAGAGAAGACAGAGCATTTGCCCAAAGCAGAATTTCACCAGCATGAATAATTTTAAGGGCTTAGGAGGCTATTAAACCTTTTCTTTACACATATTTCTAAGCTCCGTTGAGATCTCTCCCTGAATTCACAGATGTTTATAATATCTTGATGTGTCAAGCAATGTTCGGTTTCAGAGTCAAATTCTAAGTCCCCTCCAGCTCAGATTTTTTTTAATTTTATTATCTTTACTAACAGGTCTGGCATGCAGCTTTGAGACCATAACGTGAAACTGGGTCAGACAGATGGCTGAACTAGTGGCTTATGACCTAAGTCTCAAAATGTAGGCATGTGCTAAATATAATTACCAAAAGAATACATTCACGATTTTTTATTTAAGTTTTTATTTAAACAGTGATTGAGTCACCACTCTCCACCAGAGCCTCAAGTGGAAAAGTCTTAAACAGGCTCCACGTATATGCTGCTAGTTTAGTTTATAGTTTTCGTATCTTAAAATTTCTTATTTCATCTTTCATGGACTAGTGTCACTCTTCTTAAACTTTAGAATCCTAGGTACAAGCAGCAGGTGATGCAGTCAGGATTACTTCAATGCGGTCAGGAAACTCAAGGCTTTTCTGTGCTTCTCATTCTCATCACCTCCCCTGAAGGTGAAGAATCAGGACCAACCCCTCCCCACACCCACCCAAGGGTACAAAGAGACCCCCGCCCCCTCTGTAATCCAGGGGACCACTATTTGGATGGGTCCACCACATTTGAGAAAGAAAAGAGAGGATTGTCTCTTGCCTTGTGTAATCCTGAGTCATTTAGGTGGTTATCTTAGAAAAGATGCCAGATAGTGTCTTACAACCAGAAAGGATACAGTGTAGAAAAGAGAGACATTGTAGAGAGACATGAGATCGCTGGTTACATTGACAAGAGCTAGAATTAGTTGGTAATGTCATTTCCAAATGGTTATTTTCAGGCACCTTTTGTTTCTTGAAGTTTTGTAGGGACCATTGGAGCAGAAATTATACCTAGTACCCATTTGACTTTTTTTTTTTTTTTAACTCTGTGCTTTTTTTTAAAGCCCTTTATGGAGCTGGAAAAAAGAAAAAAAGAAAGAAAGAATACAACAAAATGCTGGCAGGTGGTCTTGAAATGATGGAATCATATCTTTATTTGAACTACGCTTAGGTTTCTTGGCACATTTAGGGCTGAACAGGTTGGAGAAATTCAGTACAAATAATCTGGGCTGGAAGAGGATGTGAACATCAACCAAATGCTGGGAGGGACCTGAACATTTTTTTTCATCAGATCCTGAACCCATTTCAGCAGCCCTAGCTACACCTCTGAGGTTACACTTCCATGCTGTATAGAGAAAACATGCCAGAGTTTTCTAGTATAACTACAACCAAATCTGCAGTCTCCACTGGTCCCTACCAAAGGGTTACAGCTAAACATTTCCTACTGTAAAGAGTCACTGTCAGTTTTGTAGTCAGAAAACAGAGGAGCACACAGAAACATCACAATCCATTCCTTCCTTGTACCTTATGATCTAAACACAGGCCCCAGTAGTTTGTGTCCAAAATAACCAGGGCAGAAACAGTCAATGAGTCCGATTAGAATTGCTCAGCAGATTTAATACACACTTTATTCTACATGTGTCTCCATTTTATTTTCTTTCTTTTATTAATCTTTTAACTATATCAGTGGAAGAAAATTCTTGAGTAATTTTTTTTCTGGAAGCAGAAAACAGGCCAGTTTAGGTAAGATTAATGTACATGTACTGAATTTCTGTGGGGGAAAAACAGAAATTAGGACATGAATGAAAAGGAAGGCACACTGTTATTATTGCTGCATGCCAGGTTGATTTGACCCACCAGTAAACATGCTATTCAGTGTATCTATCGATGTAACAGAAAACAGCCAAGCTACTTTTTACCTTAGACATTTTTAAGTGGGAAGACTACTAAAAGGTGAGAATCTGGACTAACCCAGCTGTCTTTATTTCTGCTCCCAATGCTAAGCTGCTGAGAGCTTTGGGGTCCAGCCCCAGGACCCAGCTGATTTCATTTCCATGATGGATAATCCTACTCCAGTGCACAGGACTCCCTGGCCAGCCCTCAGCTCATCTCCTGCGTAATTCACCAGGTCAACTCTTTCAAACTGTTTCCCTTGTTAAACCCACAAACTCACTCTTTCAAGATATTACTTTGTAAACTAACACACTGATAAGGAGATTAACTTCTCCCTTCCTAATATTCCCCTTTCCCTTTGGTTTTGGGGGATGAAATATTCTTCTTTCCAAGCCAAAGCTTCCACCTTCGCTTTTGTATCATTTTTTTTAGATTCCACATGTAAGTGATATCATATGATATTTGTCTTTCTCTGGCTGACTTACTTCACCCTGATACCTAAAGCAGACAAAGAATGCACACAAAAAAGAAGCTTATAGGCCAATATCACTGATGAACATAGATGCAAAAATCCTCAACAAAATACTAGCAAACTGAATGCAACAATATATTAAAAGGATCCTACACTTTTGCTTTTAAACCAGTTTTTTAGAATCCCCATCAGGTCCTTGACTGGGCACTACTTACCTACAAATTTATGTTCAGGTCCTAAATCTTACCTACAGATCTACTCACATCTCTCTCATCTAAAGATATCCTCCATTCTCTTTAAACCACTGCAACCGGGAGTTTGTACCTGCCACCCACTAGGACTGACCCCTGACCCTGACAACGACAAACCCAAGTTGGTTCTCAGCCCCCATCACGCTTGCCCTGCCAGCAGCACTTCACACCATCACCCTTAGTCTGTTCAACCCAAGAGGCCAAATCCAATTAACCAACTGCCAAATCTCAACCTGTTGACTCTTCCAGAGCGTTTGAAACCATTAACCAACCTGTCATTACTGAAACCACCCCGCTCCTGTTTTTCTTGATATTTAATTCTCTTGGTTTGTCTAATAATTCTCCAAATATTTCTTTTCAGTCCTCTTAGTGGAGTCCCCTTCCTCTGTCCATCCCTGAAATGTAGACTTCCGATCAAATAAACAAAAAACTATATGGAGAAAAAATAGCTTGAAGTGAGTCACTAAAACGTTTTCTCAGGTTAGAGAGTGAGTTATTTATTTCCATTTTACTACTGTATATGTTCTATCTTTCTCTAATTATCTTAACGAACTTTCATTTTATTTTCATCAAAATGATGCATACACATGCTTAAAAATTAAATGGCATAGAAATAGTTATAAGGAAAAACAATGCTTGTCTTCAATTCAACCACCCCACACTGAATCCTCCTTTCCAGAAAACAACTTTTAATCATTGCTGTTTTAAGACTTACATGCCGGGCTTCCCTGGTGGCGCAGTGGTTGAGAATCTGCCTGCGAATGCAGGGGACACGGGTTCGAGCCCTGGTCTGGGAAGATCCCACATGCCGCGGAGCAGCTGGGCCCGTGAGCCACAACTACTGAGCCTGCGCGTCTGGAGCCTGTGCTCCGCAACAAGAGAGGCCGCGGACAGTGAGAGGCCCGCGCACTGCGATGAAGAGTGGCCCCCGCTTGCCGCAACTAGAGAAAGCCCTCGCGCAGAAACGAAGACCCAACACAGCCAAAAATAAATAAATAAATAAACCCAAAGTTTAAAAAAACACTTATAAAAGAAATTTTAAAAAAAAGACTTACATGCCTTTATGTCTTGAAACAATTATTCATAGGAATAGGATACACGTCAGACTGCTTAACACGGAATTCCAAAACACAGTGATGTAAGGCGCTGCTCCGGCCTCCCTGTGGAGGACATGGCCCTGTTCCACAAGCTTCATAGACATTCTGCCTCACCTGCACTCCAGCCTAGGGAAGGCAGGGAGAGAGAGGAGGGGCGGCCAGGTTCCTTCTATTTCAAGGAACTGACCTAAAGGCTGCACACTACATTCCAGCATGGCTCCTTGTTGGCCATACCTAGCTTCAAGGAAAATGTAGTTGTTAGCTGGGTATTCATGTACCCAGATTCATTTTTATTGCATAAAAGAAAGGGAGAATGAACATTAAAAGAGCCACGAGCAGCCCCTGCCACATGTATGCAGCTCTTTCTGAACAATCAGCTTCAGATGTTACCTGTTGGCTTCCGCAATGTTGGATGAAGATCTAGTTCATCTGTAACCCCTTCCCTTCTTCCTTCCCCTCCTTAATAGAGTTAGTTCACTAATATTGGTCCCTCTCTGTGTTATCTTTATCCCCTCTTTGTAAAATGACCATGTTGTCACCTGTATCCTTCCCTCCACTTCTCAGTGTTGTAAACAAATCTTACTCTTATATCATCAAGGTTCATAACATTTACATTTTTTGATGTACCCACATAAAGTTTTTGGTGTTTGCCTCTGGGTTGATTCTACAAGATGAAAAAACAGTTAATAGCAGTGACAACATTTGACGGTGTAAACATTAATCACTTGTGCTAAGTAGTGTGCTTTAACTCCACTCTCGTCTCTAAGACACCAAGATCATGAACACTCTCTAAAGAGGATCTTCCTAGAATCAAGTTCAAGTTGATTCTCCCTTCTTATGTCTTCACCATTTATTCAAAATCGTGTCATATTTTACTTTGCTCTATTTCTGAGCTATGAATTTATTGCACAGTTTATCCTTCTGCTTCTGATTTTTTTTTGTCATCTTTCCTCCATCCCTAATATCTTCAGCTTCCTACTCTTTCTATCAATTGCTTGACCCTCACTTCATTCATCTTCATCTTCATTCATTCAGCCTCATTCATCATCATGAGATGTACCCTAGCTCATTTGCTTCATATCCAGACTATGATTTTCTTTTTTCTTTTTAAAGATTTTTTTGATATGGACCATTTTTAAAGTCTTTATTGATTTTTCTACAATATTGCTTCTGTTTTATGTTTTGGCTTTTTGGCCCTGAGGCATGTGGGATCTTAGCTTGCCGACCAGGGATCGAACCTGCACCCCCTGCATTGGAAGGGGAAGTCTTAACCACTGGACCACCAGGGAAGTCCCTTGTCAGCACTTTTAAAACTCAGTTTTCCTTCTACTTCCTCTGATATCTACCATGCTTTCTTTTCACTGTATGTTTAAACATTTTTTTCTTTTACTATAATTTTAATGAGGTTTCAACAGAGAGAGTAAATAGAGTGTGCTCGGTCTGGCATTTTCTACTGGAAGTACACATTTTATGTCGAAAAATTTCAGCAGTTTGGTGCTCACTTTGGCAGCACACATGGTAAAACTGGAACGATACAGAGAAGTTACCGTGGCCCCTGCACAAGGATGACACACAAATTCGTGAAGTGTTCCATATTTTTTGCACCCCAATGTTCATGGCAGCACTATTCACAATAGCCAAGACATGGAAGCAACCTAAGTGTCCATCAACAGATGAATGGGTAAAGAAGATATGTACACATATATACAATGGAATATTACTCAGCCATAAAAAAGAATGAAATAATGCCATTTTCAGCAACATGGATGGACCTAGAGATTATCATACTTAGTGAAGTAAGTCAGAAAGAGAAAGACAAATATTATATGACATCACTTATACATGGAATCTAAAAAATAATACAAATAAATTTATTTACAAAACTAGAAACAGACTCACAGACAAAGAAAACAAACTTATGGTTACAAAGGGGAAAGGGTGGAGGGAGGGACAAATTAGGAGTATTGTATTAGCATATACACACTACTATATTTAAAATAGATAAACAACAAGGACCTACCATATAGCACAGGGAACTATATTCAATATCTTGTAATAACCTATAATGGAAAAGAATCTGAAAAAATGTATATAAATACATGTAATTGGATCACTTTGCTGTACACCTGAAACTAAAACAATATTGTAAATCAACTTTATGTCAATAAAAAAAATTTTTTTTTAAGAAAAAAAATTTTAACAATTTAATACTCTTTAGAGGTTTCCCCGAGCCTTTTCTCCTCCATCTGCCTGCTCAGCCTGGCTCTTCACCATCACAATTGAGATGTCTTCAATTTCTCCAGACATATGATTCCTAAATTGCTGTATGTGGCCTTATTTAATACTTTCCACACTCCTGTGCTCTAAGTACTATTGTTATCCCTACTTTATAAATGGGGAAGCTTAGGGACAGAGGCGTTAAATTACTTGCCCAGTAACTCATAGCTAGGGAGCTACGGAGACAGAATTTAAACGTGCTCTTAACCACTCTGTATGGCTTCATCCTTTCAACTCAAACAATCTAATTTCTATGGTCAGTAAGGGTGAATAATTCATCTTAAATACCTCAAATATAAAAATTAGTTAACCACCATCTCCTCTGATTATGCATTCTTCTAGGACTACCAGTAATTTTGATTTACTGACAGCATATGTTTTGTTTTCGTGACATTTAGCAGGAATATGCCATTAATCAGCCCTTTGTTTTTCCCAAATCTGAAAATTCATTCCAAAAGAGTTTCACAGAAACTCTTAATGACTGAAAATCATGGTTCTGCTACTATATAATGTTGAGAATAATAAATACTATACTTATGGGGATTAATTATTAAATCCAGCTAGGAATCACAGCTTTCCTAAGGCAAATAATTATAATTACACACAATAATGTTTAACATCTACGATGGGTACTGAACTTGGGAGTGTGTTAATGCATGTCAAAATAGTAACAGAGATTCTATGCATCATAAGAAAATAATTCTGAGAATTTCTCTAAGAGAAGTAACTGTTGGTCAAGCTAATGAGCATGAAATATTTACTACCAGAAATCTATATATCCTTCCTGATCTATCTTTTAGGACCCTGCATAGAAAGTCTCTTCCAACCCTAAAATTTTATATTCCTATCTACCCATACGCTGGTGGGTATGGCCAGGATGGGATGAGATAAAACAGTAAGACTGGCTTTGGGGTCAGACGATGTTGAGCTTAAATTCCGGTTCAAGGTTCAGCTACCTATGAGCTGTGTGATCTTGGGCCAGTTATTTCCTCTCTCTTAGTTTCCTTATTGACATAATGAGGGAAATACTACCTATTTTAGGTAGGCAATTAGGAAAAGCCTCACAGGAGGTGATATTTTTTGCAGAGTCCTGCATGACACAAAGGGTTGACATTTCTAAGAGGTACACAAAATCTCAAGCTCATAAAGGGAAAAATATATATAATTTCTTTATACACTCTGGGAAACCATAACCTGTTTTGCAAGGAAAACAACAGACCTAGAGATAGTTTCCATAATTAATAAAGAGCTCACATAAACCAGTAAGAAAGGGAGCTATCAAATACATTTAAAATGGGGTATAAAAAAGCAAGTTAGGAAAAAATACCTATGGTCAATGAGCAGAAGAAAAAAAAAAGTCCTATCTCTCTCTTAAAATCAAATATTATCAATTAAAAATCTAGGAGATATGATTTTTCACATATCAGAAATTTTTTAAAATAACAAAAAACTGATGTTGCCCAGTTCTGGAGAAGATGTAAAGATCACTCTCATGCAGGTTGTTACAATCTCATCAACATTTAAAATGACATATTTTTTGACCCAGTAACCCCACTTCTGGCAATTTGGCCTGTGGATTTACTTTCACAGCTTTCCAGCATGTACAAGGATATTTATTATAGAAATTATCAGTGATAGCAAAAAAAAAAAAAAAGTAGCAACAATCAAAGCTTTATCAATAGAAATCTGACTAAAGTGTAGTATATACATATGATATAAAAATCTACAAGAATTAAAAAAAATAAGATAGATATTTTTTAGATCATCTAAATACTTAAAATAGGGACTCCCTTAAATCTATAATTAACCTAGGGGAATCTGACCCTTTTACAAAGCAGAATCTTTCTATTCAAAGCAGGGTTTTATTCTCTTTTCACTTGAAATTTCTTTAATGTCTCTCAGAAAATTTCTTCTCTATGTCTTGTACATTTTTTAATCAAGTGTATAATGTTTCAATCATTTTGTTGGCTGTTGGGAATGAGATTTCTTCTTCCATTATAATTTCTCAATGATTTTTTCATGACTCTAGCAGGGGTTAGCAAACAACCAATGTGGGCCAAGTCTGGGCTGCTGCTTGTTTTTTAAATAAAGTTCCATTGGAACACGGCCACGCCTGTGTTTATTTTTTGTCTACAGCTGCTTTTGCCCTACGACAGTAGAGGTGTGTAGTTGCAATACAGACGGTATGACCACAAGCCTAAAATATTTACTAGCTAGGCTCTTTACAGAAAAAAATTTGCCAACCCCTGACATACAGGAAAGTTATTTGATTTTATATGTTAATTGATAAGCAACTTCCCTACTGAATTTTCTTAATGTTTTTAATGATTTTCACTTTTCTTGGGTTTTCTAGGTTAAAAAATCACATCATGAGCAAGTAATGATACTACTGCCTCTTCTTTCCTTTATTTAATGTTTTTATTCTTTCTCTGTTGTAACTGCTTTGGATTGACTTTCCAGAGAACTACCA
Source organism: Balaenoptera physalus (assembly GCF_965194825.1). Lineage (NCBI taxonomy): Eukaryota > Metazoa > Chordata > Mammalia > Artiodactyla > Balaenopteridae > Balaenoptera > Balaenoptera physalus. Next base: position 5,361,061 of record NC_138882.1, read on the forward strand.
AGTAATTCTGGTGGTAGCAGGCATCCTCGCTTTAACAGCAATGGCTTCTAATATTTCATTGAAAACTGCGACCCTGCATTTTAGCTTGAGATAGGTATTTTTATCATGGTGAGGAAATATCAATCCATTCTTATTTTACTACGATTTTATACCAATCAGGCTTGACCATTTACCTTTATGAAAGAACCTTTCAAGAGTTATGATGTTTTAGAAAAATCGTAATCCATTCCTATAGCGCATTAGCAAATGTCCTAATGTGGTCGCCCCCGAGACCAGACATCAGCTCCTTCAGGTCCAGCTGTAGACAGCGGTCTCCCCATAGCCACCCCCTCCCCGGGCATCCACAGATCTGCTGATTGCACAGGACAAGGCATCAGCTCCTTGAGATTTATGAGGCCTCCCTCTGCCTTCTCCTTCCTACAGAGATGTTGATCTCTAGTAAATACCTTATACCCCCAAACCCCCTCTCCACATATGCCGCCAGAGTCCCCAACCTGCCCATCTAGGGAGTTACTGAAGGGCTGAATCTGAACTCCTTATCGCGCACTACCTACACGCCACGTTACTTTGTCTCTGGATTCCTCTCTGCTTTCCTGCTTCCCTGAGCTCAGCCCACACACTGGCTTGCTCCTATCCCTGCGCCGCGCCGCTGTGTCATGTCCTGCAGGCTCCCCGGCCTGAGGACCACGCCCTTGCGTTCCCCTCTGTCTGGACGGACTCACGCCCTCAGCTCGCTCAGGCCACTGCCCAGCGGCCTCCTCCTCATCCCGCTGGATGTCAAATGGTCCACGCTCACCCCTCCCACCTCATACCAGCTCACCATTCTCACCCCCTTTACCCTGCTTACTTTCTTCAGAGCGGATCACAACCTGACATGTACATATTTGTTGATTTATTTATTGTGCCTCTCCCCAACTTTAATGAAAGCAGGCCTTTTCTATTTTACTCACTAAAACAGTCCCTGGGACAGAGTAGGTGCTCAATATACATCTGTTGAAGGCACAAGCAATTACCTAAAAATAAAATGATCTTATACTACAGGTTCAGTGAGATCTTACACAAATTATTATAAAAATTGAACGTAAAAGAGTGTTGCAAACAATCCTATTTTGCTCCTGACATAGCGTATTCGTTTGGAGGTGTTTTCTTCATATATTTTACTGACTTCAATTTTCAGAGACCTAAAATTTGGGGTTTAAATTTTCCCACTATCATCTTTTTTCTATAACTAATGGGGAGCTAGTAAACTCCAAAGCATTCAAATATGATTGTAAAGCTCAATAATAAAAAGGATCCCCTTGTCATATAGTTATATTTTTTAATTAATTTTAATTAAATAAATAGTATATGATTACATTCTTTTGGGAAAAAAACTAAACATTAATGATAAGGCTAAGGTCTACTTTGACTTTTACCACCAAGATCAATCCCCTTTCTCTCTCTCAAGAAATAAACACAATAGCAGTTTAGTACAGATTCATCCAGACCTTTTTCTATATACTACTTGTGTGTACAGTTAAGTGATATTTATTTATGTGTATTGAATCGTTCATTTCATAAGTGTATTAACTCCTTTAATCCTTATGGAAGTCATATCCAGGAGGCATTATTTATTAAATAATAATGATATTCTATATCTCATAGGGTTATTTTGATGATTAAGAGTTCATGTGAGTGAGAACACTTAGCAGTGTGCTTCCTACAATGTAAGCACTTCTTAAGTGAGAGGGACGATTAGTCTACATTACATATTCTTTAATATGAAGGCACTCATAATCACTGAGGTGGTAGGATCTGGGGAGACATCTAACACCTATATTGAATTCCTGAAATGCAAAGGGTTTTTTAAATATCCTAAGGAATTATCATATGTCACAGAAACTCATATACTTCCAGTAGTTCTACTATTAGTGGTTTACAGTTTTATTTAAAAATATAATCACCTTATCTCACTATAGGTAAAAATAGCTTTTTGGTTTCAATGCAAATGATTCTTATTAAATACAGTAAGACACTGCTAAAATTTTATGAACAGAGACCTTCATTACAGGATTATTTACTGGAAATAACTAAATATCTAACAATAGGAATCTGTAGAATAAATTATGATATATGCATGTGATGAAATATCCTGTCACCATTACAATGATATTTACAAAGACTTTTAATGATAAGGGAAAAGGCTGAATAACTATGTAGTTTAAAAAACAACATATAATGATTCTGTACTTAAAAGAATAGCAAGAAATGTGCTCCATTTGTAGATGGCAATGAGTATAGGAACCACAAGCATTGTTCTCTGGGGAAAAGAAATGATCAGAATACAAAATTGTACATTCAGCATGATTTCAACTTTGTAAAAAATGTTATGGAATTAGAGCTAAAAAGAAGTAACCCAACATGTCAACAGTGGTTATTAGTCTGTGAAAAAAATTACAGATGATTTTAAATTTCTTTACCATGTATTTGTTCTGATAATCAGAAAAAAAATACTTCCATTAGTTTTCTAGAGATCCCTAATTCAACCATATACAATATAATTTGAATATTCTGAACTTTATACTAATGGAACTCATGGACTTAGAATGCTCAGCAAGGCAAATGCCAAGTTGTTAAATATAAATTATCACTTGGGTAAGAGGTTTAGAATTTGATATTTATAAACTGTACAATTAGAAGCATTTAATACACACTATATACTTGAAATTATTTTTTAAACCAGCCTCATAACCAATTATGTTTCATGTTTATATTCCTAATTTTCTTAAATAAAAGTCTGCTGCTTTATTCCAAGTATCCTCTATAAATTAGATGCACTGAGAGATTGAAGAGAACTAAGAAGATAAAAAGGTTTGCCATTCACTCAGTTCTGAGCCTGGATCTCTCTTCTTTAAAGAAATATCATTAACCGGATGGAATTCTACCGCCTGAGTTGCAACACACTTTTGTGAGTTGGCTCCTCAGGGAATTAGTCCACGAACGTTACCTGTGAGAGGCATTTCCCCTCCTAGCACTCCTTGGCCTTTTCCTTCCACAGAACGGTCAAGATATCCCTGCCCCACTTCTTCAGAAGTGCTTATGATTCAAGATGAGTAGAGAAATGTAATTAACAAAAAGTGTATAAATATGCACGCATACAGACTGTCTATGGTCACTGAAAATTCCAGTGAGAAATCTTGTTTATTAAATGTGTTTATTAAATGTCCCTACCCTCTCAGAAGGCTCCCGTGAAAGGATGCAACTCCCCTTTGCTTGGCGCCCCCTGAAGTCTTGGCTTCACCTGATGCTTCTAAAGGCTGCCTCAGCATCTGCATCCCCTAAGGTTGATTCTCATCTACATAGAAAACACTTAGTTAAGAGCCACTGAAAGAAAAAGAAAATCTCTCCAGTCCTCCTGTTGGGACTGCCAATTTTGTCAATGCCTTTTCCTACATCATCACTTCTCTTGTCTCCTGAGAACGCCCAGGAAAGAAAAAGATTCTCTCCTCTCAAAGTTGGGGCAAGTTTCAAAACCTGGCTAGGTCTCCCCCTAGTGACAAAGTCAATTCATTTCTTCTGAGAGACGTTATATTTGTTTTCGGATTTAGTTATTTCATAAAATGCTGTAGGTACCTATTTTCCAGAATGGGAAACCTAGACCAAATTCTTTATAAAAATGCTATGGAATGCATACGGACATTATTAATGGGAATCCTGATTACACAGCAGGTTAATATCACAATTTTAACATTGGGGTATAAGTCATAACAAACTCCAAAAACATAACTCAAAGGAGCTCCGAATTATTGGCAGGTAGTTATGTGCATGAAGTCAGAAATTCCATAATAGCAAAATTCTAAAATCAGTTCTCCCAACCCCATTGCTAGGTAGATATTATTACCCATTATTTATTTATTTATTTTTTTTACTATGCATCATTTATTTATGACAGTTAAAAAAACTGAGGCTCACAGAGGTTGATGTGTTCAAGATAACGTAGCTAGGAAAAGGTGAACCTGGGATTTGAGTTTTGCCAGACTTCCCAGCCTTTGGGCTTCACGCTGCACTGTTTTAACCTAACATTCCACATCTCCCCCTACTTACCTGGCCTCCCGTCGTACCTGTACTGGCTCCAGCTTGGAGGTTAGACCCAGATCTCATGCATTTTTCTGTTCTGATAATTCCTGATTTATCCTTTAAGCTCATCTCTGTCTTTGTTTCTTGGAGCCCATGTTCCCTTAGCCCTAAAGTTCTCATTTTCTAGAGCACCACGGACTACCTAGGACTCCTGTCACAATCTAATCAAGTTAAAAAGTGGTTGGATGTTGCCCACCTCCAACCCCACGTCCTACACCCCTCACTTTAAGTTCCATACAGGGAAGGATCGCGCACAGAATAGGAGATCACAGATGTCTGCTGAAGGAATGAATGAGTGAAGGAGAGAATGAATAGCAAACATCATTCAAACAAGCTATGTTTCTAACGTCGATTTTTCTGTCGCCTCTGTCTAGCCTAAAATTCTGACCCCCGTGTTTCTCATACTGAACTGATTACTCTGATCCTGATTTCTGACTACATCCTTGCTCTAGCCTTGGCACTTTTGGACCTGGGTTTTATCCTGAGTATCATATATGTCCCTCTTCCCTCTTATCTGTAAGACAAAAAACTCTTTCCCAGATTATAGTCAGGGCCATGAATGGGGGAAAAAAAAGGATTCGAGGGGCCCAAGTCTCTGGGGTTGCTCCCTAGATATAACTTTCCCAAAGAAATGTAAGAAAATACATTTACTTTGTAACCCACCTCCTTTTGAGAAATCCATCTGTTCTACAGACCCAGAGAAATGCAGCTGGAGGGAAGACAGTTCACTTAAAATCTTTCAAGAGTGGCTCTTGTCATGGGTTAACATCTAGTGGGTTACTTGACCTTAGGCCAGATGAAATTTTCTACTAAGAAGTAATATGTTACCCGTTTCTTTATTTGGAGAAAAAGGGCACAAGGTGAGTCCCATCTTTCCTCCAATTTTGTTATAAAACTATTTTATAAATATTTAAAAGCTATGGAAATACTAGTATTTATTAAACATAACACAGAATGGTTACTTTGGATTCTATTAGCACATGCATTATTTGAAAAGATTTCCTATATTTTCACCTGAAGGAAAATATCTCGCAAATCTATGTTTACCTTACGCATTTTACTAACTACCTTGTAGCCATAGGCTGTGATTTGCAACAATGCTTAGAATATGCTGTTTTATTAGTTCAGTGACCCAGAAAGAGTATATATGTATAAAGCATATACATGAGAATATTTGTGATGGTGATTAATTATACTGCCTGGCATCTCAGAAGCATGTAAATGAAAAGCTGAATAACATATCCTATTATTAACATTCCTCTGTGAAATGAGGGGTGTGGAGAGCATGGAACAATGGTGTGCCGAGAAGTTGGGTCGGACAAGTGATAAATCAGTTGTGGAGAAATAGGGAAGGAATTACCATAAGCATTAAGCTACCATTCTCACGCGATGAATGCAGAATAATAATACCATCTTTGTAAGTATAATGATGTTCCTTATAAATTATAGATCAATTCAGAAAAATAGCACTTTTATATTTTAAAATAAACGTAGACAGTATATCCACAACAATAATGGAAAGGTCCCGTAGTAAGCCTCAATGAAATCTTAAATCCTAAAATAGAGCTCTCTATTCATATTAATTCAAGGTAGGAATTATTCCTACCTTTTCCTTACAACAAAGAATCATTGTGTTCAATTTCCTTAACCTGCACATGATAATTCACTTGCTCCTTTATCTCTGAATGTCAGCTAGGAAACACTGCCAATGACACTGTACAGAGAATAAAACAACCAGGACTTGGAGAAGCACCTCGGATTTCTTGGGTGGGAACGGAACAGGGAAGGTGATGTTTTTGCCTGTAGCCTGACTGTTTTCAGGTTTTTATCTCCCCTACTAGATTCTAACCTCCCTCAAAACCGGATCTTATTTGTATTTGTACTTCGTATAATGCTGCTCGCGATAGGTACATGGTAGACATTTGGTAATTAAGTAACTGCTTTTAGGGGTAGACTGTTCTGTGACACAGAACAAAAGAGAGCTGGAAGAATCAGATGGGAAAAAGGAAGATCCAGTCTCCTGGACGGATATCAGTACCACCTCTGTAGTTCTAAAAATATACAGATTCCCGGGCACAACACCAGACCTATTGACTGTACCTCTCCGGAGGAAGGCTTAGGAAGACCTAGCTTTAATGTGGATCCCAGGGGGTTTTGATTGCAGCTGAAAACGAGAGCCACTGTTCAGGTACCTAATCTCTCTTTTCCTAGCCTGATGTGCTATACATTCATGCAGTAAATAGCACCTTCTTGCTGTATATGTCTCAAACTGTATACCTATCATTTATATGTATATTAATATATATACATATATTTTTTACATTACCATCTCATTTGAACAATATCTACTGAACAAATTGTATTCAACAACCATGATTTCGACAAATTGTTACATTCATAGGAAACTGACCTGGCAGCTCTCCTCACGGTGGGATTTTTTCCTCCTAAGTAGGACCGTCGCCCAGCAGGGGTACCCTGACCTCACATGAAGATGAGTGAACTACACCCAACAGTCATGTGCAGAAGGGCCAGTGCTTGAACCTTGGACTCTAGGACACACCCAAGCAAAGAGCAGACATTTCCTCTACTCTAAGCCACCTCTAATTTGTTCACAAATGGAAAAAAGGAAAGAAAGAGTTTCCCTCAAAACAGATTTAAAAAATTCAAACTTTTCAGCTTAAAATGATTAAAGTAAAGCTTGCCAGCTTATGGACTTTGTGTTTCCAAAGCAGTACTGCATAGACACAACTTCCAGTGCTTAACACTGCCAAGAATTCTATCTTTTTTAGTCCTGCAAAATTGTGCCACAATGAAGATGTCAAATGTAGCTCACCTGTCATGAATGCTGGAAAAGCTCAGGTGCTAACAGATTTGTTTTCTCCATGTGGTTGCGACAAGGCTGTCCTGTATGGTTGTTCAGGTTTTGCACTGCACAAGGGCACTTATCTAAGGGGATATTAGTTACATCATGGACTCTTTTTTTCTATGATTACAGTTTTATTGACTCTAAGGATGGGCAGTTTCTATACTTATTGTGACAATTCTTTGGCAGATGGCAGTAAAGCATCTTGTTCCAATATGGTAAATGTATGTCATTTTACTTTGACTTATAAAACTGGAATTAATCATCGAAAACCTAGTTGATCTAACAACATCTAAAATTACCTGTGCTGGGCTTCCCTGGTGGCGCAGTGGTTGAGAATCTATCTGCCAATGCAGGGGACACGGGTTCGAGCCCTGGTCTGGGAAGATCCCACATGCCGCGGACCAACTAGGCCCGTGAGCCACAATTACTGAGCCTGCGCGTCTGGGGCCTGTGCTCCGCAACAAGAGAGGCCGCGATAGTGAGAGGCCCGCACACCGCGATGAAGAGTGGCCCCCGCTTGCCACAACTAGAGAAAGCCCTCGCACAGAAATGAAGACCCAACACAGCCAAAAATAAATAAATAAAATTACCTGTGCTTCTGAACAAAGTGCAGCTTTTTGTTTTTTAGACTGATGTATTGCTTGGCAAATATCTCAATTTTTAAAAAAATCTCTTGTTGGAGTGTGAGTGCACTGGGTAAATTGATTTTTCAAATTGCAGTTTATATCATCCATCTGTTGTTTACAATGTCAGAATAATATTTATGAGTTCTCAATTTACATAGCCATTTAAATTAGTCGTTATGCTCAAAATTATATAATAATAATCACCAATAATAACTCGCAAAGTATTATTTGGACATAAATTGGTCATTATTACATAATGATCTAATATTATAGCAGTTGTTATTTGTTATTACAGAAAATTCACCAATACAAAACTTAACTGCTGCTAGAGTTTAACAGCTTATATATAATTATTTCAAAATATTACAAATTCTTAAATAAAATACCAGTCATTACATTATTTTTCTCCAGATACCAGAAAAAGTATATTTTTTAATTTCTCAAGATCAGAAAACAGAACATGGAAAGCCCTTAGAGAAGTAAAATTTTGAAATATTTGGAATATTGAATATATATATGGCAAATCCACAATAAAAGGAAAAGTCTTCATAATTACTGCTTTGAACAAAATGTAGCATAGACACATGCTGTCTACAGAAAGCAGAAGATATGAATTTCACTTCTGCTTCCATGTCAACCAAAACCTATGACTTAAAAAACAAAACAAAACAAATTTTTAAAGCAAAAAAATTCTTAAACGAAATGTATTTTCTGCTAACCAGGTACAGGACATACAATTTGACTATTATATAATACTAAAATTCTGTTGATAATTATCAACCTCAAGTAAGAAATTTAACATTTATAAAATGACACCACATTACAAGTAGGAAGTTTAGGAGAACCTATTACACACAAAAACCATCCAACTGGTTACAAATAATCCTCTTAGTTACTTTATTCTATCTCAAAAGACTCTGCATTACATTTATGTTTAAAAAAAACTCTTTGGGAATAAAAACAATAATAATTTGAAGAACAAGAATGGGTGCAGTGGTGGATAGCATTTATTACAGATTTTAGTAAACATGAAGGAATGGAAATGCATGTCCATGCCAACATTGCAAAGGATTCCAAACTGATGTCTGGTCTGAACAATATGTAATTAATCATGCTGCGTGTGGGCAATGAGGGAAACTGCACACTGTCAAGTGCACAATATACAGGATTCCATTTTTGGCAAGGAAATCACGGTGTTCAGAGAACCACCCAGGAGACTTTATAAGCCTAATAATGAGAATGCTCCTCATTTGACAGAAACCATAGCAACGACTGATAATAATATAGTAGAATATTTACATAGAATACAAATATTAACATCAAATAATATACCTCTTAGGGGATGAAATACAAAACCAAATGATTAAAATTATAGTAGATGCAATGATCATGATTATTTTGTGTGACCCAAAACAATGTTAATTATTTCTCAGTTACTACAGATCCAATCTTCATGTAAACCACGTAGAATTTAAACATTTACTGTTAGATCTTTGCAGATTTTCAAAATACAAATATTTAGTCCAGTAGACACATGGATCCAAAAGAGTTATATACATTTTAGTAGACTTTTTTTTTTTTTTAAATTTTTGGCTGCGTTGGGTCTTCGTTGCTATGCGTGGGCTTTCTCTAGTTGCGGCAAGCGAGGGCTACTCTTCGTTGCAGTGCGCGGGCTTCTCATTGCGGTGGCTTCTCTTGTTGTGGAGCATGGGCTCTAGGCACACGGGCTTCAGCAGCTGCAGCACGTGGGCTCAGAAGTTGCGGCATGCAGGCCCTAGAGCATGCGGGATCAGTAGTTATGGCTCGTGGGCTCTAGAGCTCAGGCTCGGTAGTTGTGGCACACGGGCTTCGATGCTCCGTGGCATGTGGGATCTTCCCGGACCAGGGATTGAACCAGTGTCCTCTGTATTGGCAGGAAGATTCTTAACCACTGCACCACCAGGGAAGTCCCAGTAGACTATTTTTAAAAACTTCATCTAGATAAAACTATTTTGAAAAGCCAAGCATAAATAATAGTGTCACAACTATGCATGGAAAACATAATGGATCGTAAAAGAGGGTCTTCAAAAAAGAATATTTAGGCATTCTTAGTTACTTAAGAGTGTGCATTATGTAAGTCTGATAATGAAAGATTCAGGTAAGTTCTTTTTTGCTACCACCATATTTTATATTATCCAAGAGCTAACAACTATTTTTCAGCTTCAGTGAAACACTAAAGTGTAAACACAAGTTGACATGTTTATTAACTATGCTACAAGATAGTCATCTTGACACTATCATGCCACCAGAAACACAGCTGGAGGTAGGAGGCTCTACTCTTAGAAACTATGGGTGATATCAATGAAGGCATCTATTCTAGAGACAAGTCAGAGTTGTACTTTCAAATATTTCCTTTGTAGAGTCATGCACCACAATGTTCATTGCAGCTCTATTTACAACAGCCAAGACATGGAAGTAACCTAAGTGTACATCGATAGATGAATGGATAAAGAAGATGTGGCACATATATACAATGGAATATTACTTAGCCATAAAAAGGAACGAAATTGGGTCATTTGTAGGGAGGTGGATGGACCTAGAGTCTGTCATACAGAGTGAAGTAAATCAGAAAGAGAAAAACAAATACCGTATGCTAACACATATATATGGAATCTAAAAGAAAAAAAATGGTCCTGAAGGACCTAGGGGCAGGACAGGAATAAAGACGCAGACATAGAGAATGGACTTGAGGACACGGGGAGGGGGAAGGGTAAACTGAGACGAAGTGAGAGAGTGGCATGGACATATATACACTACCAAATGTAAAATCGATAGCTAGTGGGAAGCAGCCGCATAGCACAGGGAGATCAGCTCGGTGCTTTGTGACCACCTAGAGGGGTGGGATAGGGAGGGTGGGAGGGAGACGCAAGAGGGAGGAGATATGGGGATGTATGTATATGTATAGCTGATTCACTTTGTTATAAAGCAGAAAATAACACAACATTGTAAAGCAATTATACTCTAATAAAGATGTTTAAAAAAATATTGCCTTTGTAAATTTATTGCTCAGAATTAATTGGTCATGATATTTGAAGTAAAATTAATGTTATGAGCAAAATCATGCAAGCATCAAATTCAATGTAGATAAGTTTCTTGAAAATATCAAAGGGATTAATACATTTTGGAAGAAAAATCAAACAATGATGTTTATAAAAAATTGCTGATGATAAACAAGTTGCAGCCGCTTGACATTGATACCAACTTATCCAACGTGAATACTAGTGGAAAAGAGTAAAAAAAGACCAATTTTGGCTACAAACTCCCTGATCAAGTGGGTCTACATATCCAAATTAGATCCCAAAATCAATTTATTTTTTCTATATTAGATATAATAATATCACGATTAAAAGAAAGATTTATCATACTGAAGAAAATCATGGCTTGAACTATTGCAACTATATAAATGTTTTCCCTTGAAATCAATTAATGGCCCAGTACAGACTTGACATTGAAAGAAGGACCTTAAATTGTTTTCTCACATCAGACACCAGAGGAGAATATCGCTTTTTAAGGTTAAAATATACTAAAAACTACTTAATGCCTACAACATCTCAAGAAAAAACAGATATTGGAGCAAATAAACAGCAAAAGAATCTTACTTCCAAAAGAACAAAATGTATAACTGTATTACATCTGTTCTAGTTCCTATTGCTAAGAAATAAATAATATATTAGCCATATAAAGCTTTTCTAAGAGAAAGGGTACTTTGTTCAAATCTATACAAAGGCACCTTAAGAATTAGTGGCCACCCTGGAGTTAGGAAGATGGATGCACACGGGTCCAAGTTCACATTTTCTTTTTACACGATCCCCAAGGCAGGACAGTCCTCCACTGTACTTTAGCTAAAAAGACCTGGGCAGAGCTCTTGTTCCAACCTGGCTCACATGCCCCTTTCTGAACCAGTGGTCAGTGAGAGGAGATATTTGCTTCCCCAGATCCAATTCACATGTCCAGTCTATGGCCAGGATTGGGAAGTGAGGGTCAAGTAAGACAGTGACAGCCCTACTCAAGCTACATGGAGTTAGGAGAGGGAGGGGATTCTCAAAACGAAGGCTGAAGGTGCTGACACCGAAAGTAAGAAGGAAAATCATTCAGCAGACTAAACCACAACCCCTGCCATCCACCACCACTGCTTACCACTTTGTAATGGACGTCTGGACTGAGAAACTGCTAACATAGGCTGAGAACAGCCAGCAGTGAACACTTCCTCAGCCCTTCTCCAGAGAAATGACCAACGTGTTGTAGATCAACATAAGACAGGAGTCAATGAAGAATGCAGAATGACATCATCAATACAGAAAAGACTCCAAATTAACCTGGGAGAGGAACAATTTTCTTAACTATATCAGGCTAAGTGCTCTGCCTGATTCACATAAATAAAAAAGACTGAAAATTTACCCTAGAATCCCATTGTCTTCATTTCTGTGTATTATTTGAAATTTGTGGCATAACATTGGAATGTTTAGTGAACATTTTATCATTCACCCTATATGTGGTTTCAGTCATTCTTAATGAAAACTCTTTGTCATACTGATAAAGTCCTAGAAACTTTTTCACTTTTTAAGTAGATTCACATGAACTTGGCAGATTCTACCAGGAATTACATTTGGATTATGGTGCCAGAACAAGGTAATCAGACCTCTTACAGAACAGTTCCTAAATAATGTTCGTTCTTTTCTGGGTGTGCCATATTCCTCAGTGAGAACTAATGTGTAATATTCTGTTGCTGTTTTGTCCCTAGCTCATTAGAAGTTCTACCCTTGAAAATATTCTTTTGAATCTAGATTTTCAATTGTGTGACAGGTCCAGCGATAGCGTAGGAAAAGAAAATGAACGATGATTCAAGTTTCCAGTCCCGGTTTTACCATTAACTTATGAAATCTCATGTATGTCACCACCTTCTCTATGCCTTTGGGTTTTGCCCAAATTTTAAAAAAGAATAATAGCATGATTTATCAAATATTTATTAACTGCCCTGTATCAAATGTGCAACATACAAAACATACTTTCTCTGATAATAACTGGTGTTACAAGCTTGGGCAATTCTATTTCTTCTTTGGGTCTCAGTGGAACCACACAATGTGGATTTTAAGTAGACAGTCTCTAGGACTCTCTGATCATTACAAAGCATGGTAAAGTAGGGGTCAAAAGAAACAGACAATGGATGTGAAAATTATTTGAAAAGCAGAAAATCTTTCATAACTCTTTTTCGGTGATGATACAAGAGCACTGGAGAAACTTATGTATACCATCATTTTTGGCTGTCAGTTTCTTTTAATAAGCATATCTTATCAAAAGCCCACTGACATTTAGACCTAGTAGGGACTATCCAGTTCGCAGTGGTGCAAAGACAGAGTTATTTATATTAGTCAGGCTAAAATTGGACATTTTAGATAATCAACATTAAATTGGGGACTGTCCCTTCCACCCTTCCCTTTCAAACTAGTCCTCCCTCAGCATCTGCAGGGTATTGGTTCCACGAGCCCCCGCAGACACCAAAGTTCACAGATGCTCAAGTCCCTTATGTGCAAAGCAGAAATAGAGTCACCGATGTAGAGAACAAACTTAAGATTACCAAGGGGGGAAGAGGGGGTGAAACGAATTGGGAGATTGGGAATGACATATATACACTACTATGTATAAAATAGATAACTAATGAGAACCTACTGTATAGCACAGGGAACTCTACTCAATGCTGTGTGGTGACCTAAATGGGAAGGAAATCTAAAGAAGAGGGGATATAAGTATACATAGAGCTGATTCACTTTGCTGTACAGCAGAAACTAACACAATATCGTAAAACAACTGTACTCCAATAAAAAATTAATAAAATTAAGTAAATAAAATAAATAATGAGATATTTTATAAAATGGCTTAGAACAATGAATACACTTGGCCCTCCATATCCGTGAGTTTCACATCCATGGATTCAACCAACCGCGGATTGAAATTTCCAAATTTCAGTTGGTTGGATGCGAAAGCTGCAGATATGGAGGTCTGACTCTCCTCAGTTACCATTATTAGCATGCAGTTGCCTGAGCGAGTAGGCCCTCCCATAAGGCTGTTCTCTCTTATCCCCATGAATCAATCTGAACTAATTCAAGCTAGTAGTTTATAATCAGGCCAATTTGTTTCTCTTTCAAGTTTAGAGGTTGGTTTGAAAACACTTTGAAAGAAAGAGGCAAGGCTACTGGCACTGAAAATAAGAAAACATAAAAAACAGTTTTTACGCTTGTACGCATCCTCAGAACTATAAAGGGAAATTATAATTCATGGAAAGCATCTTCCTTCTGACAGGTAATAATGATAGCTAATGAGACTGACATTTACACTGTTCAACAAAAAAGTATTTTTCTAAACATGATGTATAATTAACACAACTTGCACACAAATCACACACACAAAATCATCAAATTATGAAGACTTATGATGAATAATGTCCTCCAAAGGATTCTGTTCAACTCCCCTTGTATCCTATGAGGAATTTAAAGGCTATTTTAAAGTTTCTTCTTCATTCTGCTAAGTAAAGATAAATCAGATCACATTGATGAAAACTATCAATTCTTTCATCCTGGAAGGAAGGAAAAGGGAAGAAAGGAAGCAGGAAAGGGAGGTAGAATAAAAAGAAAGGGTAACATAAGATTTTGAATAAAAACCATTAAAAAAATGTATGTTACATTCCATAGAGTATAAATAATGTCTCATTTATGTTTTGATCCTTTTTGGCTTTGTATTTTTTGTCATTAGGTGGTATTCCCTTTATTTCTAGTAACATTTATTTATTTGTTTGTTTTTCAAACATCTTTGGATCCTTTTTATGATAGCAGCAGAGAGAAATAATGCTAGAGTAATACTGGACTTCTATATATGGTGAAGGCTAAGCCTTTCACAAGTCCATGTGGAATTATAAACGCCAAGTGTGACTGTACACGTAAATATAGCAAAACTGTTAATTTTTTTGTTTTGCTTTGAACTTTATTATTTTATAACTTTAGCAAAGTTTTTAGCAAAGACTTTAAAATGGACACTGATGCAGGGGAATAACAAGGCTGCGAAAATAAAAAGGAACCATGATTTACATTGCTGAACGTGTTAGGGAAGGTTCTGGTCAACCCTGTGGTTGGGCTGGGTTCTGTATACTTTTTTATTCCCTCCTCACTGGTGTCCCAGGCTTCTCATAGCGGGAGTCAGCTTTGCCGTCAGCACTGCCTTTCCTGCAGCTTGTCAGCCCCAAATCCATCACAGTCCTCCTTCCTGACTCTCCTTTTCTAAGAACGCTACATTTTAACGAACGTATTCAACATTTCAACTTAATGTGCACTTGTTAGAAGACAGCCTGCTAAGAGGGGCTGTTTCTTTTTCGGAAACATTTCTTTCTTTAAGTCTTTCTTGGACCTCACCAGATTTTGAAACAAAATTCTATTCTAAAAACTTCCCTGAAGTGTCATTTGTGTTCAAGAACCCGCACTCAGATCAAGCGTTTCGTCAGCTGATCCTCTACCAATTCCACCCAGCTCCAGATTTTGACTGGATCAATTCCAACTACTCACATCAGGTTTTTTTCACTGTTCCTCACATATGGGATGCGCATGCCCACCCTTGTGCCTGTGTGATCCCCCCATCCAGTCACCTCAATCTTTGTTCAACACATAATCAACCGAACATTTATATATAAGTATATACACAGGTACCTGCTGAAGTGTAACTCTCAAGTTACAATACATCTCCTTAATGAAGCCTCATGCCCTTCATCATCTAGTTCTTGTCATATCTGCTTTACCAGCTTGTAATGGCACTTGTTCATTGGATGTTTTAGTCATGATTTGCTACTGTTAAAACATTTTAATGTGAATGGCAGCTATTTGGGCCCTCACCTGAAAGCATTCAAAGTTTTTGAACTAAAGGGTAATATGACAGGAGCTGCATTTTCTCCTCTAATAGGATGGATAAGAATTGGGCTGCCATGCCATTCCCCTGCTTAAAATCCTTCAGGGGTGTCCTATAGCTTTCAGTGAATAATGATCAGGCATTGACCTGCCTTTACAATCTTTTCTACTGGAAATTCCTGCTACCCTTCCCCTCTGCTCTATGGAAATATTTCTAAATCCATGAACTCATCAGGCCTCCAGGATAAAAGGGGGAGGGACAACAGAAAAGAAGGGAAACCCAGAACAGGCAATTACCTTAGAAAAAGACAAAATGTTCTCTGTATAAGCCATATGCTCTGAAAGATGATAAATAACCTGAAATGAACCTGAAAGCCACTGGTAAGTCATTGATCTACTGAACAATAAAAAGGAGTTTGTGTGCATTTAGTAGTTTAACTACTGAAGACGGTTGGGGTTAGATGATAAAAGCCTGAAGAAATGTCTAGCTAACAGAATTTACCATTTCATTTGGAAATGAGACCTGAAAGAAAAATTCCCGCACGTATCAGCAACTACATGTTTGCAGCTTTCTACTTAAGAGGGAATTTAAATTTTCACTGTACTACTACTCAACATACTCCTTTCTATAAAACACTAGTACATCTCTACATTTCTCAAATTTTTATTCAGGAAAGCTGAAACTACTATACCTTCTGAGCTACCTGAAAGGGAGACTCAGACTCATTCTGATGGCGATGACCAGTGTAAGAACAACACACTATAAAAAACAAAATAGCCTCCATAGGAAATAGTTAGAAAGCTCCCATGCAAGTGTGGCTCAGGGGCTTAAGGGAAGAAATGGCCTGTGACAACCTACAACCATGCCCAATCCTAGTCTCAATAAAACCAAAAAGTTGAGGAAGAACATCCAAAATAATCCTTTACTCCCTGGAGAAAGACACCCCAAATGGCCAAAGGCCAAGAGACAGCTGGGAGAGATCCTGCTCAGCTTGTTTCCACTCTGATCTTTTTTGAAGACAAGTTTTGTCATGTTTCTCCTTTACAAAAAATACTTCCCGTTGTTCTTAGGATAGGACAAAATTTGTTATATGAATCCCAAAGCCCTATGTCATCTCGCCCTGAACTGTCCAATACAGTGGCTACTAACCCCATGTGATTATTATTTAAAAATAATTAAAATCAAATAAAATGTAAAATTCTGTGCTTCACTTCTATTAGCCACATTTTAAGTGATCTGTAGCTGGGAGCCTGGCAGTGTTCTGTTTCTCGATCTAGTCACATGGGTGTGTATTCACTTAGTAAAAATTCATGGAGCTGTACATTTATCTTTATGCACTTTTATATTTGTATGCCCTACTCACATTATTATAAAAACTTAAAAATGCATTCGTTTCTTTATTTCATTTAAATGCTTGGCTTCTAAACTAATGGTAAGGCTTTCCTTCTAGTTTAAGATGGTGGACTAAACACATGAGTTCACCTCTCCTCTTTAAGGATGTCCCACTGAAAGGACACAAAAGGTGTTTTTTAAGGAATAAACCATAGGAGGGCTGAAAAACTAGAAATAGGGCTAGCAATGGACAAGAAGATTTCAGACTGGTAGAGAAAACAAGTCAGGAAAAGTTTTATCCCCCAAAACCAGAAGTAAGAATGGCCCTTTCCAAAGAAGTCCTTAAGAGCTGGTAGGTCAAAATTAGTGACCACAAAGGGTGGACCCTGGTGACAACTGAATAGATAATTGCTTTTGGCATAGTTGAATCATTTTGGCAACTTTCCCTCCCTTCCAGCCTCCTTCTATTCAAAGTTTATGAAGCAGAGTTTTTAAGCCCTCAAGGATAAAACTCAAACTTGTTTTTCTACCTGGGACAAGATTCAATGTATTGTTGAAGGCTGTAAGAAAAGCAGAGAAGAGCCAAGGCCAAAGCGAGCAAAGCTGAACTGTTACCAGTGTGGTGGTAATACTGGCCCATCGCATAGTCACTGAAGAAATTATAGGAAGAGAAGGCAGCTCCATCCAGTGGTGAAACACACCAAAGCACTCCACCCCAGAGTAAAGCTCTCCTTGCTAAAGTAATGATGAAGCTTCTAACAGGCCTGGGAAATTTATAGCATCTAGAACTAGCCCTCCCATTTACAAGGGTGACATGTCAGGAAAACAGAACTACACAACTTCAGAAGAAATGCACACTAAATGCCTTCAATCTTTATTCAAAAATATGAACAAAAACAAGCCTTCAGCTACTTAAGGGAAACTAATAGCACAGAAAGGGGAGAAAATGCCATCATAGAAAACAGAAATAATTTAAGGAAAAGAATAAATAAACTTTAAAATATACAAATGACAAGAATTTCTGTTGGAGAAAATAGATAGCCAGTGCTAATGAGGAGCTAAAATAACTAAGAATGATACAAAACAACAGCAACAAAAGAAATTAATTCAAAATTGAACTTGGAAGAAAAGAGAGGGAAATTTCCAAGAAATGAAAATGGGAACTAAAAAAACAGAACAATAAATAAAGATAGTGCTGTGGATCTGGTGGGTTATCACATCAAGAAATAGATTCTCACAAATCACTTGGGTTCTAACATCCATGCAGGAATAGAAAAAATCTTTGATGCACAAATGTGTAGTAATTGGAACTCAGTCACCTGTATAACCAGGATTTTCAGAAGGCTGTTTTCTCAGTAAAAGAGAGACCAGAAAAATATTGCTCAGTAGTATGTAACAAGGAAATTTATCTTTGCCGAAAGCTTAGGGTTAGGGGAAAAAAATGTGTTAGACCCATATGGGAATTTGGAGTCAGAATTTAATCTGTATGGTGAGAGACTCTCAATGCCAAATAATAATAAAATCTGTCCCCAGTCTGATCCCACCTCATCTGGGTGTCTGGCAGAAGAAAACCTAAAACTTTTCTGTATCACCCCTTCTACAAACAGGACCTAAGAACTGTCACAGGAAAACCAAAATCCACTGAAGATGAGCTCATGATCAAAAATTACAAAACATGCAAAAATGACTGAGCATGAGTAAGAGTCAGGAAATACAACAAACAAAAGGATTCACATCTCAAGAACTTAAGATAATACTCTTAAACAGATCAAAATAATTATTTTTAAAATAATGTAAATGACAAAAGGAGGCAGAAACTATGAGAAAGATATGACACTATAAAAGCGAATGATCAGATTCTAAAATGAACCAAATGTAACAGCTAGAAATGAAAAATATAGTCATTGAAACTTACAACTAAATGGATGGATTAAAGACTAGATTTGATACAGCTGAAGAGGTAATTAGTAAAATGGAAGCTGGATCTGAGGAAAATACCCAAATATAGCACAGAGATACAAAGGGACAGAGGATAGTAAAGAGAGGTTATGAGGCAAGGAAGGTAAAATGTGAAGACCCAATGCATATCTAAGAATTTCAGGAGAATGCAAAAAAAAATTTTTTTTTTATTTTAAAACATTTTTTTTAAAAAGGAGAGGCAATGTTCAAAGAGATCATGGTTGAGGATTTTTGAAAATTGATGAATATACGAATTCTAAAATCAGAGCAAGTATTAAAGAAAAATTTTAAAAAAGGAAACTCACAACTTGACCAACTGTACATAAACTGCAGGACATCAAAGCAAAGAAAATCTTAAAACCAACCAAGGACATAGGACAAATTACCTCTAAAAATAGATGGGCAACAAGGAGAGCTCCCCCAAACAGTGAACTGACATCTCCAAAGTGCTAAATTGTATTTCAAGAGAAAGAGCTGAATAGGCATTTTTAGGCCTTCAAAGACTGAACTTAGCAAAACATTCTCACTGAAAGAATTTGTAAACAACAGACTTTGAGAAGAAAGAAATTGGACTCAAAAGAAATGGGTATTTACAGAAGCAATAGGAAGCAAAGAAATTAATAAACGTGGGCAATTTAAAATAAAACATTGTAATTTATTTTGAAAGTATTACAATTATGCCTATTACTAAAGCACATTAAAGTCATCTATATCAGGTATCACATTAAATATAAATTAATTAAATACATCTGTGTGGGGGAAGGGTGTGACCCACAGAGATTAAAGGGCTTATAAACCATTTTAATAAAAGAAGGTGCTACAAAAAAAAGCAATCAAAGAATGAGGAATAGACTTGGGAATCTAAGAATGGTGATTGTTGAAATTAAAATTCAATGAATAGTGTGAATAATAGAACAGACAATTCTCAGACCCAAGCTAGTAACTGAGAAATAAAATCAAGGAAATCTCCCATAACATAGATTTATTTGTAGACCTGATATATGCCACAGAGTATATATTTAGCTCCTACTATGCACCAGGCACTGTTTTAAGCACTTGAAATTACCAAACAATCTAATAAGATGTTATTAGTCCCATTTTACAGATGAGAAAACTGAAACACAGAACAGCAAAGTAATTTTCCGAAAGAGTGAAGGAAAATAACAAAGAAAATTTCAGAAACATAGAACATAGATCCCCAAATTCTAATATGTAGGAATAAGAGTTTCAGAAGCCAAAATTAGAGACAACAGAAGGTAGGACATGATTAAATAATAGATATTATCCTTTTTAACTCAAAAAACTTATCTGCATTAAAAGAATTGGTGTGTATTTTGATTAAAAGAGCCTATCACGTATATTCACGGTAAATGGAGAAAATGTCTATGCCAGTAAATGATCTAAATTCCAATAACAAAGAGGTAAATCAAGAAAGTTTCCAGAGTGGAAAATGTGGTACCTTACAAAGAAATGGATATCAGACTTCTCTTTAGCAGCAATGAGTGGTAGAACAATATGAAATAATTTCCTCTCCCCATTCTGAGAGGACAGTATTAGAAACTATCAATTGTAAGAGAAGAAATAAAGAGAGAAAAATATAAAGATATTTTGGGATTTGCAAAGCAAACTAAAAGAAAATTACCTTTTATGCACCCATATAAAAAAGTGCACAAGTAGATACTCCAGGAAAACATAAAAGAATACCCACTAAGGATGACTGAGATACCAGGACAAATAACAGCAAGAAAAGCTGATAAAAATAAAGGATTCCTTTGGACTGTGAGATTGGGTTATCCACCTTAAATAGTAGAGGATTGGTAATATAAAATTGCATTCCCTTTATGTGTCCATTCACATCAGTTATTTCTCCAGTGTATAATATTTACATCATAATGTAAATGCACTTCAAATGTTTTTAAGAATAAGCCTACAGAAAAAAAGCATAGAAGACACACAATACAGAATACCTATTATAAACTTTGTTAGTGTAAAAATAATAACTACCAAAATAGAAGATGGGGGAGAGGAAAAGAATGTAGAGGTAAATACACTAATAAATATTGTCTGAGGTTCATGTACCAAGAAATATTAGTCTAAATTTCAGCTTAGTCAAGTGTAGTTTACGTTGAATCATAATTATAAAAAGACCTAAAAAGCAGAAGTTGTTCAAAAAGAGTTACCTTTAGGAGTGGGGCTAAGAGTAGCTGTAGGAGAAGTGAGATTTTAGTTTTTCGTTTTAGATCTTTCTTATGTTTAGAATTTTTATAACCATTTGCCGCAAAAATACCACAATGGCAACTACTGTGCTCTCTATTGAAAATCACTATTTTTAAAAAGTTCATTCTTACCTTGATTTTCATAGTTGTTGCATTCATAAAAATACTGTGTTCAGTATAAATATTTTGTTTTCATGTGTAAAATGGAGTTATATTCTAGCTTTGGTAACTATAAACAGAATTTTGACCTAAATGAATGTCCAGTGGGACAATCAAAAGTCACATATGATGTGGTGCAATTTTTACTGTGTGGGGTTCTCCTATGCAGGACATCTCACTTCCCTGGCACTGCCCAATAGATGCCACTTCTCCCTGTGAGAACCAAAAATTCCCCCCAGATTTTCACAATGTCTTTCAATGGGTTGATATCACCTACTTGGAGATCCACTCTTTAGAGGAGAAAAAAGGGAACTAATATATTTCCAAGAGTTAAGTTGAGAATATGCCTATCTTTCATCATCTTACCTGTGCAACAATCTTATGAGGAAAATATTATTTCCTTATTTATAAGATGAGAAAAATGAGATATTACACAATTTACATTTTAAAATTGATTCTTTTATTTATTCCTGGCATCATTCTAGGTCTTCAAAATACAGTGATGGAAAGAGAGATGAAGTCTCAGTCTTGGAGCCAACATGTACGTTGGGGAGACTGACAATAAACAAGTCAGTAATAACTAATGTGAAGTTGGGAAGTGATAGACTCTTATTGGCAACCATAACATAGATATTTCTTGTTTAGAAAGGCAGCAGGTGTCGCTCCTTGGAACAAGGGAAAAAGATCTTTAACACCTGCTTAATTATAAGTCAAATGTTTTAGTGCCTTGAAATACTCAAAAAATACCTCATTCTAAAGAATAACAGAATTTGTATTATTAGGGATGGATACATATATATCTATATACACATGTTTGTATATATTATACATATATATTTCAGGAGAAGAAATACAAATACATTACAGAATAAAATGAGCAGAGCTTTTAAATGTTTTACACTGTCCTGTAAAAAAGTTTATGAGTATAGTTGGAATTGAGTTCTATGCACAATCCTGCAAATCCCTGAGCATTTTTGAAATAGGGGGAGAAAAATACCATAAGCGTTAAAAGGTGTCACTAAGGCTAATGTAACATAAGTCTCGGCTCTGGGAGGGTTCACCTTGAGTTACTCTCGCTGAGCCAATTAGGCACCTGCAGTGCAGGGACTGAGGGCAAAGGGCTCCCACAAGCCACCCTGAAGCCTCAAGACACGTCCCCTGCCACTCGTGGCCAGAGGAGGAAGATACGTGTGATTAGGGGAGACAAAGAGGGGGCGAGTCTAACTGGGAAAGTAAGAGCAGCTTCCACAGAAGTGCTAAAAATAATGCTTTTAGTGCTTAATTTACTTTTATTTTCAGAAAATTTCCCTAGAGCTGCAAATCATTCTCCTTTATTTGTAGTACAAAAGATTGAAAAAAGAAAAACCTATCTTTGTGGTGCTCTGAGTTTAATGGACCTCCCATTTTACCTTTTTACTCTATTTTATGTTAAGGAAAATGTCAGACATTTCTTTATATTAATTAAAATTCATTAAAGAATAAAATCATAAATAGGAAGTTGGTTTCTGAAGGAAAAATATATATATTGCCCTTAAAGTTTATTTCCACAAACTGCTTAAAATTCAAAACTAAAACTGTATTATATTATACCTTTCGTTGTAACCAGATAGTGTGATTCATTTCAATGAAACAAACTAAACATTTAAATGATCCACTTACTCAAATATCACTCGTGGGCTTCCCTGGTGGCACAGCGGTTGAGCATCCGCCTGCCAATGCAGGGGACACGGGTTCGAGCCCTGGTCTGGGAAGATCCCACATGCCGCAGAGCAGCTGGGCCCGTGAGCCACAACTGCTGAGCCTGCGCGTCTGGAGCCTGTGCTCCGCAACAAGAGAGGCCGTGATAGTGAGAGGCCCGCGCACCGCGATGAAGAGTGGCCCCTGCTTGCCACAACTAGAGAAAGCCCTTGCACAGAAACGAAGACCCAACACAGCCAAAAATAAAAATAAATAAAATAATTTAAAAAAAAATCACTCGTTGTTCTTTTTTTAAAAAATCTTTAAAATTTTGATTTTATAATCACCTTGAACTTAACTCCTTTCTAAAAGTCTTGCATAGCCAACAAGCTAATGCAAGAAAATTCTGGTGGATGAGCAGGAGGAATCTTTCCTGCCAAAGCCTAGGGGAAGAAGGCACAGTGGATCCAGAAAATGCCTCACTTACCAGACAAATGTTATTGGTCTTGCTTGATATTGTATTTCTTTTGTGAGAGCTTTTTTTTTTCTTTTCAGAGCTTTAATATAAACTGAATTTTCCAGAAATGCTATTACTGTAATTATACTGAAGGAATATTGTATTATAGTCTTATTTTTAACTTTATAAAGATGTGATTTCCACTTTGGTAAATCATGCCATCAGTGGGTCCACCTGCTGCTTGTAGTAGGCAAATTTGAACAGAACACAAGCTCATCAAGACACATCTGCTGCTGCTGTCCCATGTGTGGTGATTCTACACACAGGTGCCAGAATCGGGCTTCTTCCTATGTCTTCCACAGAAGTTTCAGTACTGCAGTGTAGCTGTGCCTAAGAATTTATATGTCTAAATGCCAATTTGTTTATTATACACTGTTTTCTTTAGATAGATATAGATATAGATTATACATTGTTTTCTTAGATATAGATATAAATATTTAGTAATTATGGGTACAGACAGGTTATGTTATCTATGACAGTGTTCATTACAAAATATATGTTAGGTCCTATAGAGTTGAGTTTGAACATCACACAAGCACATATGTGAATTATATCCATTTTAAAATGTCAATAAGAAACATCTGAATTCATTGCATTTCAGAGATTATGTAATGGAGAGATATATATATGGGTATATAGATAGATAGATAGATAGATAGATAGATAGATAGATAGATAGATAGATATCTTCTTTATCCATTCATCTGTTGATGGACCCTTAGTTTGCTTCCATATCTTGGCTACTGTAAATAATGCTGCTATGAACATTGTGGGTACATATATCATTTTTAATTCATGTTTTCGTTTTCTTTGGAAAATATCCAGAAATGGAATTGCTGGATCATATGATCATCCTATTTTTAGTTTTTTGAAGAATCTCCATACTTTTTTCCATAGTGGTTATTCCAACTTACAATCCCACCAACAGTGCATGAGGGTTCCATTTTCTCCACATCCTCACCAACATTTGTTTTTTCTTGTCTTCTTATAATAACCATTCTAACAAGTGTGAGGTGATGTCTCATTGTAGTTTTGATTTGCATTTTCCTGATGATTAGTGATGTTGAGCATCTTTTCATGTGCCTATTGGCCATCTGTATATCTTCTTTGGAAAAATGTCTATGCAGATCCTTTGCCCTTTTATTATATTGAGTTGTATGAATTCTTTATGTATTTTGGATATCTGTGTGTCTTTTTTTTTTGTGCCACTACCATACTATTTTGATTACTGTAGCTTTGTAGTATAGTTTGAAATCAGGCCATGTGATACTTCCTGCTTTGTTCTTTATTAAGTTTGCTTTGGCTTTCCAAGATCTTTTGCAGTTCCATATTATTTTAGGATTATTTGCTCTAGTTCTGTGAAAAATGCCATCAGTATTTTGATAGGGATGTGTGTGAGCTTTTTAATTAACTGCTTAGAGCACACTGAAGTCATAATGTGAGCACTTATTCAGCAAGACAGAGGTATAAACAGAAAAGATCCATGACCATAAATTGCACCCAAATCCTACTCAGCCATCTTGTAAACCAATATTGCTGATTATAAGAGAACCAGGTAGGAGGATACAAATGTCTGAGGGGAAACCATCATCATGAACAGAAAAGGAACTTGACTCCCAATCCTGCTATCTGTGAGTTTGCAGCATTGCTACGTTACAAAGAATAGCAACCAGTTTATGATAATTGGTACTATTTCCTAAATAATTTGTAATATTCTGTTCTATGCAATCCCCTTATGTTTTAATGGAAATACATCACCATAATAATTATTATTTTATTAAAAATATTTACACATATCTATCTGCAACTTATACTCTTTGATCTCAGGAGAGAAAAAAACAGGCTTTTAAAATATTCATTGACTTTTGCTACCTTTTTGGACCTTCAAAAATATTATTTTAATTCCCTCTGCTGATCCTGACATTCAGTGTGCATTTTCAATCAGAAGCACAAGACAGCTAATTGGTAGATAATGTTTGATGCATTTAGCTGTCACACTGAGACACAGGCAAGCCTTAGAAGCATGTACTCTATCTGTTCAAATATAGGTTTAACACTATGAATAGAATTTTATATTTTTAATAAACAATTAGAGATTATATTTGGTCATGGTTTTAATGCAAATTTTTCTATATTGAAATCCTGTTCTGGACCCTCTGAAAAGCAATATAAAGAGGAGATTGACAGGGCAAGAGTTTTATTAGGGAAAAAAGGAGGAGCTAAAAGAGCTGTCAGAAAATGACACAAGTCTGACCCCAGGGGAGGAAGCAAAGGAGAGAAGAAGGAGGGAAGGCTGAGTGGAAGGAAGCATCCAGACGGCCATGCAGTCCAATGAAGGCTTGGCAAGAACGTTTGGAAGTCTCGAGCCAAAGTAGGCCATCGGGGGGCCCCATGTGTTCAGTAATAGGTCTTCCCTAACACCCCTGTCACATGCAGTCACTGGCTGGAGCAGGACAAACATAGCAGTGGGTCTCAGAGGATAGCCGCTGGGGCTCTTGGTCAGTTATAATCCCCATAGCTGGAGGTCAGCAAGGCCCACTCTCATCACTGTCATGATTGTCTGCCACTGAATCTTTGGAAAACTATTTTTCCATCATTTTGAGATACATGATTTTGACAAAACTGTCATTACATCAGCCTTTCAAAGTGACATATTTTTAAAACTTTTAATTTTATATTGGAGTATAGCTGATTAACAATGTTGTGTTAGTTTTAGGTGTACAGCAGAGTGATTCAGGTTTACATATACATGTACCTATTCTTTTCAAATTCTTTTCCCATTTAGGTCATTACAGAGTATTGAGCAGAGTTCCCTATGCTATACAATAGGTCCTTGCTGGTTATCTATTTTAAATATTGTGATGCCAGATTTTGTTAAATCTCACAAAGATTCTAATAGAAGCCATTGTTAATCCATGAGAGTTATATTGAATTAATTGTGATATCAGATGCCACAATAACAACGTGTTGTACTTCAGATATTTTCATGGTGATTTAAATCAAGAAAACTGTCTCGATTTAAAACAAGTGATGGAGATATTTAAATTTAAAGAATTATTGAATGTGGTCTTATAAAAGAAGGTAAGAAGATAAATGATGCAATGGGATCAAAATTACATATCCGTTTCTTTAAAATCTATTATTTTAGTCAGTTACCTTCATATTTCATTTGCTTTTCCAGAAAGCACATGAATCTTGTTATATCTAAAAGCATGATAAACATTCTCAAATGCCATAGAAATTTGTGACATCACTAGAAAACATCTTAGGAGAAAAGAAGTAACAGTACTAAAACAACTCAACCACCTCCTTAATAATGACTAATCTATTTTCATTTCTTCAAGTAGCTAGAGAATAATAAAAAGACTTTTTAGCAAGTCATCTGTATGTAACAGAAGAAAGCTTGCCATACTTTCCCGACACACTTAATAATGTACACCTATGGATTTATGTTCACCACTCCTAACCATTACTGTGTGGGGTATTTTGCCTCCAGAAATGTCCTTGTATGTTTCAAAATTCTAAATGATAAGTGATTTGTTGTATTTTTTAAAAATATATTGACCCAGAATTAGTTTTTCTGAGTCTCTCCCATGTAGAGATGTTGTTAAACTTTTTTTGATTTTATCCTGTTAATCTGCCTCTCGTCAATTTAATTCTTAGACCAGCCAGAAGAACCTAGAAGGGTACAGGGTAATTTCTTCCTACCCAACAGCCAGGATGAGAATGTTGTGCAACTTTACTAGCTGGACACTACTTGCCCCAAAGCTGTTGCAGTAAGAGAAGCTGGGCACCTGACAGAAGCCAGCAGAAGGTGAGAATTCCTACCACATAAGTCAGTCTCCTGGATCTCTGCCTGCAGGGGGTGTTGGAAACAAGAGTGGGCCTTGGTGCTCTGGCCGGGTGTCAGGTCTGAGCCTCTGAGATGGGAGAGCCGAGTCCAGGACACTGGACCACCAGAGACCTCCTGGCCCCACGTAATATCAACTGGCGAGAGCTCTCTCAGAGATCTCCATCTCAACGCTAAGGCCCAGCTCCACCCAACGGCCAGCAAGCTCCAATGCTGGATGCCCCATGCCAAACAACTAGCAAGACAGGAACACAACCCCGCCCATTAGCAGAGAGGCTGCCTAAAATCATACTAAGTTCACAGACACCCCAAAGCACACCACCAGACGTGGCCCTGTCCACCAGAAAAACAAGATCCAGTCTCACCCACCAGAACACAGGCACTAGTCCTCTCCACCAGGAAGCCTACACAAACCACTGAACCAACCTCACCCACTGGGGGCAGACACCAAAAACAACGGGAACTATGAACTTGCAGCCTGCGAAAAAGAGACCCCAAACACAATAAGTCAAACAAAATGAGAAGACAGAGAAATATGCAGCAGATGAAGGAGCAAGGTAAAAACCAACCAGACCAAACAAATGAAGAGGAAATAGGCAGTCTACCTGAAAAAGAATTCAGAGTAATGACAGCAAAGATGATACAAAATCTTGGAAATAGAATGGAGAAAACACAAGAAACATTTAACAAGGACCTAGAAGAACTAAAGAGCAAACAAACAATGATGAACAACACAATAAATGAAATTCAAAATTCTCTAGAAGGAATCAATAGAAAAATAACTGAGGCAGAAGAACAGATAAGTGACGTGAAAGATAAAATAGAGGAAATAAGAGTGCCACAGAGCAGAATAAAGAAAAAAGAATGAAAAGAATTGAGGACAGTCTCAGAGACCTCTGGGACAACATTAAATACACCAACATTTGAATTATAGGGGTCTCAGAAGAAGAAGAGAAAAAGAAAGGGACTGAGAAAATATTTGACGAGATTATAGTTGAAAACTTCCCTAATATGGGAAAGAAAATAGTTAATCAAGTCCAGGAAGCGCAGAGAGTCCAGTACAGGATAAATCCAAGGAGAAACACATCAAGACACCTATTAATCAAAGTATCAAAAATACAAAGAAAAAATATTAAAAGCAGCAAGGGAAAAGCAACAAATAACATACAAGGGAATCCCCATAAGGTTGACAGCTGATCTTTCAGGAGAATCTCTGCAAGCCAGAAGGGAGTGGCAGGACGATATTTAAAGTGAGGAAAGTGAAAAACCTACAAACAAGATTAATCTGCCCAGCAAGGATCTCATTCGGATTTGACTGGAGAAATTAAAACCTTTACAGACAAGCAAAAGTTAAGAGAATTCAGCACCACCAAACCAGCTTTACAACAAATGCGAAAGGAATTTCTCTAGGCAGGAAACACAAGAGAAGGAAAAGACCTACAAAAACAAACCCAAAACAATTAAGAAAATGGTAATAGGAACATAGATATTGATAATTACCTTCAATGTAAATGTATTAAATTCTTCAACCAAAAGACATAGACTGGCTGAATGGAAACAAAAATAAGACCCGTATATATGCTGTCTACAAGAGACGACACACACTTCAGACCTAGGGACACATACAGACTGAAAGTGAGGGGATGGAATTCCTCACCTTCCATGCAAATGGAAATCAAAAGAAAGCCAGAGTAGCAATTCTCATATCAGACAAAATAGACTTTAAAATAAAGACTATTACAAAAGACAAAGAAGGACACTACATAATGATCAAGGGATCAATCCAAGAAGAAGACAGAACAATTTTAAATATTTAAGCACCCAACAAAGGAGCACCTCAATACATAAGGCAAATGCTAAGAGCCATAAAAGAGGAAATCAACAGTAACACGATAATAGTAGGGGACTTTAACACCCTACTTTCACCAATGGACAGATCACCCAAAATGAAAATAAATAAGGAAACACAAGCTTTAAATGACACATTAGACAAGATGGACTTAACTGATAATTATAAGACATTCCATCCCAAAACCACAGAATAAACTTTCTTCTCAAGTGCTCATGGAACATTCTCCAGGATAGATCATATCCTGGGTCACAAATCAAGCCTTGGTAAATTTAAGAAAATTGAAATCGTATCAAGTATCTTTTCCGACCACAACACTATGAGACTAGATATCAATTACAGGAAAAAAACTGTTAAAAATACAAACACATGGAAGCTAAACCATACGCTACTAAATAACCAAGAGATCACTGAAGAAATCAAAGAGGAAATCAAAAAATACCTAGAAACAAATAACAATAAAAACACGATGACCCAAAACCTATGGAATGCAGCAAAAGCAGTTCTAAGAGGGAAGTTTATAGCAATACAATCCTACCTGAAGAAACAAGAAAAACCTCAAATAAACAACCTAACGTTACACCTAAAGCAATTAGAGAAAGAAGAACAAAAAAATCCCAAAGTTAGCAGAAGGAAAGAAATCATAAAGATCAGACCAGAAATAAATGAAAAAGAAATAAAGGAAACGATAACAAAGATCAATAAAACTAAAAGCTGGTTCTTTGAGAAGATAAACAAAACTGATAAGCCATTACCCAGACTTATAAAGAAAAAAAGGGAGAAGACTCAAATCAACAGAATTACAAATGAAAAAGGAGAAGTAACAACTGACACTGCAGAAGTACAAAGGATCATGAGAGATTATTACAAGAAACTATATGCCAATAAAATGGACAACCTGGAAGAAATGGACAAATTCTTAGAATAGCACAACCTTCCAAGACTGAACCAGGAAGAAATAGAAACTATGAACAGACCAATCACAAGCACTGAAATTGAAACTGTGATTAAAAATCTTCCAACAAACAAAAGCCCAGGACCAGATGGCTTCACAGGCGAATTCTATCAAACATTTAGAGAAGAGCTAACACCTATCCTTCTCAAACTCTTCCAAAATATAGCAGAGGGAGGAACACGCCCAAACTCATTCTATGAGGCCACCATCACCCTGATACCAAAACCAGACAAAGATGTCACAAAGAAGGAAACCTACAGGCCAATATCACTGGTGAACATAGATGCAAAAATCCTCAACAAAATACTAGCAAACAGAATCCAACAGCACATTACAAGGATCATACACCATGATCAAATGGGGTTTATCCGAGGAATGCAAGGATTCCTCAATATACGCAAATCAATTAATGTGATACACCATATTAACATACTGAAGGATAAAAACAATATGACCATCTCAATAGATGCAGAAAAAGCTTTTGACAAAATTCAACACTGATTTATGATAAAAAAACTCTCCAGAAAGTAGGTATAGAGGGAACCTACCTCAACATAATAAAGGCCATATATGACAAACCCACAGCCAACATCGTTCTCAATGGTGAAAAACTGAAACCATTTCCTCTAAGATCAGGAACAAGACAGTTGCCCACTGTCACCACTATTATTCAACATAGTTTTGGAAGTTTTAGCCATGGCACTCAGAGAAGAAAAAGAAATAAAAGGAATCCAAATTGGAAAAGAAGAAGTAAAACTGTCACTGTTTGCCGATGATATGATACTATACATAGAGAATCCTAAAGATGCTACCAGAAAACTACTAGAGCTAATCAATGAATTTGGTAAAGTAGCAGGATACAAAATTAATGCACAGAAATCTCTTGCATTCCTATACACCAACAACAAAATTTCTGAAAGAGAAATTAAGGAAACACTCCCATTTACCACTGCAACAAAAAGAATAAAGTATCTAGGAATAAACCTACCTAAGGAGACAAAAGACCTGTATGCAGAAAACTATAAGACACTGATGAAAGAAATTAAAGTTGATACAAACAGATGGAGAGATATACCATGTTCTTGGATTGGAAGAATCAACATTGTGAAAATGACTCTACTACCCAAAGCAATCTACAGATTCAATGCAATCCCTATCGAACTACCACTGGCATTTTTCACAGAACTAGAACAAAAAATTTCACAATTTGTATGGAACACAAAAGACCCCGAATAGCCAAAGCAATTTTGAGAAAGTAAAACAGAGCTGGAGGAATCAGGCTCCCTGACTGCAGACTATACTACAAAGCTACAGTAATCAAGACAGTATGGTACTGGCACAAAAACAGAAATATAGATCAATGGAACAGGATAGAAAGCCCAGAGACAAACCCATGCACATAAGGTCACCTTATCTTTGATAAAGGAGGCAAGAATATACAATGGAGAAAAGACAGCCCTTCAATGAGTGGTGCTGGGAAAACTGGACAGTTACATGTAAAAGAATGAAATTACAACACTCCCTAACAGCATAGACAAAAATAAACTCAAAATGGATTAAAGACCTAAATGTAAGGCCAGACACTGTAAAACTCTTAGAAGAAAACATAGGCAGACGCTCTATGACATAGATCACAGCAAGATCCTTTTTGACCCACCTCCTAGAAAAATGGAAATAACAACAAAAATAAACACATGGGACCTAATGAAACTTAAAAGCTTTTGCACAGCAAGGGAAACCATAAACAAGACGAAAAGACAACCCTCAGAATGGGAGAAAATATTTGCAAATGAAGCAACTGACAAAGGATTAATTTCCAAAATATACAAGCAGCTCATGCAGCTCAATATCGAAAAAACAAACAACCAAATCCAAAAATGCGCAGAAGACCTAAATAGACATTTGTCCATAGGAGATATACAGATTGGTGGGAATTTAAATTAGTACAGCTACTATAGAGAACAGTATGGAGGTTCCTTAAAAAACTAAAAATAGAACTACCATATGACCCAGCAATCCCACTACTGGGCATATACCCTGAGAAAACCATAATTCAAAAAGAGTCATGTACCACAATGTTCATTGCAGCTCTATTTACAATAGCCAGGACATGGAAGCAACCTAAGTGCCCATCAACAGATGAATGGATAAAGAAGATGTGGCACATATATAGAATGGAATATTACTCAGCCATAAAAAGAAATGAAATTGAGTTATTTGTCATGAGGTGGATGGACTCAGAGTCTGTGATACAGAATTAAGTAAGTCAGAAAGAGAAAAACAAGTACCGTATGCTAACACATATATATGGAATATAAAAAAAATGGTTCTGATGAACTTAGGGGCAGGACAGGAATAAAGACACAGATGTAGAGAATGGACTTGAGGACACGGGGAGGGGGAAGGGTAAGCTGGGACAAAGTGAGACAGTAGCATTGACATATACACTACCAAATGTAAAATAGATGGCTAGTGGGAAGCAGCCGCATAGCACAGGGAGATCAGCTCGGTGCTTTGTGACCACCTAGAGGGGTAGGACAGGGAGGGAGGGAGGGAGACGCAAGAGGGAGGGGATATGGGGATATATGTATACATATAGCTGCTTCACTTTTTTATGCAGCAGAAACTAACACAACATTGTAAAGCAATTATACTTCAATAAAGATAAAGATGTTAAAATTTTTTTAATTAAAAATAAAAATAGTAAAAAATAAAAATTGAAAAATAAAATTAACAATGAGGACCTACTGTATAGCACAGGGAACTTATACTCAATATCTTGTAATAAACCATAATGGAAAAAATATGTTAAAGAATATATACATATGTATGTATAATGAATCACTTTGCTATACACCAGAAACTAACACAACATTGTAAATCAACTATACATCAATAAAATAATTTTTTTAATTAAAAAAAAAGAATCTAGAAATAGACCCACATATATAAGGGCAACTGATTTTCAACAAAGAAGCAAAGAAAATTCAGTGTGAAAATGACAGTCTTTTCAACAAATGATGTTGAAACAACTGGATATACACATGCAAAAAAAAGAGAAACTTCAATCTATACCTCATACAAAATTTAACTGAAATGGATCATATATCTAAATGTAAACCTAAAACTACAATATTGTAGAAGATAATATAGGAGAAAACCTTTGTGACCTATGGTTCAGCAAATATTTCTTAAACTATGACAACAGAAGCACATTCCATAAAAGAAAAAAACTGATAAATTATACTTCATCGAAATTGAAACCTTTCACTGTTTAAAAGACAGTGTTAAGAGAATGAAAAGACAAGGCACAGCTTATGAAAAACATTTTCAAAATATTTATCTGATAAAGGACTTATACCCAGAATATATAAAGAGCCCTCAAAAGTTAATAGTAAGATAGTAAACACCCCAATTTCAAAAGATGCAAAAGACTTGAATACACAGTTTACCAAAGAAGATACACTGATGGCAAATAAGCACATGAAAAATTGCTCACCATCAACAGTTATTAGAGAAATTCAAATGAAAACCACAATGAAATACCATTACACACTACATCAGACTATTGAAAATTACAAAGACTGGTTACACCAAACGTTGATGAGGATGTGGAGAACTGGAAATTCTGTAAACTTAAAATGGGAATATAAAATGGTACAACCACTCTGGAAAACAGTTTGGCAGTTTCTTAAAAAACTGAACATACATGGACCATATGACCCACCCATCCCACTCCTAGGTATTTACCCAATAGAAATAAAAACAAATGTCCTGGCAAAGATTCACACATCAAAGTTCATAGTGAACTTTGTTATAGCCCAAAACTGGAAACAACGCAAATGTCAACAGATAATGGATAGACAAATTGCAGTGTGTTCACCTAATCCATACTACTCAGGCAAAAAAATAAAAGAAGGAATGAACTATTGACACACTCAACATGAAAGACACTCAAAATAATCGAATTGTACTGAGCAAAAGAAACCAAACGCTGGGCCTTAAAAGTATATTTACTATATTATTTCATTTTTTTTGAAGTACCAAATAATCTCTAGTGAAGAAAGTACATCAGTGGCTGCACGGGAACAGGTTAAGGAGGGAAAAGCAGTGGCAGGAGGGAGGGACTGTGGAGGAGCCTTTTGGGGACAACGGAATGTCCATTATACTGACTGTGATGATGGTTCACAGATGTGTACCTGTGTGTCTTAGTCAGCTCAGGCTGCCATAACACAACACCATAGACTGGGCAGCTTAAACAACAGAAATGTATTTCTCACAGTTCTGGAGGCTGGGAAGTCCAAGGTCAAGGTGCCGTCAGGTAGCCTTCAACCTGAGGTCTCCTCTCCTGGCCTCTAGCAGCCTTCCCACTGTGTGCTCACATGACCCTGCTTTGTGCACATGCAGAGAGAAGTTTCTCTCTCTTCCTCTTCTTATGAGGCCACCAATCCTATCAGATAAGGTCTCACACTTATGATCTCACCTAACCTTAATTACCTCCTAAAGACCCTATCTTGAAAAAAGTCACATTGGGGATTAAGATTTCAAGGAAATATGGATGGACCTAGAGATTATCATACTAAGTGATGTAAGTCAAAAAGAGAAAGACAAATACCATATGATATCACTTGTATCTAAAATAT
Source organism: Balaenoptera physalus (assembly GCF_965194825.1). NCBI lineage: Eukaryota > Metazoa > Chordata > Mammalia > Artiodactyla > Balaenopteridae > Balaenoptera > Balaenoptera physalus. The sequence goes on from NC_138882.1 coordinate 5,395,752, forward strand.
GACACAAATGAACTTATCTACGAAACAGAAACAGACTCACAGACATAGAGAACAGATTTGTGGTTTCCAAGGGAGAGAGGGTTTGTGGGAAGGATGGAGTGGGAGTTTGGGATTAGCAGATGCAAACGAGTATATACAGTATGGATAGACAACAAGGTCCTACTGTATAGCACAGGGAGCTATATTAAACATAAATCATAATGGAAAAAAAAATAAAACATAATGGAAAAGAAAAAAAGATTTCAACATATGGATTTGGATAGGACCATAATGGAAAAGAAAAAAAGATTTCAACACATGAATTTGGATGGGACACAACTCAGTCCACAGCCTTGTGTCAAAACTTATCAAATTGTACATATTAAATATGTACAGTTTATTGTAAGTCAGCTCTCGATTAAGGAAAACAGGGGGGCAACATCAGCAAGATGGCAAAATTGAAAGCCACAAATGTAAATTGATACAGCCACTATGGAGAACAGTATGGAGGTTCCTTATAAAACTAAAAATAGAACTACCATATGACCCAGCAATCCCACTACTGGGCATATACCCAGAGAAAACCATAATTCAAAAAGAGTCATGTACCAAAATGTTCATTGCAGCTCTATTTACAATAGCCAGGACATGGAAGCAACCTAAGTGTCCATCAATAGATGAATGGATAAAGAAGATGTGGCACATATATACAATGGACTATTACTCAGCCATAAAAAGAAACGAAATTGAGTTATTTGTAGTGAGGTGGATGGACCTAGAGTCTGTCATACAGAGTGAAGTAAGTCAGAAAGAGAAAAACAAATACAGTATGCTAACACATATATATGGAATCTAAGGAAAAAAAAAAAAAGTTCATGAAGAACCTAGTGGCAAGACGGGAATAAAGACACAGACCTACTAGAGAATGGACTTGAGGATATGGGGAGGGGGAAGGGTAAGCTGGGACAAAGTGAGAGAGTGTCATGGACATATATACACTACCAAATGTAAAATAGATAGCTAGTGGGAAGCAGCCACATAGCACCGGGAGATCAGCTTGGTGCTTTGTGACCACCTAGAGGGGTGGGATAGGGAGGGTGGGAGGGAGGGAGATGCAAGAGTGAAGAGATATGGGAACATATGTATTTGTATAACTGATTCACTTTGTTATAAAGCAGAAACTAACACACCATTGTAAAGCAATTATACTCCAATAAAGATGTTTAAAAAAAAAAAAATTGAAAGCCACAGACCCTCTTTCCCCCCAACAGAGACATCAGCCTCGACGACAATACATGGCCCAAAATCAATGTACAAAAATCAACTGCATTTCTATACAAAAAAATCAATGAACTGTCAGAAAAAGAAATTAAGAAAACAATCCTGTTTACAATAACACGAAAAAGAATAAAATACTTAGGAATAAACTTAACCAAGGAGGTGAAAGATCTATATGCTGAAAACTATAAGACACTGATGACAGGAATTGAAGACAACACAAATTAGGGGAAGATATCCCACATTTTGTATCAGAAGAATTAATATTGTGAAAATGTCCATACCACCCAAAGAGAACTAGAGATTCAATGCCATTCCTATTAAAATTCCAAAGTGGGGCTATTTGGGGATTCCATAACTGCATGAATGGTGGTGTCACTTGCTGACTGTGGGAGAAGTGGACTTGTGATCTACAACAGACTCAGAATATGTCAAGCTTTTTCCAATATTAAGCTCCGGTTATTCATTCTTAATCCATTTTCAATTAAGGAACTCCAAGTAAAAAATATTTTATATAAAAACATAAATACTCTTATATATAAAGCCACACTCAGCTTCACTTTTAACCCTTGACCCCTCCCCTTGCTTGAGTTAAGCGGGAACCCCCTCCTGTTTGGTGTGAGACCACCCCAGTTCTCCACAGCTCCATCTAAAGGATCTGGGAATTCACTCTTTCCTACCCACCAACATTCACCGCTCCACCACCATCACTGGCCTCACCAGGGCGGTTGTTATGATGTTCTTTATCTGTAAAATACCCACATAAATTATCATAAGCAGAGAACTTATCGAGGTCAAGTACTAAATTGGAAAGGACTTTGGGACAATAGGCACAAACCAAGACCACCCTGGGAACTTTGGGATGTCTGGTCTCCCTCTTTACCCAGGTTTATGTCAGTTACCACCAAAGTTTCAGGCCACTCCTCATCTCCTCAAGCCTCCCATTGGTGGCTTGAGAAAACAGCTGTTCATTATGTCAGAGTCTGCATGTTGGCTGGGCAGCTCTGATAGTCTTGTTCATTTGTGATCAGCTGGCGAGCCGGTGGTGGGCCAGCCAGGCGGGCCTCGGCTGGGACGGTTCAGCTCTGCCTCACCTGATCTCCCATTTCCCGGGCTTCTTCTCACAGCAGAGGCAGGGGACAAAGAGAATCAGCAGAAGTGCTTCAGGCCTTATGTCCTGAGATGATGCCTGGTTGCTTGAACCACATTCTTTTAGCGGGGGAAAGTCAAAACGCCAGCCTGGACCCAAGAGGCTGCAATCAAAACCGCCATGAGGTATCACCTCACACCTGTCAGAATGGCTGTCCTCACAAAGCCAAAGAGGCCACAAGCGTTGGCGAGGATGTGAAGGAAAGGGAACCTTCGTGCACTGTTGGTGGGAATGGAAATTGGTGCAGCCAGTATGGACTCAAGAAACTAAAAATAGAACTGCCGTATGATCCAGCAATCCCACTTCTGGGCATATATCCAAAGGAATTGAAATCAGGATTTTAAGAGATAACGTGTACTCCCATGTTCATTTCAGCATTGTTCACAACAGCCTAGATGTGGAAACAACCTAAGTGTCCATCAACGGATGAATGGATAAAGAAGATGTGGAATGTGTATACAATGGAATATTATTCAGCCATGAGAAAGAAGGAAATCCTGTCGTTTGCAACAACATGGATGGACCTTGAAGGCATGATGTTAAGTGAAATAAGTCAAGAGAAGGACAATTACTGCGTGGTTATCACTTATATGTAAAATCTAAAAGAAAAAAGCCAAACTCACGGAAGCAGAGAGTAGAAAAGTGGTTGCCAGGGGCCGGAAAGGCAGGGATGGGGGAGAATAGGGAGAGGTTGGTAAAAAGGGTATAAATTCTCAGCTATAAGATGAATAAGGTCTGAAGATCTGATATAAAACATGGCGATCTAATGTTTTACATGGTGGTGTAAAACATAGTGACACTGTATTATGTAACTGAAATTTGCTAAGAGAATGTAAATGTTCACACACACAAAAAAAGGTAAACATGTGAGGTGACGGGTGTGCTCATTAACTAGGTGGTAGGAATCCTTTCACAAGGTATGTGTATATCAAGTCACCACAATGTAGACTTTAAATATCTTATCATTTTATTGGTCAGTTATACTGCAATAAAGCTGACCAAACAAGGGGAGCTGGAAAACGGACTCCTTTTATACGTCTTTTTTTTTTTTTTTTTTTTTTTTCTATTTTTGGCCACACCGCCAGGCGGATGCGGGATCTTCCCCACCCGGGGATCGAATCCTAGCCTCCTGCAATGGAAGCGTATTGTCTTAACCACTGGACCGCCACGAATCCTCCTTTTGATGTGGGGAGAGGCCTGGATCTAAGGAGGAATAGAAAATTAGGGCCACTGTTTTAAAAAAATTTTTATTTATTTATTTATTTATTTTTGGCTGCATGGGGTCTTCGTTGCTGTGCACGGGCTTTCTCTAGTTGCGGCGAGTGGGGGTTACTCTTTGTTGCGGTGTGTGGGCTTCTCATTGCGGTGGCTTCTCTTGTTGCGGAGCACGGGCTGTAGGTGCGCGGGCTTCAGAAGTTGTGGCGTGTGGGCTCAGTACTTGTGGCTCGCGGGCTCTAGAGAGAACGCTCAGTAGTTGTAGGTCATGGGCTTAGTTGCTCCGCGGCATGTGGGATCTTCCCGGACCAGGGCTTGAACCTGTGTCCCCTGCATTGGCAGGCGGGTTCTTAACCACTGCACCACCGGTAAGTTCCTAGGGCCACTTTTTTGCAATCAGTCTACTGCCTCCCTCTACAACTCTGACTCTACATCCTTCCACAGCACCACCTACAGTCCATCAAGCCCACTTTTCCAATGTAACCTCTCCCTCTCGTGTCCTTACTCCCCTCCATGGTCAATCATCAGCATCATTTCCTTGCATTCACCCTCAACTCTGTGCTATTCTCAAGTTATATGATGGGTTTGTCCAAATCACAGCTCTGGTTCTGTCCATCTTTCCATGGGCCCCACACCTGTATCTCTGTTGCTGAAGGTAGTGGGAGACCAACCACAAAAGGACACTGACTTGTCTGACTTTAAATGGAGACCATGAACCTCATGGAGGTCCATATGCTGCCGGCATCACTCCCACGTCCCTAGTGCATTCACTTTGATCTCCCAGACAATTATTTCATACCTTCTCTCTCCTCAAAACTCCAACACCGGCTCTCTTATGCTCACTCTCACCTGGTGACTTCCTATTTCAGAGAAACAACGGAAGCAGTGAGAAGAGAATTTCCGTACCTCACCTGCCACCTACCAGCATCTCTGTTTCCTTGCACTATTACCTGCCTAGAGCCATGCCGTCCACTTCCACATTGGATTCCATTCCCTCTTTCTCCTCTCCTGAGTCATCCCTTTGTCCTTCTATATTAGGTCATTCTTATCATCAATAAAGATCTTTAGAAAAAATAACTTCAAAGAATCCCACTTCCCTCTCCAATGACCCCATTGTGTCTCCTCTCCTCTTTATAGCAATTTCTCAAAAGTTTTGTTGGGTCTCTCCCTCTCTCCAATCCTGTCCTCTTCTTCTCTTTTATAATTGTTCCATCTTAACATCACCTCTAAGAAGCACGTGGCACAGTCATCACTTTCTCCTTGAAAGCACCTGTTCACTTGTTGCCTGGACACTCTTTTTCTTCCAATCACATCAGGGGCTTCTCAGTCTCACTTGCTGGTTCCCCCTCAACCTCTCAACCACGGGATGCCCCAGGGCTCAGTTTTTGCATCACATTTCTTCACTCATCGACTTGGGAAACTCATCAGTTTCCTACTCTTTAACACTGTACACGTGCTGACAATTCCCAAATTCATATCTTTTTTTTTGCTTTGCCAGAAATATATTTTATCAGTATTTTAACCGGATTCAGCAGTTGCACTGTCTAGACAGTCTTGATTTTTCTTTGCACAATGACAAACACCTTTATTCAACTTTAGAGAAAACACATGAGCATAAAGCATTCTCATCACTGCACGAGCATCTCTCATGGGTGTTAATATCCTTGTCCAGTGATGTCGCAAAGACCATCTCTGCTACTTTATACACTTGAGATCAAAATTTTGTGGACTTAGTGACTGGGATGCCTGAAGAAAGAGAATAACTATGACCCCAAATTGATATCTTCAGCTTGCACTTCTCCCCTAGACTTCCTCTTAGAACTATAATAGGCCTTTCAAATGGAACTTGTCTGGAACCCAGTTCCTGGTCTCCTCCAAAGCAGCTCTCCCACCTCAGTTAATGGCAATTCCGACCTTGAAGTTTCTCAGGCCAAAAATCGATTAAAGTGATGCAGCCATGAGCCAGAGAAGGCCAGCACCACCTGAAGCTTGAAAAGGCAAGAAACAGATTCTCCCCTGGAGCCTCCGGAGGGAGCACAGCCCGGCCAATCCCTGGATTTCAGCCCATTGATACTGATTTCGGACATCAGGCCTCCAGAAGGGTGAGGATACCTGTCCGCTGTTTTAGCCAACAAGTTTGTGGCCCTTTGTTATCGCAGCCACAGGAAACCAGTGGGCTCATCTCTAGACCTTTGCGCTGGCCGTTTCCTCTGCCTACCATGTCCTTCCACTAAGTATCAGCTCTGCTAGTTCCCCCACCTCCTTTAAGTCTTCGCTCAAATATAATCCCAGGGAGGCATTCCCTAACTACCCTATTTAAAATCCACATGGCATACTCAGACACACACACACACACATTCTGGACTTGCCATCTCCCTGAACATTTTTCATATCATTATTTCTCTACATCCTATGTATTTACTTTTCTCCTGTCTCCTTGTACTAAAATGTCAGCTTTGGAAGGACAGGGATGTTTTTCTATTGTATTCTCTGCATGTCACGAGCACATAGAACAGTGTCTGACATAGAGGAAGTGCTCAGTAAATATTTATTGAGTGAACCTGAGGAACTTCAATTATTCCACACCAACTGAGGAGAAAAACAGGTCTTCCACAGTCATCATAACCATGTTCCGACTCCGAAACCTCAGTCATCACTCGTTCTGATGACACACACAAATCTGGACTCACAGCTTGGTTTAAGACCCCGTGAAGAAGCTCCAATAAAGACAGAAGACCTATGAAGCAGAGCAGCGTGGGCCAGTCCAGGGAGTGGTCCCTAAGTGGGTCATCCTGGGCTTCTCTTTAGAGTTGCTGAATCACAACCTTCAGGGGGCAGTGCCGGGGAGTCAGCATTTTCTAGGAGAGCCCTTACATAATGCTGATGATTAGGTAGACTTGGGAACCACCTCAGTTTTTCTTGGCCCACATATTTTAAAACTTGCGGAAGAACGTTACTGTATTTTTTGTGATTAACTGCAAACGTTTTCAGCGTAGCACATTATACACGGATCATTTTTCCGCTCCCTAAAACAATCACAGCTGTTGTCTGCCGCACGTGTCTCTAGATATGACCATTTTTTGTGCCGGCAGACCTTATGCTAACCATCGAAACGTGTCGCCATTCAACATCACCGAAGTGAGAGATTCCGTCTTCCTACACTGAAAACATCTCCAGTTTCCTCCTGAGCTTTCTCGAAAGCAATTACACTGATACATTACATTTAGGGAGAACTCCACTTTCTTTGGTGGGGGAAGCTTGTTCTAAACAGTAGTTGAGTTTTGTGATTCACATTCATCATATTTTAAAACATAAAAATAAATTCAAAATTATAAAATGACCCATTCTGCATAAACTAATTCTGACCCATGACCCTAAGTATCAGCACAACTTTCTGCCTTCACTTCACCCTTCTTACCAATAGGGAGAGTTTAGGGTCTTGCTTCCATTTTCCAAGTCATCCTCTTAATGAAGACTGGATGAGGCTGATCCTGGGTCAGATGGAGGCATCTGGCTCCTGATGTGGGCAGGTGTATGCACCTGCCGTGGGACAGCTATGCATTCTCAGGTTCACAGTCTTAGCGCTGAGATACATACGACGCACATACGTGTTCTTCAGATCTCAAAAGTAGAGCTGCATCCTCTTTTGAAGTCAATACTTATTAATAGGCATAGTCACCAATAAACTGATACAAAATTATCCTACCTTTTTCTTCTTTGGCTTGGAAGATTTGGTCTGTGGAACAAATAGGAAGTAATGGTCTCAGGAATAAAATAGATTCTACAATAAAAATAACAACTAATATTTACTGAGAGTTTACTATGCACCAAGTATAATGGCTAATGTTTTTTTTTTAATATTTATTTATTTATTTATTTATTTATTTTTGGCTGTGTTGGGTCTTCGCTTCTGTGCGAGGGCTTTCTCTAGTTGCAGCAAGCGGGGGCCACTCTTCATCGCGGTGCGCGGGCCTCTCACTGTCGCGGCCTCTCTTGTTGCGGAGCACAGGCTGCAGACGCGCAGGCTCAGTAGTTGTGGCTCACGGGCCTAGTTGCTCCACGGCATGTGGGATCTTCCCAGACCAGGGCTCGAACCCATGTCCCCTGCATTGGTAGGCAGATTCTCAACCACTGCGCCACCAGGGAAGCCCTGGAAGGCAGATTCTTAACCACTGGACCACCAGGGAAGTCCCTTAATGTTTTAAATATATAATTTAATCCTATGTGATAGGTATTACTACTACTACTACTACTATTATTATTATTATCTCCATTTTACTGTGGAAGAAACTATGGCAGAGACAGATTAAATCTCCTGCCTGAGCACTACCCATAAGTGACTGATCCAAGATTCTGTTCCAGGCCTGTTTGACTCCAAGGCCGTCAATCACTTGGCTGAATTTCCTTGCTGTGATGTAAATTCAATCAAGGACTTTGTAGGTTTCAAAATATTTCTCTTGAAGAGCTGTTGTCCTGAAAATTGAGAAGAAGACTAATTCTTCTGTATTCCACTTGAGTTGCACTTCAAGAGAAATGCCAAGTGTCTGGGAACACAGAGAGGAAAGGGGGTTTTAAAGGAAAAACAGACCACAGCTATAAAGAGTCAGATGGCCAACATCTGGCCAGCTTGTGGTCGGGCTGCATGGGCTGTTGTGTGAATTACAAAGGTATGACAAATTTTCTACTTTGTTCTAATTTGGCTCAGCCTGCCTGCCTTCAGCTTTTTTGGAGACGCTTCCCACATTTGAACTAAAATGCCCTTTCATGACACAGTATATGGCTGAGGATTATCATGCAAACTTTCTGTTTTGTTTTCCACCTCACTTTGTTTATGTACTGCAGGGTGTGGGTCTCATAACGTTTGATGGCTCTTTACATCATATTCTCTACCCGGTGCACAGAATGCCACTTTGTAGAAACCCGCACAGTTATACGGGGATTTATGATTTGAGTCTGGTTCTGCGGGATACCTACAGCTCACCTAGCTTGCCTCTTTGGGATCCTCTAAAGGCTCGAGGACTCTCTGTGAGGTTTTTGACCCATGTTGCCTCCTCTGCAGTGGCTTCGATTCACACACAGGACGGACTTCCTTTGGCAATTTAAGATTTCAAGGCAGATTTTAAAACCTTGATCACACTTTAAAAAAAAATTATTACTCTTGTTTTAAATTCCTACTTAAGAAATAATTCACGTGGTCATGTGGCATGAAACATAACTGCAATGACAAGAATGCTGAGTCACATAGTAAGGCCACGTGGCATACTGAGCATATATATCATAACGTGTAACACATACAGCTGTGAGGCAGCCCTATAGATGATCTACATCTTACAGATGTGGGAAGTGTAGCACAGAGAGGTAAACTGACTCACTCAGGGCCACATAACTATGAAGAGGTACAGACAGCACTACGACTCAAGTCTGTCTTACTTGAAAACCATCATGTTTAACCACTATATTATGTAGACAGCTAAAGAGAACAGTTTGGACTCTGTTGGATCAGCAGTGGGTTAACTCTTTGGGAATTTGGGTAAATGTAATAAGGGAAAACAGGGAGAAAAGTAATAAACAGCACATTCCTTCCTAGATGAATAAAACATAATATTGAAGGCAAAACACTAATAAACAGAAGACATGGGTTCTAATCCCAACACAACTATATGAAGCTTCTCCTGACATGAACTGGGAAAACTGCTTCAGTTCTGACAGACCTGGGTGATCAAATGAGCTTTGAGTCTCCTCCACACTTAAGATCATGACTAATCTTATCGCTACAGTGATCATGTTCTGTTTACAGAGAAGGGACCCCAAATCCATTTTATGCGAACATTCAATTAGACACTTCTCAGATGACCTCCAGATCTCCCACTTCCTAAATGTATTTATAACATCATTTCCACGTTTGTACTTAGGACTTTCTTCTGAACAGCACACTCTGAGTCACCGTCCCTGCTCCATATCAGGCTGGAAATTTTGTCTTATACACACTTTGCTTTCAGAGATAGTTTGCAACTTCCTTCCCAAAAGATTACTATATTTTCTCTCAAGAAAAGAAACTCTGAAGCAAAAAGAAATGGCATATATGGTTCTGTCATCTCCCAGTATCTAAGCACCCCCCTGCATTTCAGCATCATTATTCACCAATCACCAGCCCCCAGTTAACCCGCTACTGGGTATTTAATGACCAGAGTGGTTTGGAAAGGTGGCCAGATGAGGGTATGACACAGGCTGTTCTCAGTCTAACCTTGCCATGGGATCCTAGAAGCCTCTTCAGGGACCTCCAAAATCAGCCTATTTCTAAATTGTTTTTCAGCAAAGATGTATAGAAGAGAGCTGGGGAAATAGCAGGGGAAGAGGATGGAAAAGCAAGCTGGATACTCATCTGGGAAACCATCAGAAAAGATCATGATTACCTCAGGCTGAGAGGAAGGCAAAATATAAACTGTGGGGTGTCTAACTATTGAGGTATAGGGTTATAAAGGCAATGAAATCGTTCTCTAAAGCAGCAGTCCCCAACCTTTTTGGCACCAGGGAGCGGTTTCATGCAAGACAATTTTTCCACCACAGCGGTGGTGGCGGCGGTGGGGGGGGGGGGGGGGCGGGGATGGCTGAGGCGGTAATGCGAGCGATGGGAAGCGGCAGATGAAGCCTGGCTCGCTCGCCAGCCACTCACCTCCTGCTGTGCGACCCGGTTCCCAACAGGTCCCCAGGGGTTGGGGACCCCTGCTCTAAAGATGATCGAAATTTTTAAGTAAAGTGAAATTACAGGCAGTTCTCACTTTCAAAGCTCTTCTAATATCTTAGCACCAAAAAAAGAATGTGATTGTCCAAGTCATGTGGGGAAAAAGCCTATCTCAAATGTTTCAGGAGACTTTATTTTTAATGAAAAAAAAATGGTAATGAGAAAAATAAGTGAGTAAAATCAACTTACATGAAGATTTTTATTAAAAATAACAAATGACCCTAAATCTCTAAAGCCTATGAAATCTTTCTAAAATCTAAAGGGTGCTTCTTGAATGCTATATTCTTTTTTTTTTTTTTTGGCTGCGTTGGTCTTTGTTGCGGTGTGTGGGCTTCTCATTGTGGTGGCTTGTCTCGTTGCGGAGCACAGGGTCTAAGCGTGCGGGCTTCATTAGCTGCAGTGCGTGGGCTCAGTAGTTGTGGCACATGCGCTTAGTTGCCTCGCAATATGTGGGATCTTCCTGGACCAGGGATCGAACCCGTGTTCCCTGCATTGGCAGGTGGATTCTTAACCACTGTGCCACCAGGAAGTCCAAATGCTATATTCTTAATGAAGGTGTTCAACTTCACTTTACCTGCTCATTTGTGACTATTAAAAAAATTACATAAATAAGAACTTTATCTAGTAACTGATGATAATGTATTATTAAACAAAATCAATCTACAATGTCTCCTTACATTAAACATAGATGCACCAGAAAATTCTATGGTAACCAGTGTATGGATGCATTTTTTTCTAGTTGGTTTTAACACAATGCTTGCAATTATTTATACAACAAAATAGACATCTGGCCCTTAGTCAAGAATTTAATTCCCTATTATAATAGGGAAAATTCGGGTCTGATCTCCATTATTTAGATTTAGATGCTAGTATCTAAAAGTGTAGTCCACTGTAACTCAAAAAAAAAGTGTTTCTCAATAATTCAAGATGCACATGTATCAACTTTTTAATGTTGGAAGCATTTTTAATGTGTGCATGAGTGCACAAAATACTGGACAAATATATTTCTATATAGCCATATATATGTTTAAATTATATATGTGTGTGTATATATATATATATACACACACACACACACACACACATACATACATCAAGCTATTAAAGTATTACTTTTTTTAAGATAGTAGAATTATTCTTGGAAATTTATTTTCCTCTCTGTGCATGATGCTAACTTCACCAAATGAACAAATATTACTTTTATAATAAGAAAAGGGCTATTTTTAAAACATTTTAAATTATGTTTCATTTCTCATCTCTAAGCTATCTTGATATCTGTTACTTACATTATATTTTACTTAAATAGCTGCGTAAATACTGGTGAAGGTGATTGACATCTGCAGTGAGAATATCTAAATATCAGACACAGTTACTAAACAGAGAAAACGTACCTCTGACAATTCATAACATGAAACAATGCAAAGAAAGTGACAGATTGGGGATATCCAAAAACTGTTATAACTCTCTTGATAGGGAATTGCTGTTAATAGCTAAGATATCTGTAAACAGTGAGGCTTAAAAAAAAAAAATGTCAAAAAAAAATAAATAAATGGCCAAAATGATACACTGGCATTTTAAAACTATTTTTCCTATAAAAATAGGGCTCAGATGACCATTAAGGTCTTTTTCAACTCTAATATTCTGACTGTATGCATTTACATTCAACTTCAGTTTCGCAGGCTGAATATTTTTCTAAGAAAGCAAGTTCTGAAAATACACAATCAAATGCCGTGAATTCATTTTTGGTATTTATATTTTAACCTGTGACATAAATATAATTAGTGTTTTTTAACATTTAAGAAGTAATACGTCAGGTAAAGATTTTGTCAAAATGCACTGAAAAGCAAAATGAAGGTATCACAGTCTATCATTTTACTTTTTAAAAATCATAATTTAAATAGTCCAGGAAACTAAACAAAATGACCCAAGGGATTCAGTGGCTTCCTATGAAGATTACTGTCTCTCAGCCTGAGATGACTAATGCTGAAGCTCAAGACAAAATAAAGAAAAATGACAAATATATGAAACTGGAAGGATATAACAAGAGACACAAAATAAAATACTACTTTATCTGACAGAAAATTAAAATGTAGTTTGTTCTTCAAGGGACTGTATAAGCTGCAAAATTAAATATAGTTATGCCATGTTTTATAAAAGCAATGTCCGTGGGAATATGTTACAAATTGAATTTGGGGAAACACTGTCATATTAAATGTACTACGACAACTGGCTATTTGAAGTTAAACTTGTCTTATTTTTCTAAAGAATCTCAATCTCTTTTAAATTACCAGTTTTCCAGGTGTTTTGTTTCATATAGTAGCATCCCATCATGAGGCATTATTGTAGATTTAGAGGCTCATATAAAGTCATGTAACAGTTGGGTCCTAATAGGTTATAAAGAAGCTGAGTGGTTTGGGATAGCTTTTTTCACTTTGGGATTTAGCTTTCTTAGAAGACTTCTGTGCTCTTCCAGAATACCCCCTTAGCTCTACATTATTAAAGAAACCTCTGTCCAGAACCAGTGTGATGTTGAGCATTTTTACTGTCGAGTTTGAAACTAATTCTCAGCTCTATTATTTCCATGAAGAGTAAGAAGAAAAAAAAAAAAGTGAATGGAGATGCTTACAATAAGCAGATTATCTTCTCCTCCATCTCCCAGTGAATTTTGTAACGAGGGATGCTTTTGCCTCACCACAAACACAAAAAATGAAAGAACAGGCATTTGGACCTTTACTGTACACACAGGTCCGTGTGAAAGAGATCCTGCCAACTCACCTCACTTCAAATGGAGGATTATTTCAGATAGATCCATGTATTACCTTTTCTAAAATGTTACAACTGTAAATATTTCCAAAGACACCTGTGCCTGGCACCATGTGGGACACAGTGCTTTAAACTTCCTAACATCCCCGTGAACATCTCCGTGAGGTGCATTGATATTACTTCCCTTTGATGGAAAACTGAGGCTCTGTGTAATTAAGTCTGTGCTGCTAGAAGGTGACTAAACTGGGTTTATCTGTCTCAAAAGTCATGCTGTTTCTTAAAATGTGGTCTTCAGACCCTCTGGATAAAAAGCTCCTGATTTTTCTTAAAAATGTAGAATGTGGATTCCCGGCTCTCTGTCTCTCCCACCCCCACCCCTTGATCCCTTCCCACATATTCTTATATGATGGGCCTGGGTTGAGGCTCAGGAATCTTTTTTCATGCGCTCCTGTCGACTGGAAAAAAGTGCACAATCTAAAAGATGACTGTTAATTAAAGAAAACCAGATATCTCAAGTTAAGGAATTTAGCACTTTTCTATATATGGGAAGATACTAGCATCTGGGCTTATTGAAATCCTTCCTTTGATATGCACCCCAGCTGTCTGGGGCCAGCATCTTGTGCTTTCTCATCCTGAGTCTCCTCGGGGTGCACTGCTGAGGGGGTGACGGGGGGTGTGGCTACAGTGGCTGAGGGCTTGATGGCGGGCACCCCGTTTCCACTCTGAGTTCCCGCAGGGCTCACCATAGGGGCGGCTGTAATGGGATGGCTTGATGGCTGCAAAATTTTTTGTTTATTGATACAGTAGGCAATATTTTTTTCATTGATACTCCATATACGATTCTTCTGTACCTCAAGTTGGAGAGCTACAGCTTGACAACGAACTCTCTCCCTTGATCTCTTGCCTTGAGAAACAAATGTATTTTGATCTCTCCTCCTCTCTGGCATCTTCTGTCCATTACACTCATACTGGCTCATGGTCGTGTATCTCTCCCTTTGCCTTACAGGCAGTGCGGGTGGGAGCGCTCCTTTCTTGAGCAGATGTGAACATTGTTCCAGAAAAAAAGCTATGGCAGTTCATTACCCTAGTGGACAGTACCACCCGAAAATAGGTGGCATTGACCCAGCACCAAAAGCTCAACTATAAAAAAAATGAGAAAAAATGGAATTAATGCTTCCTAAGAATATTTCAAAGAAACTGCGTTTTAGTCTTCGTTTGCACTCCCATCGGCATCAAACCTCCCTGCTGTTGGCAGATCGCAGGGGGAGCGTGACTCTACAAAGGTGAGAATCTCTTCAGCTGCTCTGTTGATCTCAGAGGGATGGCTGGGCTTTTTTTTTTTTTTTGCTTTTGTGCTCACCTCCTGGCTCTTGGTGGACTTAAAAGGCATTCATTTTGCAAGAAAAAGACTTTTAAATGTTAAGTGCATAGCATGATAATAGACACAGAGGCTTTGTCGTGGGCGAGAGAGACAACAGATAGAGGTGCCAACAGCAGCAACAGAGAAATGTGAGCTGATAGTGTAGTAAATTGTAACCACGATGCTGAGGAAGACACAGTAAGGAATATCTTGGAGGTAGGAAGGGGAGGCTGAGATTGGTGCAAATGGTAGGCTTCTGCCGGTGGAAAGAAGATGGCAGAGTGGTCCAAGCAGGGGAAAAACCGGCAGAAGCAGAGGCGTGGGGTGGAAGGTGAGGTGTGTGGTGCAGAGAGAGGACAGTGAGGAAATGGACGTGGCTGCGAATAGTAATATTCGAGGTCAGATCCGTCAGCAGGCTTAGGGAAGCCTTCATCTAGATGGCTGTTGGGAGTAAGGCTCTTGACCTCTAAGTGTGGAAAAGCTACCTGTGAAGCCCTGGACATCTGCGGTCACAGAGGGAATCTATCCATGAAGTGATGGAAGAGGTGCCCCTCTCCTCCCAGGCATGAGTCCCGACAAATCCTAGGGGCTGGACGCGGGCGTGCAGATCCGGTTTTTGGTTAAGGCCTTGCAGTTGACCGTGAATCATGACTGACTGGCTGGTAGCTCCCACTAAATGCTCACTCCTCCACAATGTCGCAGAGCCTGTCCTGATCTCAATATGCTTGGCTTTCCTAGTACCCCTTAACTTCTGGCGCTATTGAAATTTCTAGTGGAAGCCCTTTAGCTTAAAATCTTAAAAGGTCTTCTCTATAGTATAATCTGTATGATCTTCTTTGTATCTTAAGGATAACTGGATAGTTTTCTTTTCCCACAGGTGTTATCATTAACAAAGAATTTGGCCTGTACCTGTGATGAAATGAAGTCAATTTAGCTTTTTGAAACCTATTTCCAGCCTTCAGGGAAAAAAAAAAAAATCCTATCCAGCTGGTAGCATACGATGCTTTCAACAGAAATCCAACATCATTATTAGTCAATGGGCAGCTATACTGCTTAGCCGAAGGTGACCTGCTGTGAAGCTTTTATAATCAGATTCATCCAGAACCCATTTAAGTCAAGCCTGCATTGCCTGCCCCCAAACCACTCGTTGTCTTTTTACAGAATTGGTGGATTCTCACCCCTCAATGGTCAGAAGACCTCATCAACACCTCACTCATTACCTATAGTGTAATTTTTATACTCTTTGCTCAGGTTAGAACCTTTTGTCTTTCAGTCAGATAACCTGTTCAGTACACAAATTTGAAAGTAATGCCTTTCTCGGTGCTAGGGAAAGTGCCTATGAACATGGTGAGAGCCAGGGAGCAGGGTGCTTGGAAAGATGGGCAAGGAAGAAGGGGGTGGGCACAGGAGCATATGGCCATCCTGGGGTGTAGTAAAACAAGAATTAGCGAGCTTCCCACAGACATAGGAAACAAACTTATTGTTACCAAAGGGGAAGAGTGGCGGCGGGGGGAGAATACATTGGGAGTGTGGGATTGACATATGTGCACTACTATATATAAAATAGATAACCAACAAGGACCTACTGTATAGCACAGGGAACTCTGCTCAATAATCTGTAATAACCTAAATGGGAAAATAATTCAAGAAAGAATAGATATATGTATATGTATAACTTGAATCACTTTGCTGTACACCTGAAACACAACACTGTAAATCAACTACAGTCCCATATAAAATAAAAATTTAAAAAAAAAGAAAGAATTAGTGAGCTTCCAAAACTGATATGCCTTCTGCAAGCCAATTCTGTTGATTCTTGAAATAGCAGCGGTACAGGTCAGTTAGAGCAGGGTGAGCAGACTAGGGTGTAGGTGATGGACTCGAGTCTGGTGACAATTTTCCTTGAGTTTCTTATATTTCCACATGTCTTGCAAACACAGGCCCTGACTGCTTTTGTTTCAGACTGTCATTTCAAGGATGCTTCCTAGCAAACATCTTTGGAAGGCAGAAACAATGCTTTCCACCAGGGCAAAGGGCAGGCAGATTCACTCTGCAGTATAGAAGATTCTGGTTCCATAAACTCCTATTCCAACCCAGTGAGTGTTCAGGTGTCATCTGACTTTCTTCACATCAGCCAGTGGGAATTGGGGCTCAGGGAACTGAAGCAGGAATGTGCCTGCTGCCATGAGTAAGTAAGAAAGTCCTTTGTCTCTGACCCAGAAGTCTCGTGTCTTCTGCCAGCATCCAGGGAGTGGCAGGCTTACTTGATTCCCTGCAAGTACGGTCAAATCTCAGCCCATTCCCAGTTCTTGACGTACAGTGTTCCTTCACTCTATGAGCAGGAGAAGCCCTTTGATGTGATAATTCTGTCCTTTGCACCATAGAGAGGAGGCCTTCTGGCAGGCATCTCAAGTGACGAAGGCGAAACGCTAACATTTACAAGGGTTCTCTGTGGTCAATACTTACATGAAACTGAAAATGTGGGACCAGTCCTATCCTTGATATATATAGGTCTCAGGATGCTAATTCTATAACAAGAAGCTCAGTTTTAACTCTAAGGCAGAATCTAGTTTTAGGCTCTTCTAGCAAGACAGTCTGAACCTCCTCCTACTTTGCCACTATAGGGGAGGAAAAATAATTTTCCCTCTACCCCTGTATGTTCTTGGTTGAGACCCTCCTATCATAAAAAATGGATTAACAGGAGAAAAACAAAAGTTTAATAACATGGATGCTTCCTGTATATGTGGGAGAGGCCCAGGAAAACTGAGTAACTCTCACCAATGGCCCAAGCCATCACCTTAAATACCATCTCCAGCTAAAGACAAAGAAGGGTGTTCGTGGGTGGGGGGTGGGGGAGGAGGCCTGTTCCTGGGAGATGACCAAGGAAAGTACAGTAAGCAAGGGTATGGTCGTTATGCAAATTTAAGTCAGTGCCTTCTCCATTGATAAGAGTTTCTAGAGCTCTAGTCATCTGCTTCTTCCTAGTACAGAGAAAAAAGGCACAGTTACAAATGGATATTTAACCCCTGATAAATGTAAATTTCTCTTTCAAAAGGGTAACTTCGGTTCAGTTTTCAGAGCTTCTTCTGTGTCTGCTATTTCTCAGAAATAACCAGCTCAAGATCATCCTTATGCCAAAGAGGCATATTTTGGGGTAGTAGAGGCTGCTTTCCTTCACACCTGCACTATTACAGGATAAATACCAGTTTCCCTACTTTCCTTAAAACTAGGAGACATTCTGGTCATTAAGATATAACTGCAATTCTGCTGGGGACTTTAGAAAAACATTTGTTTTTTATTCTTATAAACAGAAGCAAACGTGACTAGTGCACACTCCCTTCCTGCCTTGAACATAGATAGGATGCTGGGAGCTGCTGGGGAAGTCATCTCTTGACTCTGAGGAAAATCCAAGAGAATATAAGAAATCCTTAACTGACATCTCAGTGATTGGCCACCAACAAAACTCTTTGTAAAAACAAGAAAATTCCCATCTATTTAGGCCACCGTAAGTTAGTTTCATGTTACTTGCAGACGGGGGATTTCTAACCACTCTTCTAGCTCTTTTCACTTGCCAAAGAACTACTGGGCTTTGCTCTATGAAGTTTATGTTTTGATTGGAAATCCAAAAGCTAATTTAGCAGGCACCATACTGCAACTAAATTTCTTTTGTTACATTCATTCATGAAAGCCAGGAAAAGACCAATGAGATACAGATACATATATGTATATATGTGTATATATATATATATACATATATTCATAGGCATATTTAGTGGCAGTGATATATATATCACTGCCACTAAAATATGCCACAAAATGGATATCAGTTCTTAAAACTTAAACATGGAAAGGGTTGGCAGGAGATTTAAGGTGAAAAGCAACCTTGAAAAAGAACCTGCAAATGTTTACTATTCAATAAGAATTCCAAGGAAAGAGAAAAAAACTCACAAGAGGAGGAAAAGGGATGTAAAGAGAGCAAATCTCAGTAGCTTTAAGGAGTGCTGTAGGTCAAAGAATGGCAAATACCTAGAACCTGTGAATATTAATTTCTATTGTAAAAGATATGATTAGGTTAAAGATCTTAAGGAATGTCCTCAAAAAAAAAAGAGGCAGGAACTCCATCACAGACACAGAGGAGAATACTCTGAAGACAGAAGCAGACTGAAGTGATGTGGCCACAAGCCAAGGAGCACCAGGGAAAGCTGGGTGGCCACCAGGAGCTGGAAGTGGCAAAGAAATGACTCCCGCCTTGAACCTCTGAGGAATTACAGCCTCCAGACTTCTGGCCTCCAGGACTGGGAGAGAATGTCTGCTGTTTCAAGCTACCAAGTTTGTGGTCGTTTTTTATGGCTCCTCTGGGAAACTAATACAAGGAGTTGATGGAAGAAGCAATGCATGATAAATGAATTTCCTGACAATGGATAAAACAAACAAACAAACAAAAAAAAAACCCCACAAAATTCCATTCATTTTAGCAAATGTTTATTGAGTAAGGCCTATGTGCTTCCCCAGGTCAGAAGTCTTAAGACAAATAAGAGATAATTCCTGCCTTTAGAAGATCACAGTATTGTAATAAGGAAGAGCAAGTCTGACTCCATATTAGATCTGTTCTGTCAGCTGTGCTTACGTCATGCTGGCTCTGCACCTTTTGTAAAAGAGTGTTGCCTATAGCCTGAATATACAGGATAGGGAGGAGCTTCAAGATGGTGGAAGAGTAAGATGCAGAGATCACCTTCCTCCCC
The DNA here is from genome assembly GCF_965194825.1 of Balaenoptera physalus. NCBI lineage: Eukaryota > Metazoa > Chordata > Mammalia > Artiodactyla > Balaenopteridae > Balaenoptera > Balaenoptera physalus. The sequence continues at coordinate 5,414,981 of NC_138882.1, forward strand.
ACAAATACATCAGAAATACACCTATGTGTGGAACAACTCCTACAGAACACCTACAGGACGCCGGCAGAAGACCTCAGGCCTCCCAAAAGGCAAGAAACTCCCCACATCCTGGGTAGGGCAAAAGGAAAAAGAAAAAACAGAGACAAAAGAATAGGGACGGGACCTGCACCAGTGGGAGGGAGCCATGAAGGAGGAAAGGTGTCCCCACACTAGGAGCCCCTTCGCGGGCGGAGACTGCGGGTGGCAGAGGGGGGAGCTTCGGAGCCACGGAGGAGAGCGCAGCCACAGGGGTGCGGAGGGCAAAGCGGAGAGACTCCCGCACAGAGGCTCGGCGCCAAGCAGCACTCACCAGCCCGAGAGGCTTGTCTGCTCACCCGCTGGGGCGGGCGGGGCTGGGAGCTGAGGCTCAGGCTTCGGTCAGATCGCAGGGAGAGGACTGGGGTTGGCGGCGTGAACACAGCCTGAAGGGTCTAGTGCACCACAGCCAGCCGGGAGGGAGTCCGGGAAAAAGTCTGCAGCTGCCGAAGAGACAAGAGACTTTTCCTTGCCTCTTTGTTTCCTGGTGTGCGAGGAGAGGGGATTCAGAGCACCGCCTAAATGAGCTCCAGAGACGGGCGCAAGCCGCGGCTATCAGCGCGGACCCCAGAGACGGGCATGAGACGCTAAGGCTGCTGCTGCCGCCACCAAGAAGCCTGTGTGCGAGCACAGGTCACTCTCCACACCGCCCCTCCCGGGAGCCTGTGCAGCCCGCCACGGCCAGGCTCCCGTGATCCGGGGACAACTTCCCCGGGAGAACGCACGGCGCGTCTCAGGCTGCTGCAACGTCATGCTGGGCTCTGCCGCCGCAGGCTCGCCCCACCTACTCCGTACCGCTCCCTCCCCCTGCCTGAGTGAGCCAGAGCCCCCAAAGCAGCTGCTCCTTTAACCCCGTCCTGTCTGAGCAAAGAACAGACGCCCTCAGGTGACCTACACGCAGAGGCAGGTCCAAATCCAAAGCTGAACCCCAGGAGCTGTGCGAACAAAGAAGAGAAAGGGAAATCTCTCCCAGCAGCCTCAGAAGCAGCGGAATAAAGCTCCACAAACAACTTGATGTACCTGCATCTGTGGAATACCTGAATAGACAATGAACCATCCCAAATTGAGGCTGTGGACTTTGGGAACAACGATATATATATATATTTTCCCTTTTTCTCTTTTTGTAAGTGTGTATGCATATGCTTCTGTGTGTGATTTTGTCTGTATAGCTTTGCTTTTACCATTTGTCCTAGTGTTCTGTCTGTCCTTTTTTTTCTTTTTCTTTTTTAGTATACTTTTCAGTGGTTGTTATCATTGGTGGATTTGTTTTTTGGTTTGGTTGTTCTCTTCTTTCTTTCTTTCTTTCTTTTTAATTACTTAAAAAAGCTTTTTTAATAATTATTTTTGTTTTTTATTTCAATAACTTTTATTTTATTTTATTTTATCTTTTTCTTTCTTTCTTTCTTTCTATTATTTCTCCCTTTTATTCTGAGCCATGTGGATGACAGGCTCTTGGTGCTCCAGCCAGGCATCAGGGCTGTGCCTCTGAGGTGGGAGAGCCAAGGTCAGGACATTGGTTCACCAGAGACCTCCCAGCTCCACATAATATCAAACAGCGAAAATCTCCCAGAGATCTCCATCTCAACGCCAAGACCCAGCTCCACTCAATGACCAGCAAGCTACAGTGCTGGACACCCTATTCCAAACAACTAGCAAGACAGGAACACAACCCCACCCATTAGCAGAGAGGCTGCCTAAAATCATAATAAGGTCACAGACACCCCAAAACACACCACCAGACATGGACCTGCCCACCAGAAAGACAAGATCCAGCCTCATCCACCAGAACACAGACACTAGTCCCCTCCACCAGGAAGCCTACACAAACCACTGAACCAACCCTAGCCACTGGGGACAGACACCAAAAACAACGAACCTCCAGCCAGCAAAAAGGAGACCCCAAACACAGTAAGTTAAGCAAAATGAGAAGACAGAGAAACACACAGCAGATGAAGGAGCAAAGCAAAAACCCACCAGACCTAACAAATGAAGAGCAAATAGGCAGTCTACCTGAAAAAGGATTCAGAGTAATGATAGTAAAGATGATCCAAAATCTTGGAAACAAAATGGGGAAAATACAAGAAACGTTTAACAAGGACCTAGAAGAACTAAAGAGCAAACAAACAATAATGAACAACACAATAAATGAAATTTAAAATTCTCTAGAAGGGATCAAGAGCAGAATAACTGAGGCAGAAGAACGGATAAGTGACCTGGAAGATAAAATAGTGGAAATAACTACAGCAGAGCAGAAGAAAGAAAAAAGGATGAAAACAATTGAGGACAGTCTCAGAGAGCTATGGGACATTATTAAATGCACCAACATTCGAATTATAGGGGTCCCAGAAGAAGAAGAGAAAAAGAAAGGGGCTGAGAAAATATTTGAAGAGATTATAGTTGAAAACTTCCCTAATATAGGAAAGGAAATAGTTAATCAAGTCCAGGAAGCACAGAGAGTCTCATACAGGATAAATCCAAAGAGAAACACACCAAGACACATATTAATCAAACTATCAAAAATTAAATACAAAGAAAAAATATTAAAAGCAGCAAGGGAAAAAAAACAAATAACATACAAGAGAATCCCCATAAGGTTAACAGTTGATCTTTCAGCAGAAACTCTTCAAGCCAGAAGGCAGGGGCGGGACGTATTTAAAGTGATGACAGGGAAAAACCTACAACCAAGAGTACTCTATCCAGCAGGGATCTCATTCAGATTTGATGGAGAAATTAAAACCTTTACAGACAAGCAAAAGCTAAGAAAATTCAGCACCACCAAACCAGCTTTACAACAAATGCTAAAGGAACTTCGCTACACAGGAAACACAAGAGAAGGAAAAGACCCACAAAAACAAACCCAAAACAATTAAGAAAATGGTAATAGGAACATACATATTGATAATTACCTTCAATGTAAATGGATTAAATTCTCCAACCAAAAGACATAGACTGGCTGAATGGATACAAAAACAAGACCCATATATATGCTGTCTACAAGACACCCAATTCAGACCTAGGGACACATACAGACTGAAAGTGAGGGGATGGAAAAAGATATTCCATGCAAATGGAAATCAAAAGAAAGCTGGAGTAGCAATTCTCATATCAGACAAAATAGACTTTAAAACAAAGACTACTGCAAGAGACAAAGAGGACACTACATAATGATAAAGGGATCAATCCAAGAAGATATAACAAGTGTAAATATTTATGCACCCAACATAGCAGCACCTCAATACATAAGGCAAATACTAACAGCCATAAAAGGGGAAATCGACAGTAACACAATCATAGTAGGGGCCTTTAACATCCCACTTTCACCAATGGACAGATCATCCAAAATAAAAATAAATAAGGAAACACAAGCTTTAAATGATAGATTAAACAAGATGGACTTAATTGATATTTAGAGGACATTCCACCCAAAAACAACAGAATACACTTTCTTCTCAAGTGCTCATGGAAGATTCTCCAGGATAGATCATATCTTGGGTCACAAATCAAGCCTTGGTAAATTTAAGAAAATTGAAATCGTATCAAGTATCTTTTCCGACCACAATGCTGTGAGACTAGATAGCAATTACAGGAAAACATCTGTAAAAAATTCAAACACATGGAGGCTAAATAATACACTATTTAATAACCAAGAGATCACTGAAGAAATCAAAGAGGAAATCAAAAAATACCTAGAAACAAATGACAATGAAAACATGACGACCCAAAACCTATGGGATGCAGCAAAAGCGGTTCTAAGAGGGAAGTTTATAGCAATACAATCTTACCTTAAGAAACAAGAAACATCTCAAACAAACAACCTAACCGTACACCTAAGGCAATTAGAGAAAGAAGAACAAAAAACCCCCAAAGTTAGCAGAAGGAAAGAAATCATAAAGATCAGATCAGAAGTAAATGAAAAAGAAATGAAGGAAACAATAGCAAAGATCAATAAAACTAAAAGCTGGTTCTTTGAGAAGATAAACAAAATTGATAAGCCATTAGCCAGACTCATCAAGAAAAAAGGGAGAAGACTCAGATCAACAGAACTACAAATGAAAAAGGAGAAGTAACAACTGACACTGCAGAAATACAAACGATCATGAGAGATTACTACAAGCAACTATATGCCAATAAAATGGACAACCTGGAAGAAATGGACAAATTCTTAGAAATGCACAACCTTCCGAGACTGAACCAGGAAGAAATAGAAAATATGAACAGACCATTCACAAGCACTGAAATTGAAACTGTGATTAAAAATCTTCCAACAAACAAAAGCCCCAGACCAGATGGCTTCACAGGCGAGTTCTATCAAACATTTAGAGAAGAGCTAACACCTATCCTTCTCCAACTCTTCCAAAATATAGCAGAGGGAGGAGCTCTCTCAAACTCATTCTACAAGGCCACCATCACGCTGATACCAAAACCAGACAAAGATGTCACAAAGAAAGAAAACTACAGGCCAATGTCACTGATGAAGATAGATGCAAAAATTCTGAACAAAATACTAGCAAACAGAATCCAACAGCACATTAAAAGGATCATACACCATGATCAAGTGGGGTTTATCCCAGGAATGCAAGAATTCTTCAATATATGCAAATCAATCAATGTGATACACCATATTAACAAATTGAAGGAGAAAAACCATATGATCATCTTAATAGATGCAAAGAAAGCTTTCAACAAAATTCAACACCGATTTATGATAAACACCCTCCAGAAAGTAGGCATAGAAGGAACTTACCTCAACATAATAAAGGCCATGTATGACAAACCCACAGCCAACCTCGCCCTCAATGGTGAAAAACTGAAATCACTTCCACTAAGATCAGGAATGAGACAAGGTTGCCCACTCTCACCACTATTATTCAACATAGTTTTGGAAGTTTTAGCCATGACACTCAGAGAAGAAAAAGAAATAAAAGGAATCCAAATCAGAAAAGAGGAAGTAAAGCTGTCACTGTTTGCAGATGACATGATACTATGCATAAAGAATCCTAAAGATGCTACCAGAAAACTGCTAGAGCTAATCAACGAATTTGGTAAAGTAACAGAATACAAAATTAATGCACAGAAATCTCTTGCATTCCTATACACTAATGATGAAAAATCTGAAAGTGAAATTAAGAAAACACTCCCATTTACCATTGCAACAAAAAGAATAAAATACCTAGGAATAAAGCTACCTAAGGAGACAAAAGACCTGTATGCAGAAAATTATAAGACACTGATGAAAGAAATTAAAGATGATACAAATACATGGAGGGATATACCACGTTCTTAGATTGGAAGAATCAACATTGTGAAAATGACTCTACTACCGAAAGCAATCTACAGATTCAACGCAATCCCTATCAAACTACCACTGGCATTTTTCACAGAACTAGAACAAAAAATTTCACAATTTGTATGGAAACACAAAAGACCCCAAATAGTCAAAGCAATCTTGAGAACGAAAAACGGAGCTGGAGGAATCAGGCTCCTGGACTTCAGAGTATACTACAAACCTACAGTAATCAAAACAGTATGGTACTGGCACAAAAACAGAAATATAGATCAACGGAACAGGATTGAAAGCCCAGGGATAAACCCACGCACATATGGTCACCTTACCTTTGATAAACAAGGCAAGAATATACAGTGGAGAAAAGACAGCCTCTTCAATAAGTGGTGCTGGGAAAACTGGACAGCTACATGTGAAAGAATGAAATTACAACACTCCCTAACACCATACACAAAAATAAACTCAAAATGGATTAAAGACCTAAATGTAAGGCCAGACACTATCAAACTCTTAGAGGAAAACATAGGCAGAACGCTCCATGACATAAATCACAGCAAGATTCTTTTTGACCCACCTCCTAGAGAAATGGAAATAAAAACAAAAATAAACAAATGGGACCTAATGAAACTTAAAAGCTTTTGCACAGCAAAGGAAACCATAAACAAGACCAAAAGACAACCCTCAGAATGGGAGAAAATATTTGCAAAGGAAGCAACTGACAAAGGATGAATCTCCAAAATTTACAAGCAGCTCAATATCAAAAAAAACAAACAACCCAATCCAAAAATGGGCAGAAGATCTAAATAGATATTTCTCCAAAGAAGATATAAATTGCCAACAAACACATGAAAGAATGCTCAACATCATTAGTCACTAGAGAAATGCAAATCAAAACTACAATGAGATATCATCTCACACTGGTCAGAATGGCCATCATCAAAAAATCTACAAACAATAAATGCTGGAGAGGGTGTGGAGAAAAGGGAACCCTCTTGCACTGTTGGTGGGAATGTAAATTGATACAGCCACTATGGAGAACAGTATGGAGGTTCCTTAAAAAACTAAAAATAGAGCTACCATATGACCCAGCAATCCCACTACTGGGCATATACCCTGAGAAAACCATAATTCAAAAAGAGTCATGTACCACAATGTTCATTGCAGCTCTATTTAAATAGCCAGGACATGGAAGCAACCTAAGTGTCTATCAACAGATGAATGGATAAAGAAGATGTGGCACATATATAGAATGGAATATTACTCAGCCTTTAAAAGAAACAAAATTGAGTTATTTGTAGTGAGGTGGATGGACCTAGAGTTTGTCATACAGAGTGAAGTAAGTCAGAGATAGAAAAACAAATACCATATGCTAACACATATATATGGAATCTAAAAAAAAAAAAAACTGGTCATGAAGAACCTAGGGGCAAGTTGGGAATAAAGACGCAGACCTACTAGAGAATGGACTTGAGGACACGGGGAGGGGGAAGGGTAAGCTGGGACAAAGTGAGAAAGTGGCGTTGTATATATGGACATATATACACTACCAAATGTAAAATAGATAGCTAGTGGGGAGCAGTTGCATAGCACAGGGAGATCCGCTCTGTGCTTTGTGACCAGCTAGAAGGGTGGGAAAGGGAGGGTGGGAGGGAGGGAGACGCAAGAGGGAAGAGATATGGGGATATATGTATATGTATAAGTGATTCACTTTGTTATAAAGCAGAAACTAACACACCATTGTAAAGCAATTATACTCCAATAAAAACGTTTAAAAAAAAAAAAGAAAATGTTAGCTGGATGTTAACAAAAAATATATATATACATAAAAAGTTGCAGATAAAAAGTTACAGAAGAGAGAATAACATTTGTTTGATTGGAGGTTTACAGGAACATCGCGAACGACCTGACCTACTTGGACAGCAACAAGAACAAAGGATTCTGGCACCAAGAGCTTTGCAACAACTAACCACACCCCTCCCTCACCTTGCCTTTAAAAGTGCTTTGCTGAAAACCCTTCAAGGAGTTTGGGGGTTTTTTGAGCACGAGCCACCCATCTCCTTCATGGCCCTGCAATAAACATTTCTCTGCTCCAAACTCCAACATTTCTGTTTGTTTGGCCTCATTGTGCGTGGGGCACATGAACTTGCGTTCGGCAACATGGTGAGTGATGACAGAACATTTACAGAGGTAATTGTAAAATGAGGCAGATGTGACGAAGCCTTTATTAGTAGTAAAATGAAGTCTTCTAAGGACATGAGGCAATTTCTGTCCACAGCAGATCCAGGAAGTCTTACTGTATTGGAAGATGGCAGGGTTTGAACGGGACTATGAGGAGGGGACACTGGAGAGGAAGGGCGCTGATGCAAAAGACATTTCTGGAGAAAACCAAGACTGGAGCATGTAGCAAAGAGCTACAATCCTCTGGCCAGAGCGTAGACTCGCAGGGAGTTCTGAACGCTGTATGAGGAATTTAGACTTGGTTCTGTGAGCCACGAGGAGTCATGGCCAGTGTCTGAGCAGGAGTACAGAGTGACCCTTCAGCTCTCTGTTTACTGTGACAACCCGGGGGCCATGAGTGGGAGAGTTTGGGTAGAGGGGACTGAGAAACAGTAGGTAGGAAAGTGGGGAACAGGGAGATTAGTTAAGGGATTATTGCAACGATCTAGAGAAAGGTGGAAATGCTTGAACATAGCAGTGGCCGTGGGAATGAAAAGAAGAGGATAAATTCAAGGGATGTGACAAAAGTAGAATTCATGGAATAAGAATTCTGAATGAATATGAAACAAAAGAAAGAAAAGGGTGAAACATTTTCAAACCTGAGTAGCTGGGGGTTCTGTTATCTATCACCACATAACAAACCATCCCAAACCTTCGTGGTTTAAAACAGTAACCAACTAACTCAGTTACTATTGTGGATATCCACTGCTGCATCACCCACCATCCCAAACTTGACGTCACAAACCAGCAGTCACTCTGTTATACTACTGGATTCTGTGGGTCAGGAATTTAGAGAGAGCGCAGTGGGAACGGCTGAACTCCATTCCACAATATCTGGTGTCCCAGCTGGGAGGTGTCTGCTGTCTGGAAATGACTAGACACAGAGCCATTGGTAAGGCGATTGACCCACGTATCTGCCCCCTGGGCTGGGATGACTCAAAGGCTGGATCAGCCCGGACGGTGGCCCGCAGCACCCACGTGTGGGCTCTCCACGCGGCCGAGGGTCCTCTCAGCATGAAGGCTGGGCTGCGGGAGGAAGAAGCTGAACACGAGCATCTGGAGAGGGAGAGACCGATAGACCGAGGCAGAAGCTGAAAGGTGCTTTACAGCCCAGCCTCAGAAGCCACCTGGATCACTTCTTCTGTGCTCTGGGGGTTACAGCAGTCAAAGGCCTGCCCAGGTTCAAGGAGAGAGGACACAGACCCCGCCGCAACGTAGGAGGAGACCCGGTACAGAAGCGCAACTGGAACGGGACTTTGTTGCAGTCATCTCTGGAAGACACGATCTTCCCATTCGAGAATCCTGTGGGTCAAGAATTCAGACAGGGCAGAGAAGGGAAGGCCCGGTCCTGCCCACAACGTCTGGAGCTTCAGCCAAGAAGAGCTGAATGAACAACTGGGACTGACCTGATGGCTGGGAGCTGGAATCATGTCGAAGCGTCTCACTCTCAAGTCTTGCACCCAGGCTAGGCTGACTCGTGAATGTCTGGAGCTCACTGGGCCCCTTCTCTCCCTCTCCCTCTCCCTCTCCCTCTCCATGGCTGCCTCTGTGAAGTCAGGCTTTCTACATAGTGCCCCAGGGCTCCAGCAGCAAGTGTCCCAGTACAACAAGGAAGAGGTCCCAGGCTTTTTATGATCTACCTCAAAAGTAGCATAGCATCACCTTCACGGTACTCTCTTGGTCAAAGCAGGCATAAGCCCAGATTCAAGGGGTAGGAATATAAACCCCACCCCTCAATGGGAGGAGTGTCAAAGAATTCGAGGCTATGTTTTTAAACGGCCACACTGTGAAAATGGTGACGTTAGTAACCAATGTCAAGGGTACCCAGGCTTAAGGGTTTCGATGATGAGACTTGTTTTGTAAATATCACATGTGTGCTATCTAGCAGAATCGTGGCAACATGAATCTGAGATTTAAGAAAGAGTCATTCCCAGAGAAATAATAAACTCATGAGTTAATTAAAACAATGAGAAAATTAACTGGGAGTAAATTAAAATTTAGTGAGAAGGGGCCTAAGACCACGGAACCACGTACTGTGGATTCTGTTGGTTAGTTACCCGGTGTTCATTCCCCCACCCCTTCCTTTCTGACAGAACCCCCACTCCGTTCATGGGCCCTGACCCACATCCAGGGCTGGAGCCGGTTTGTCTAAGCCTGTCACGGAGTCCTCCTCCCACAGGCACTGAATGGGTGTGTGACATCATCGTTCTTGTCAGGAGACAAGATGTGAAGTCTGTCAGGGCTTCTAGGAAAGATTTCCTCACTCCTTGTAAATAGGCAGGAAGACATCATGCCTTTTTTCCCTTTGCATGTGGGACAGGCTGGGACCTGGGACCCTTTGCCTCAAGCATCAAAATACAAAGAAACTATAAGGGACTAAAAATAACTGCATGCATGCACATTTGGGGCAAATTCTGGACCAAAAAGATACAGAGACCAAAAAACCCAGCTGCCACTTTTGAAGAGCCTGGAGCAAAAACAGGGTGCCAGGAGCAAAAGGAGGGCACTGCACATGCCCCCTGCACACACATACCACCTAAGGGGTGGGCAGACCACCTAAGCTACCCCCTCTGGCCTGACCCCTGGACGCACCCCTCACCCCATATAAGAAAGAAGGTTACCCGCCCTCGGGGAGCGAGCAAGCCAGGGAACCTGTTGTTTGTTCTCGCCCCCCTTGCTGCAGCAGGGGCCCCGATAAAGCCTTGCCTGAACTTCTTGTCTGGCCTCTAGACAATTTCTATTGATTGGGGAAGGCCAAGAACCCTGGACGGTAACACACGTCATCACCTCTGAGGATCTGAGGATGGGCAGAAAAAATGAATGGCAAAGAAGACCCTGGAACATCCTGCAGTAACTCTGGGCCATTTGTTTTGTAAAATAACAAATAGCTTGTTGTTTTAGTCATACTGAGTTGAGAGTTTCTGACATTTTGAGCTAAAATCATCCAACCTAAATACAGTCCCAGCTGATACCCCAAAACTCCAAATTTCCCAACACACACCTAAACTTTGGTTCTGGACTCGAGGAGCTAAAATAATACAGTTAAAAAGCCTTTTAAAGACATTTCGCGTTATTTACTTAGTATTATTTTATTACAGATATACAATATCCGGCATTTGTGTAGTACTTGACACATATGTCATTTGCTCCTTACATCTTTTGGAAATAAGCAACGTGGGCATTATTTCTTCCGTTTTCAAGTGAGGTAAGTGAACATTCTGCCTTAAATCCTCTTGTGACGTTAGAAATGATTCAAGTAATAAATCTTATTCCACTTGTCAGGTTCCACTTTGCTTCTCAGATAGTACCTGTTCTCTGTAGATTTGCATATCTTAAATTTATAGCACTCACTAAGATAATTTTGAAGGCGGAAAATAATGATCACCTTCAAACACGAGCCAATATAAAACACTCTGGCAAGGTTTCACCCATAGACCGGCAAAGAATTGCGAGGTTTGTTTATGTTAAATGCTCCGTCGGCTTGAAAAATGGTGATAGACTTTCTTGGTGCTTAGTCACCCTTATGCTTTATGGAAAGAGGTCAAGGAAAGAGGAGGAAGTTCAAGACATTATTCTTTGAATCTAGCATAGTACCAGGAGCACAACTGAGCCCGATCTTATGATTTCACTGACAATAAATTTAAGTGCGGGGCCATTTCACATGAAATGAGCATTTAGGAACGTGTTCTCCATTTTAAATCATCTGTTTATGATGGCTCTTTCCTTTCCTGTTACAGAGAGTCACTGTAAAGGTAAACATTAGTTTTAATGGCTAGATCTTCCTTGACCATTTTTCTTACTCAAACTCCATCAAATCTGACAAGCAAACTTTTATAAAAACGTATTGTTTTAACATGTCTGCTAAATCACCTTGTTGCTAGGCATTAACTTAAAAGATTACTTTCACTGTTACATCAACAGTCAAAAACAGATGGGATTCCTGCAAGATGGTGCAGAGAGAGAAGCTCTTGGGACATAAACTGATTTTGTTGTCTTAATGAGACCTATTTGGGAATAATTCTTTTTTCAAGTCCTTGCCACAAAGGAGAATCCTTTTTTTCTATTTACAGAAAATGTGAAAATTCTCAAACCAAAACAATATTCTCTAGTGTTACACTCATCTAAAAAAAAAAAATTAATTATGCAAAGTGCATGTTCATACTACCAGAAATCTACATGGATCTTGAAAGGAAATTTGCTCTCCTTAAGCAATACTTTTGCAAGCATTTGCAAATACCTTTTATGTAAAAAAGGAATAAGAGGGTTGAGGGGGTGGAAAAAAGAATGCAAATGAGAAAAACGCTGAAAAGGACAGGAATACAAAAAAGTAACAAGTTTCCTCCCAACACTTAGCTGCTGTGGAGACTTCCCTATAACTCATTATCCAGGCGAAGCAGAGTTTGAGACTATAGTTTTTGAGTCTACAAATCGTTTATTCATTCATCCCAGGTGTGGGCGTAGATCCTGGGTGACATACCGTGAGCAAATACGGGCACTGCCCCAAACTCGTTGAGCCTTCAGTCAAGAAACCAAACACTCTTTGTTATACAACCCCGACTGGCAAGATACTACTGTGTGACTCTTTGCTATAAATTCTGTGACGCTTTGGTTTTGGTTTTTCCTCATTGGGCCAGAATATCTGCCACCTGGATGGTTTTAATGGGTGTTCATCCATTTCATTTTCCTTGCCTATTTTCGACCCATCATCAAGGCTCCTAAATACATTCTTGGTATTTTTCTCTTCGGGATATTGATTTTCTACCTAGATATTGTTCTAAGAGAGTTATTCCCAACTTTCAGCCAGTAAACATTAGCGTAAAGATCATTCCCAAATAAAGCCACTGAAAAACACCAGGGGGTAATTCAAGTTGGGATCCCATGCCTCCCTAGTTTACAACTTTATCCCATCCTTCATTTTATCTTAAATGTTGAGACGGAAAGACCAGCTATGGGTACCATCTGCTTAAATCCCTCTACCCTGTCCAGATCATTAATGAAGACAATAAAAAAATAGTCCCCATGAGAACATAAGCCATTATTAAGAGGAAATCAGAATGTACAGAAATCACTATACAGACACACTTTTGACTTTCTGTGGGTAAAATATTTTTGATGTAATAAATGTCATATTTTCACTTTAAAATGGATATTCCATGCATACTTGACATGAAAGGCACTAGACTATGGTCGCTAATAGATGCTGCTTTCAAGGACCATGGCTTTTAGTGTAGTAAAGTATGTGTAAAACTCTAACAGTAAGATGTGAGTTGACGCCTGCGTGAAGAGATATAGTTACACATATTCATTTTTTTTAATTTTTTAAATTGAATTATAGTTGATTTATAATATTGTGTTACTTTCAGGTATACAGCACAGTGGTTCAGGTTCATATATATATGAACCTGATTCTTTTCCATTATAGGTTATTACAAAATATTGAGTATAGTTCCCTGTGCTATACAGTAGGTCCTTGTTGTTTATTTTATGTATAGTAGTGTGTATCTGCTAACCCCAAACTCCTAATTTATCCCTCCCCCTATCCCCCTTTCCCCTTTGGCAACCAAAATGAACTTATTCACAGACATAGAACACACATATTCACTTATGTGGCTCTTGTGCCAGGCACTCTGCTAGGCACTGGGTATACAAAGGTGGATCAGACACCGTCCCTCCGAGGTCTAGGCTTGCTGAAGTTTATGGGAGTTCCTTTACATAAAGCTTACAAATGGCGCCTGGCTGTGCAACTCCGAATTTCATTTTCTTTGATTACTCTAAATGGCTCTCGTGTCATTATTTCATCAAAGCATGAAGCATTTCCAGCGTGACGTCCTACCAGACTTCCTGTGTGATGTGTCAGCCTGTGGGCTTCATGGGACGGCAACTCTACTTCTCACAACTCATTCAAAGGCGATTGGTGGGGGGACGGGAGGGCAGACCTATCACAGACTAGGAAAAACTCCAATTTTAATTTACTGTTACGAAAGGTTGACTTTAGTGTTGATAGGAAACATTAACTGTCATAGGATAGTACAAGCCCCCAGTATTTGCTCCATTTGAACAACTAGAGGTGCTTAACAAATATCCGAACTCTGGCACATGCCATGTCAAAAAGCCAGCTTTTCTGTTCACTCGCTAACCAGATGAGGGGTGACAACCCTGATAGCCTAACTGGCACTTCACATAAAACTGATGCTTTGTTAACGGGGGAGCTAATCACTATGCCACTTCCTTGGCTTAAATGTCTTGAATTTTTCTACTTGCTTACGCCTGGGGCACAAAGAATAACAAAACCAAAGACAAGCTTTCCTAGGAGTTACATTAATGAAATAACCCAGCTGTGTTTTCGTGGGATTGTTTGTCATCAAATATATATATGAAGAACCCAGTGCCCCACCTGACTAGACGCGACCATTTACTTCGGTGCTTTCCCATTGTGGCGACATGATCATAAACGTATTAACAAGTCCCACAGTGTGATCAACAACAGATGTAGAATTAAAAGCGTTGACAAGTTTCATCAGGTATCTGGACCTTACGCCTTTTCCACCACATCTAAATCCCATTGCTCCAAAAAACTGCCCAAGCAACTGTTCTCTCTGAAAAGCTGTTTGCTGTGAAAACATTCCCTTTTGTTTTATGCTTTGACTGGAGAAACAGACACAGATTCCCTTGAACCGGCTTTTCGGAAAGAAAGAAATTTTTTTTTGAAAGAAAGAAATACGTTCAAAAACAAATTTATGAAATGAAATCAGTGATTTGATTAATATCTATTAAAACAGAATAAAATCGTCTTTTAAATAATTTAAAGGGGGGAGGGGTTAGTAATCATCTGATGCTTTTTGTCTTCCAGCCTCCTCCCCTTTTGGGAATTTCCCAATGCCCTTCTCGGGGTTATATGTATCCTCTGGCCTCAGGACCTCAGACGCAAGGGTGAGCACATCACCCAGGCTGGCTGGTCGGAATCCTTACCTCTCCAGGCCTAGCGATTCATGCCATCAGTGAGCTGTAATTCCACCGCCAGAGCGAGCAGAATTTTCCTCTGTGCTTTCGGAAAAGCCCTTGGGAAATACATGCCTTCTGGGTTCATGAGCCGTGAGAACAATGTAAGTCTAGTGGTATATTTGCTACCACTTGGGAAGAGCATCCCTGACAACAAATCTAACATAGAAAAAAGCAGAGCTGAGGATGGAAAAAGAAAAAGAGAGTGCAAGAGGAACGGTGGTGAGAATAACAATGAGACCATGTTTGAGGCTCCTAGTTCCAGCCAGACCTGAACACATGTCCACCCCTGAAATTTTCAGTTATGTTAGCCATCAACTCCTGGTTTTTGTTTTTTTTTTGTTTGTTTGTTTAATCTAATTTAGATGGTCTGGTACCGCAGGCTGCAAACTTTTTTCTAAAGAGCCAGATAATGAATAGGCTTCACTTAAGCTTTGCATGTCGCACGCTCTCAGTTGCAACTACTCTCGCTGTAACGTGAAAGCAGCTACAGACAGCACATAAACAAACAAGCATAACTTGTTACAATAACTTGTCCCCAATAACACTCTTAATGGGGACACCAAAATTTGAATTTTATATAATTTCCATGTGTCTCAAAATATTATTTTTCTTTCGTTTTTTTTTCAACCATTTAAAAACATAAAAACCATTTTAGCTCAAGGGCTACGCTCAACAGGTTACAGCTTGTCTAAGATTCCATCCTTCCTTTCTGCCGACACACTCAGACTTTTCTCCAGCGAGTCACCCCTTTCCCCACCCTATGTTGTTCAGTTTGGGTGGATGGACACTACCCTTAGCTCTAGGAACAGATGTGATTGGTTTAAGCCAATAAGAAAATTCCATCTCCCTGGCCACAGAGTTGATTCAGCAGTGGACCCATGATGGAATTCAGTCCAGGGATACTTAAAGGACTACTGGCTAGGACTTCTGAGAAAGACGTTTCCTCTCTTCTCCCCCTACCTGCTCTGCATCCCATGCCATCTGTCAAAGGAGAGGCTCTCTTTTTAGCTGGTACTGCAAGGAATGAGGATTTGAGACTCAGAATCACTGCGGCCGTGAAACTCTAGCTTCTAGGAAGCAAGGTTATGGGGACTGGGAATGGAGCTGAAGCAGAGCTGGGGTCACGTGATGCAGTCACTGAGCTGGATGAAGCCACATCTGAAGCCCAACTACCTACGGGCTCTTCAGTTATGCGCTGATAAAGCTCTTTCTTAGCTTCTTTAGGACAAATTTTTTGATAGATTTGTATGTCTTAAAATGAAAAGAACACTGATGAATTTTTTAAAAACCTAAGAGGGCAACTACCTGGCTGACTCAGGAAAGGGTCACATCGCTGAGCAGCACCACGACCAGTTTAGTCAAGTTCAGGGTCAAGGCCTCAGCTTTTCAGGTTCAAGCGCTCAATTTTTTTTTTTATCAAATGTCGCTTAGACTCTTCAGGAAGTAATTCACATCAGACAAATGCACAAAAGGCAGTATACTTATTTATAAACAGAAATTCCCACCCCAATTTCACAGTTAGGAAGAACTCCAAACTCCTTGCTGCTGCTGCGAGACGCCCCCCCCCATGGCCGGTGCCCTCTGCCCTCCTCCCCCGCCCCTGTGGCTCCCTCCACTCTGGCCAGTAACCATATCCCTGCTCATCCTCAAATACCGTGAGTGAGGAGCACATTACAATTGCTTTCGCCTCCATCTAAAGTCCTCTTCACTCAGAGCTTACTCTGGCTCTCTCATTTTATTCAAGCCTCTGGTGGAAAATCATTCCCAGAGAGGCCTGTCCTGGCCACCTTGTCTACAATAGCCCTTCCTTGTATGAATACATGCCTCCATCGCTCTCTATGCCCTGACTCTGCTTTACTTTAGCCATAGAATTTTCATCCAGCTGAAATTATGTTCTAATTGTTTTTAATCATCTGTTTCCCTCACTAGAATACAAGTTCCATGAGGACAAGAACCTTGACAACACTGTTCACCATCGTATTCCCAGTGAGGTGCATGGCAATAAATAACTGCTGAATGAAATGAAAAAATGAAATGAAATTAAATGAACTTAAATGAAATGAAGGAGGGAGGTAGGAAGGAAGAAAAAGAAAAAAGGAGAGAGAGAGAGAGAAGGAGGAAGGAAGGGAAGGAGGGAGAGAGACAGAGAGAGAGAAAGAAGGAAGGAAGGAAGGAAGGAAGGAAGGAAGGAAGGAAGGAAGGAAGGAAAGAAAAGAGAGAAAGAAAGAAAGAAAGAAAGAAAGAAAGAAAGAAAGAAAGAAAGAAAGAAAGAAAGAAAGAAAGAAAGAAAGAAAGAAAGAAAGAAAGAAAGGAAGAAGGAATGCAGGGAGGGAAGAAAGAGAGGGAGGGAGAGAGGAAGGAAGGAAATCAGTCCATGCAGTCTTATTTCTGTAAGAAAATCTACAGAAGGAAACAACTAGTTTTTAGAAAATATCTGGAAAATGTAAGTTATACTAAAATTTTCTCACCTTAAGACCACAGATGGATAATTTAAAAACAGACCATTATCATGAACATAAGTGTAAACCATCTCCATGGTAAATTACTTGCCAAATAACATGATTTAACAGATTTACATATGTATAAGAATTTATAGCTTGCAAAGCACTTTTCCCCTAGATTTGCATTTAACTCTTATAAGACCTTCCTTGAGGAGACACTGTTATTTCTCTTGTATTGAGATAAGACTGAAGCTCAAAATTTTAGTAAGGAATAACTCAAGGTTATAGATGGTAAATGGCAAAAACAGAACTTGACATCTGAATCCTCTGATTTTGCTTTTTTCTACTCTGCTACCTCCCTCCAGCAATGACAAATCCCACCTATAATGTGGTGATTTACTTGCTTCAGTTTCCAAGTGTGGGGTACTTCCCTGGTGGTCCAGCGGTTAAGACTTCGCCTTCCAATGCAGGGAGTACGGGTTCGATCCCTGGTTGGGGAGCTAAGATCCCACATGCCTCATGGCCAAAATACCAAAACATAAAACAGGAGCAATATTGTAACAAATTCAATGAAGACTTAAAAAAAAATTTCCAAGGGTGACCTAAACTTATCCTCATTTTCTGGGACTTCCCACACAGAAATTCTAGTACAACCGGTCCCAGGAGGGCCTGATTATTTAAGTTCCTCACCTCCATTTGAAATCTACTGGACTTATGCTTCTCAAACTTTAATGTGCATTTGAGTCAGCCTGGGACTCTTGTCAAAATGCAGACCGTGATTCAGCACTTTTTGAGTACAAACTGAGTTGCTGAATTTCTAACAGGCTCCCAGGCAATCCTCGTGCTAGTCATCCACAAACATCCATACGTTGAAGAGCAAGTCTAGAGCATACTTACAAGGAATTTTAAATTGCAAGGTAAGTGTTATGGACTGCATGTTTGTGTTCTTCCAAAATTCATATACTGAAATATAATCCTCAATGTGATGATATTTGGTTGGAGATGGGGCCTCTGGGAGGTACTTGTGTCATCATGATGGATCCCTCATGAATGGAATTAGTGCCCTTAAAAAAGAAGCCACAGAGCTAGCTAGCCCTCTTTTTCTGCCATGTGAGGATACAAGAAGTTGGCTGCAACCTGGAACAGAACTCTCACCAGAACTTGACCATGCTTGCACCCTGGCCTGGACTTCCAGCTTCCTGAACTGAGAAATAAATATTTGTTGTTTAAGCCACCTGGTCTATAGGAATTTGTTTTAGCAGCCTGAACAGAGACAATAAGTAAATAGCATTGCAATCAAGGTCAAAGATTTATTTTTAACATAATTGATGTTTGTCATCACTTCCCCGCCCCGCCCCCCCCCACCTCTAACTACGCCCATCTGTTAGTTTCCTTGGTTTTCTTTGGTCCTTGGTTCTCTTTGGGTGAAGGTACATGGATGGCTCAAACTCACCATTCGTCACTCTACCTCGACCATCCCTCCTCTCGCTCAGAATCACTATGAGTTCCAACTGCTTAAAAAACTGCCTCATTCTCTAGAATGTTGGCTCCTAAATATCACAACACAACTTGCTGATAAGACAGAGCTAAGTTCATTGACAGCCTTGGCAAGGTAGACCACCACCTCACAGAGCTTTGGAAGTATCTCAAACAAGGAAGGGCAAGGTCGATTTTACTGAGAATTTGCAGTCTGGTTCAAGGTGGGTCTTTTAATACGGGTGGGGGTTTGGTTAATATTGGGTAAGAGACATGATATAATACTTTAGGACTGGTGGTAGGATTAAAGTAGTTTAGCAAGACAAGGATTTTTGAAGACACGGTTTCAAAGATTTTTAGGGCATAAACTGTCCTTGGTTGATGCTTTCTATTGAAGAGTTGATGGCTTTTTGGAGAACTTCTTGATATAAACAATAAAACCATTTCCAACTTTTATTTTCCCAGGAAAGAGTTTCCTAAAATAGTAAATTTATGCTAATGAAGACAATGGAACGGTGAAGTTGTGTCAATGTGGACAGTTAATTGTGTAGGGATAGGTAGTTCCAAATATAGGATCCCAGTATCTTCAATCTGAGCTGAAGGATAGACCATTAACACCTCCGTGTGGGATCCATCTAGATCTTCTCTGCTATTTTTTTTTTATTATTAATTAATTTATTTATTTAATTTTAGCTGTGTTGGGTCTTCGTTTCTGTGCGAGGGCTTTCTCTAGTTGTGGCAAGTGGGGACCACTCTTCATCGTGGTGTGCGGGCCTCACTCTCGTGGCCTCTCTTGTTGTGGAGCACAGGCTCCAGACGCACAGACTCAGCAGTTGTGGCTCACGGGCTTAGTTGCTCCGCGGCATGTGGGATCTTTCCAGACCAGGGCTCAAACCCGTGTCCCCTGCATTGGCAGGCAGATTCTCAACCACTGAGCCACCAGGGAAGCCCCTTCTCTGTTATTTTAAGTGTCATGATCACTTACAAGATTTCCAGTCGCACTAATGTGTTAGGGCTAGATAACAAAGTACCACAACTGGGTGGATTAAACAGAAACTTATTGCCCCACCCCTCTGGAGGCTAGAAGATCAAGGTTTTGGCAGGATTGGTTCCTTCTGAGGGCTGTGAGGACTCTTTCATGCTTCTCCCCTAGATCCTGGTTGTCTGCTAGCGATCTTCAGCATTCCTTGGCTAGCACAAGCATCACTTCAATCTCTGCCTTCATCTTCACATGGTGTTCTCCCTCTGCATGTCTGCCTCTGTGTCCAAACTTCCTCTTTTTATTTGAACACCAGTCATTCTGGATATGGGCTCACCCTAAGACGTCATCTTAACTTGGTTACCTCTGTAAAGACCCTATTTTAACTAAGGTCATATTCTGAGGCACTGGGAGTTAGGAGTCCAACATACCTTTTTTGTGTGATGCAACTCAACCCGTAACACTAGGGGTTGTTTCACCCTCCATAAATGTCAGGCTTTCCTGATCTTTTTGCTGGGCAATTTCATTTGTTGGATCATTTCATGGGATAGTGACTGTATAGCAGCGTGTTAAAATTCTGGAGATCACACAACTAACACTACTGACAAATATCAATACTAAGAGAAAGATTCTGATCCATTTGAGTCCACTTCTCAGCCAAGACCTGAGAGTTCCAAGATTTAATCAAGAGAGAAGATTCCAGCCCCAATCTGAAGAGCCTGAAGAACCAGGTAGGGGGTTATTAACCAAATTACCTAATCTCCTAATTTCTTTGCTGTATTCCAGCTCTTTTTCCTAACAGTAATCTGCAGGGGTGGGAGTACAACGTTCTTCTCCTAAAGCAGCACAGGTCCACCCTTGAGAAGCCAATGCTGTGGCTACGGTGGTTCCATTCTTAACCGCCACCTGCCAAGTTTATGCACCTCTCACACGAGCAGGTATCATCTAACTTGTCTGCTATCCTCCTAACCACAGCACGTAGGTGTGTTCCCCACTTTCTGGGCCTTCTGTAAAGCATGAATGAAGAAGCTTGAGGAGACAAGAATGTAACCTGGAATTCCCCTTGAGATGTTAAGGTTTAGGTTCAAAATCAAGGTCGAGTTTTTCTCCTTGAATTATGTTTTCTAATGATGTCTTTCTCCTAAAGGAGAGATGTATGGGCCAAAGGAAGAAACTATATTGATGTCAGGAGCTACACTGAAAGGAGGTACCAGGGAATTCCCTGATGGTCCAGTGGTTGGCACTCTGCGCTCTCACTGCCGAGGACCCAGGTTCAATTCCTGGTTAGGGAACTAAGATCCCACAAGCCGCACGGCATGGAAGGAAGGAAGGGAGGCAGGGAGGGAAGGATGGAGGAAGGAAGGAAGGAAGGAAGGGAGGAAGGAAGGAAGGAAGGAAGGAAGGAAGGAAGGAAGGAAGGAAGGAAGGAAGGAAGGAAGGAAGGAAGCATCAGTTTACCAAGATAACAAGTTCCTGTCCAGATTATGGGTAGTAGCTCGTAGGCTACAAATCCAAAACCAGTCATTGGAGGTCGCCCAATGACCTGTTTGCAGCCAAAATACCCCTACTGGATTGTCAAATAATGTTGTAATATTTTGGCATCACTTACGAAGAATAGTTTGGTGCTGGGCAATAAAATCTGTAGTGTGGAGATCATTAGGTAAATCAAAAACAAATAGTTTATCTTACTTGTAAGATCTATAAAAGTGAGATATCCTCCAAACAAACACCATCTGTTTTCTAGACCCCTTTCAATTCTATTTCTGTAAAAGTCTAGTTACAAAAGCCAGCTCCTACAAAAGTTTGCTGACTGTTTTCCAGTGGAGACAGGAACCCCCTTTTCTAAACAACACAATAGGGAGTTTGGGCTAGGTTACTTAGTCTATTGTGCTGTTTTCCATCTAAAAATCACCTAATGGTTGAGTTCGTTTACCCAGAAAACCAACCGATTAGTACAGGCAGCTGGAACCAAGGGAGGCTGGGGGGCCCCTGCACTGGGTTAAGTAGTGCTCTCTCACAAAAAAAAATGTTTGTCCACCTGGAACCTGAATGTGAACTTATTTGCTAACAGAGCCTTGGAAGATGTAATCGAGTGAAGATGACCTTGTACTGCATGTGGGTGGTCCAATAACCATGACCGGGTGCTGTCAGGGAGAAGATTTGGACAGAGACTCATGGGAAAATGCCATGGGACTGTGAGGAAGAAAAACTCTTCCCTCCTTCCCTCCTAGGTTCCTTGGCTGGTCTAATAATTAAATTGGCATAAGACAGACTAACAGAAGAAAAACAAATTATATATATATGGGACGACAAAGAGAGTCAGGCAATTGAGGCTTATGTGCCATCCCAAGTTAAGGAGACGCGGGTAGGGGTCAGGGTTCAAAGGGGAAGAAGACAATTCATAGGAAGATGAGCAGATATTTGGTAAACAAATGTTTGCCATGCCATGCAAATAAGTCTTTCCAATGTTAGAAGTTATCCTTGGTATTTGCTCTCTTCCTGGTACAGGGCCTCTATCTAAATTCTTTCAGGCAATTAAGGGAGAGGCCAAATAACCTCTTCCTGTGTCAGCTGAGTCTTTCTCACCTTCAGCCCAAAACAATGCCTGTGCCAAAGTGGCACATATTGGGGTCACCTATTCTGCTCCCCTCAGGATGGTGGAAGCAGTGACGAGGGAGATGCAGCTGCGAGCCCCACCGGCCACCACCAGAAGCTGGGAGACAGGCGTGGAACAGATTTTCCCTCCTTCTCCAGAAGGAGCAGACCTGGCTGGCACCTTGAGTTTGCACTTCTAGCCTCCAGAGCTATGAGAAAATAAATATCGTATTTTAAGCCACCTAATTTGTGGTCATTTGTTATGGCAGACCTAGCAAGCTAATACACTCCCAAACGAAAATGTATACAAACCATCAGTTTGCTAGTCAGCTGAAACTGGGTACCGGGCTCATATAAAGCAGTGACTAAGGATGCAAAAAGTAGCATTAAGAATAGTGGCTTTGGGCTTCCCTGGTGGCACAGTGGTTAAGAATCCACCTGCCAATGCAGGGCACACGGGTTCGAGCCCTGGTCCTGGAAGATCCCACATGCCGCGTACCATCTAAGCCTGTGCGCCGCAACTACTGAGCCTGCGCTCTAGAGCCCGAGAGCCACAACTACTGAGCCCATGTGCCACAATTACTGAAGCCCACGTGCCTAGACCCTGTTCTCCACAAGAAGAGAAGCCACCGCAATGAGAAGCCCACGCACCGCAATGAAGAGTAGCCCCCGCTCGCTGCAACTATAGAAAGCCCACACGCAGCAACGAAGACCCAAGGCAGCCAAAAATAAAAATTAAAAAAAAAGAATAGTGGCTTTATAACTAACATAGATAAAAGTAGCTTTAAATCAGCAAAAGAGGAGAAAGGGTAGCTTGTTTACATCCAATTTACACTCATATTTCTCCCAGTACCTACTTTCTGACTGGAGCTGGCTGCAGGCATTCTATAATAGCCTTTTGAACCTCTCCAAAAATTTAGTTAGGCTCTCAGTGAGGGCTGCCTGCCTGGCATAATGATCAGCCAAGGCATTTTATTTAATTCTTTTTTTAACCTCCATGCCAGCTATGAGCACCTACTTTTATAAGAGCACCTACTTTTATAGGAGCACTTACTTTTATAATAGCCATCTCTTTAGGAAGCTTTATAGCACTCTAAAGTTCACTAGTTTGCTGAGCATTCCTTTTAAGAAAAATATTATTTTTGTTTTTCCTGTGTTTCTTTTTAAATTTATATTTTATCAAGGTATAGTTGATTTACAATATTATATTATTTTTCAGGTGTATAACATAGTGATTCAAAATTTTTGTCGATTATACTCCATTTAAAGTCATAATAAAATATTCACTATACTCCCTGTGCTGTACAGTATATCATTCTAGCTTATTTATTTTATACATAGTAGTTTGTACCTCTTAATAACCTATCCCTATCTTGCCCTTCCCCACTTCCATCTCCCTATTGGTAATCACTGGTTTATTCTCTATATCTGTGAGTCTGTTTCTGTTTTGTTATATTCATTTGTTTTATTTTTTTAGATTCCACATATAAATGATAACATACAGTATTTGTCTTTCTCTGTCTGACTTATTTCACTTAGCATAATACCCTCCAAGTCCATCCATGTTGCTGCAAATGGCAAAATTTCATTCTTTTTATGGCTGAATAATATTCCATTGTGTATATATACCACATCTTCTTTATCCATTCATCTCTTGATGGACACTTAGGTTGCTTCCATATCTTGGCTATTGTAAATAATGACACTATGAACATTGGGGTGCATATATCTTTTTTAATTACTGCTTTCATTTTTGTCACATATACACCCAGGAGTGGAATTGCTGGATCATATGGTAACTCTATTTTTAGTTTTTTAAGTAACCTCCATACTGTTTTCCATGGTGGCTGCACTGATTTACATTTCCACCAGCTGTGTAGGAGGGTTCACATTTATCCACATCCTCGCCAACATTTGTTATATGTAGTCTTTTTGATGATAGCCATTCTGACAGTTGTGAGGTGATATCTCAGTGTGGTTTGATTTGCATTTCTCTGATAATTAGCAAGGTTGAGCATCTTTTCATGTACCTGTTGGTCATCTGTAAGTCTTCTTTGGAAAAATGTCTATTCAGGTCTTCTGCACATTTTTTTTTATTGAAGTGTAGTTGATTTTCAATGTTGTGTTAGTTTCAGGTGTACAGAAAAGTGATTCAGATTTTTTTTTTTTCAGAATCTTTTCCATTATAGGTTATTACAAGATATTGAATATAGTTCCCTGTGCTATACAGTAGGTCCTTGCTGTATATTTTATATATAGCAGTGTATATATGTTAATTCCAATATTTTGATTTGCATTTCTCTAATAATCAGTGATATTGAGCATCTTTTCATGTGCCTGTTGGCCATCTGTATGTCTTCATTGGAGAAATGTCTACTTAAGTCTTCTGTCCATTATTTGATTGGGTTGTTTGTTTTTTTAATATTGAACTGTATGAGCTGTTTGTATATTTTGGAAATTAATCCCTTGTCGGTCATATCATTTGCAAATATTTTCTCCCATTCCACAGATTGCCTTTTTGTTTTGTTTATGGTTTCCTTTGCTGTGCAAAAGCTGTTAAGTTAGGTCCCATTTGCTTATTTTTGCTTTTATTTCCATTACTCTAGGGGACATAGCCAAAAAAATACTGCTGCAATTTATGTCAAAGAGTGTTCTGCCTGTGTTTTCCTCTAGGAGTTTTATAGTATCTGGTCTTACATATAGGTCTTTAATCCATTTTGAGTTTATTTTTGTATATGGTGTTAAAGAATGTTGTAATTTCATTCCTTTACATGTAGCTGTGTGTGTCTTTAGAACTGAACTTTTTGTTTTTTTTTTTTTAAATCCATTCAGCCACTCTATGTCTTTTTTTTTTTTTTAATATTTATTTATTTATTTATTTAGGCTGCACCAGGTCTTAGCTGTGGCGTGCATGCGGGACCTAGTTCCCCGACCAGGGATCAAACCCAGGCTCCCTGCACTGGGAGCCTGCATTCCTACCCACTGGACCACCAGGGAAGTCCCAGCCACTCTATGTCTTTTGATTGGAGCCATTTAGTCCATTTACATTTAAAGTAATCGTTGATAGGTATGTATTTATTGCTATTTTGTTAATTGTTTTGGGGTTGTTTGTGTAGGTTTTTTTTTGTTCTTTTCTTCTTTTATTTTCTTCCCCTGTGATTTGATGACTATCTTTAGTGTTACGTTTGTATTCCTTTCACTTTTTTGTGTGCATATCTATTATAGATCTTTGGCCTGTGGTTATCATGAGGTTTATATGTAGCTATTGATTATTTTACATCGCTTATCTCTTAATTTCAAATGCATTTTAACAACCCTGCATTTTTACTCTCCTCTCCCCATCATATTTTACATCTTTTTTGTGTGTATTCCTTAACTACTTATCGTGGATATAGATGATTTTACTACTTTTGTCTTTTGGCCCTCCTACTAGCTTTGTACATGGTTGATATACTACCTTTACTGTAGGCAGATATCCATGCCATGGGTAGTTTGTTAACTCCAAGGGTGAGGTTGTGTAACAGTTAAGAATTAAGACAGATAAATCTATCAGAGTGCCTATATCAGTTTAAAAATTACAGGTTTATCTTTTTAATATTTATACAAACTTCACCTTGTGAATTTAAGGGCAAAATAGGAGATTAGGTGCTTTATTCCCCCTCTTCCAGCACCTTTTCTGATCACTTGCTTCATTGTTTCCTTTAGTTCCTTGGCTGATGCAAGGCAACTCTTCTCCCCAGGTTCTTTTTGTTTATAGTTTCTACACGTAGCTATTGAGAGACTCTCTTCTGCAGGGTTAAATGACCGGGATGGGAACCTATAATTGTTTTATGTATAAATTCGTCAGTTTATTATGAGTTCTAAAGCTCTTTCAAAATGCTTAGAGAGATGCTGGCATTCTGGCAATGGGGGTTATTTCCCATTAGAGTTTATGCTCACTACTGAATTCTCCATTTTGAGCTTGATGTCATTAACAGAAAGTGGGGAGAGAGCTGGAGTCACATTTGCTGTGCAGTCTGCTCCTCAGTGCTGACTGAAAGTGTGTAAGAGCCTGTCCTGAAGTCGTCCACAGACTCATCCTTTCTTCGCTTGCAGGACTGGATTAGAGTCTCATCTATTTTCACAGAACAGACTTTGAGGAGTGCCTCTAAGACACCTTGTCCACCATCTATAGCTTTTCTAAACCCCTCCAGTTTCCTATGCAGTTCAGGGTCTTTTAAGTCACCCTTGTGGTTTCCCGTTCTGCCTTTTCCATACAATCTTTTTTTTTTTGGCCACACAGCACGGCATGTGGGATCTTAGTTCGTCAACTAGGGATCAAACCCGTGCCCCTTGCAGTGGAAGCACGGAGTCTTAACCACTGGACCGCTAGGGAAGTCCATCCATACCATCTTTAACATGGAGGTTTCTGCTAACATATGAACTAACCTGGTTTATAGGTTCCTAAAACTATTCTAAAACCCCCTGGTACTTTTTCTTTATCCTGTCTAAACTTTGGCAAGTCTTCACAATGTTCTTCATCTCTGATAAGACCAGGGCTTACAGTCAAATCTAAGAAGTTTTCTCTGTCTGATGGGTGCTTAACTTCAGGAGGTAACTGAGTGTCAGGACTTTTTTTTTTTTTAATGTTTACAATTTTTTTTTTTTTTTTTGGTTGTGTTGGGTCTTTGTTTCTGTGCGAGGGCTTTCTCTAGTTGCGGCAAGTGGGGGCCACTCTTCATTGCGGTGCGCGGGCCTCTCACTGTAGCGGCCTCTCCTGTTGCGGAGCACAGGCTCCAGGCGCGCAGGCTCAGTACTTGTGGCTCACGGGCCTAGTTGCTCCGCGGCATGTGGGATCTTCCCAGATCAGGGCTCGAACCCATGTCCCCTGCATTGGCAGGCAGACTCCCAACCGCTGCGCCACCAGGGAAGCCCCAGCAGGACTTCTGATGGTTGAGGAGGGATGGGGAACTGGTCAGAGGGAGAGAAGGAGGCACAGGAAAGAGTGGAACATAGGATGGAGGCAGAGGAATAATGCAGTAACAGTACAGTAAAGGTTATCAGATCCAAGCTGTGATATAAGGGGATTTGGGAGAGAGAGAGTTTTAAGATTTGCACAATGTTCTTTTGCTTTGGCTGAGGAATATCTTAAGGACACAATTTAAAATATGAATTTCTTTTGGATACTTCCTCATACCTATGAGAAAATGTAGACCATATTGGATTTTTGAAATTATATACTCTTTTTGATCTAAGGCACTTCTCAACTAGACAACTTTGGTCATTTGGTATATCTTAGAAGAAAACCAAGGGGCACGGGAACTAAGTTTAGACTGAGACAAATCCTAAGAGTGGGAAAAGTTGGTCAAAAAGGCTGCAAAAGCTTGTGACTCAGACTCTACCCTACCACCCCCTACAAAATTACAAAGCCCCAACAAGAGATTTGGAGAGGAACCGTCTTCCAGAACCAGGCTCTCATGAACAAAGCCAAGCAAGATAGGGGAAAATTCACACAGAATTTGAGGAGCGAATATGGATAAAATTTGTCCAAAAGATGCTAGTCTGAGAAGAAATCTTTTCAACACCTCAGTTCCTGGGGTGGCTTGGGGAACAAGCTTATATCAGGGCCTACATCCATCCTTTTCCCTATGAAATTTCCTCTTACTGACAGACAACAAAAATGTCAAGGACAGACAAACAGTAATGTTGTTAGGAATAAGGTAGATTTCCACCAGGGATAAATTTTTTTTCAAATCTAATCAGATAACCGAAGGATTCCTAGAAAGTATGCCCTACTCCTAGGAGAAAAAAATAAACTTAGTATTTGAGGAGGTCAATGAAAGAGACCAAAATTCAACCCAACACAAACATACCTTCCTGTCCCCACCCCATATAAGTCAGAGAGTCCCAGTAGGTTCTCAGGTGAGGGTCTTGGACCACAGAGGTTAGTCTCAAATGGAGCCCAGGGAGCCTACAAGGCCGTTGAATGCCTCGTATCCAAATATCACCAGCCTTCTCACCCTCAGAATCTCTGCTTGTTCCACCCCCACACCACTGTAAAACCTGCCCCAGCCCTCAGGATTTTGCTTACTAGATTAGGAGAGCTAATTTCAAACAAATAACCATAAATATTGTGTTATGTTCTCATAGAAAATAAAATTATACCAATATCTTTAGCTAGCAGACTGGTGGAAACATAATTTGGTCTTGGAAAGAGAAGGCATGATTTACATGACCTGTTAGCCACTTTCCAACTGAGGGACCTTTAATGGACATGTTATTTCATGTCTCTGAATCTTCTCTTCTCTGTGAAATAAAAATAATAAAGTATAAGCTGACATCATAACAGAGAAGATTAAATAAATGTGTCAACTATAAAGTACTAAGTAATGCAAAATTATTAATAATGATAACTAAGGAAGAATGAAATGAATGATAGAAATTTTAGGTTCTCTAAAACTGTAATGAGAAAAAGTATTTTTGTAGATAGTTAAATTGCACCACTATCCATCACAGATTTTTTTTTAATCCCCAGTGAAGTCATAGCACCTGTAAGCTCTAAAATTGTCTTTGGCTGATACTCTTTCATTCTTCGTAGCATTGCTTTCCAGGGTTGTTGCTGTTTTCTCCTCTGATATGTGCAGTCTGGGGAATTTAGGTATATTAACAACCATCTTCATTAAATTGAACCTTTATAGATTTAATTACTAGCCATTAATAGATATGAGAGATTGAAAAATTCAGAGCAAGTTTTAGAAAAATAATTAAGTATCTCACCTTAAAACAGTATAAATACTCTTAAAATAACTACCTGGTATCACTGAGTGAGTTTGCAGTTGTCCTACCAAAACTCTGGGTCCTTTCCTGTCTCCTGGGTCCTTTCCTCCTGTCTCTTGCCCTGTAAGGCAGCAGAGATGGTCTGGAGGCCACCTCCCGGGAAAGCACAATCTTGAGTTTCCTCCGGTGAGTTAAGCACTCGGCTTACCTAAGCGTCCCTGTTCTTGCCCACTGTTGCTGTTGGCTTCTCCTTCCGCTCTGCAACAGTCTCCTGACAAGCCTCTACACGTGCTCCCTTGCCATTCGACAGTCTATTTTCCCCAGCACAGCCAGCATGATCTTTTAAAAACATGTATCTGGTCACACCCCTCCCTCGCTTAAAGCTCTTCAGAGACTTCCTGATGCAGTAAGGTAAAGCCAAGCTCCTTTTCCCAGATCTGATCTGATCCTGCCCACCTCAACCTCAACTCCTTACAACCTGCGCCCTCGCTCATCTGCTCCATCACCCCATCTCGCTGACCCCAAAGGAACAAGCACAATTGAATCCGTGTTTCCCATTTGCTTGCCCCCCACCCCCCTGCAGAAATATTCTCCCAGGTAACTGGGTCTTCATCAGAAGAAATCAAATCTCTGCTCAAGCATCCTCTCTCCAGAGGGGATTCCCTGCCACTTGCTAAAGCTGCTCCCTCTCCCCACTGCCCTCTATCACACTAACCTCTTTCATGGCTTTCTTACTACTTCCCATTCTGGGTTTTTAAAATTTATTAGCTTGCTGATATGTTTCCTTTCCATCTCCTTACGCCAGGACGCAAGCCTGACTGTCTGGTTCACCACTGGATTCTCAGCACCTAGGACAGCGCCTGGCACAGAGTAAGTGCTCGATAAATATTTAGCAAGGGAGTAAAGACAACCCATGAAGACAAAACTCTCATACTCTCCTGGGAGTCAAAAATGCAAACTCGGATATCTGGAGAGACATTCCATGTTTCCTCACTAGAGGGCTTAATATAATAAAGCTCTTGATTCTACCCAAATTTAACTATTAAATGAACTCAGTTGCAGCTTCAATTCCAATCAATGTAAAGATTCTAAATTTTATCTGAAAAAATTAAATATTTGGGAAAAATAAATTTTCCAAGCAGTCAAAACATTTTTTAAAACAAAGCGAAACAAAAAATTCAAAGAAACAGTAGGCAGAGGGGGCCTTGCCTATCAGACAATAAAACATATGTTTAAAGCACTAGGGTTGGTTAAAACAGAAATCCAAGAAACAGGCATACACATAAAACTGCTGCCTCTATCATATTGGAAAAAAGAATTGGTAAAATTTTTCTCTTAGAGCTAATAACTTCTATATAACAACAAGATCCACAAAATTAAAATATGAAGTAGGATAACATTTACAAAATGTATTGTATTTAAAAGATTAACTCCTCAATATGTCAAAAGCTTTTCAAATTAATGAGAAAAATTATAAATGCTCTAGAAGAAAGCAACTCTAAAAATACAAAGCAGCAATGCACTGCAGAAAAAATACAAATGTCCGATAAATGTACCAAAAATCCCTCTATTGATTCAACAAATGCACATTAAAACACAAGATAAAATTTTCATTATCAGATTGATAAAGATTAAAAAATTAAAAAATAATTAAAAATAATATTACCCAGTTGGTGAGCCTGAGGGGAAATAGAATCCCTTTATCCACAAGAAAGTCTAGAGGAATATTGAGGAATAACTCCATGGAGGTCAATTTTTCATTGTGATTCAAAACCCTTTAAAATTGCCACCTTTTGCCAATTCTCCTTTTAGTAATTTATCACAAAAATTTAACTGGACCAAAATACACAAGAATGTATCTCACATGTACAAGAATGTTTCTTGTACAGTTTTTTATAAGATCAAAAAATCAGAATCAGTATAAATGTATATATCATGTCAGTCTAACAGCAGACTCTTACATAGCAGTAAAGAATGATTGAGTACCAGTGTGTTAACATGAAAAGATGTTCATAATATATTGCTGAGAGGAAAAAAGCATGTTAAGAATACTGTGTAGAGTTTGAATTGTTATAAAATGAATATAGAGATATACCTGATTTTTATTATTTTGCTATATTACATTATATCATATTAGAAAAATTCTAACCCCTTAACCAAAGATTAACAGTTGTTATCTCTGACAATTATTTTAGGTGCTCACTTGTATTTTCTAATTTTTCTATAATGAATTTGTATTGCTTGCATCATAGAGAAAGTTTGGGAGGTTTTGTGGAAAAAGGAGGTAATTACTGATGTCCACTTAGCTGCATACAATGTTTTCAAGCCTATTTTTCACAAACAAAATCTAGATTAAAACTACAAGCATCTTTTGAGTTGAAAAAAAAAAAAAGAACTGTTCCCACACATAATTTCAGCACTCCACCCACATAAAGGACTAGATTTACAATTATAGTGGCCCTTTTGTGTTTTCTGTTACTACCAACTATTGCAGTTAATAAAGAAGCTTTGAAAGGCAAAAACTAAGCAATAAGGTGTGACAGATAATGTAGTTATTGTATGGTAATGAACTCCAGAGGCATGAAAAGTTTGAGATATTGCTGAGTACTGCTATCTCCCTTGGGTGTAATTAAAATCTGAAGAGCTTGCCCCAGAATCACTGATATAAATAGTCCTCCTTGTAGATAAATATGTTTCCAACTGTTGCATGGGTGCTTTAGTTGTATTCAATTACACTGCACAGTAAAAACATAACTAAAGCTGATTCTAAATTAAGGTTTGGGAACCATCAGAACAGCCCAAAAGACTAATTCTAAATCTAATAGCAAAACTACACCAAATTAGTAAAAGTCACTACAACAACAAGTACTAATACAAGTATCACAATAACAATAACAAAAGACTTCTGAAAAACACCTGTCCTTCCAGATAATCTTCTATGTCCTTATACACCTGGAAAATAAGCCCATTAAATATTTAACATGTAATATTTCAACAGGAATGGATTAACAAGCAGAAATTAAATCTGGAATTTCAAGCCTATTCAATCTGCCATGGATCCTAATTGGAACACACTGTTAAAAAAACATCATGCCAGGCTTCCCTGGTGGCACAGTGGTTGAGAATCTGCCTACCAATGCAGGGGACACGGGTTCGAGCCCTGGTCTGGGAAGATCCCACATGCCGCGGAGCAACTAGGCCCGTGAGCCACAACTACTGAGCCTGCGCGTCTGGAGCCTGTGCTCCGCAACAAGAGAGGCCGCGACAGTGAGAGGCCCGCGCACCGCGATGAAGAGTGGCCCCCACTTGCCGCAACTGGAGAAAGCCCTCGCACAGAAACGAAGACCCAACACAGACAAAAATAAAAAATATAAAAATAAATAAATAAATAATTGTTCTATAAATACTTGTCATCCCCATAAAAAAAAAATCATGCCATAGTCAGGGAAAAGTTGATATTAACAACATTTTAAATTTTTATAATTGGTATTATGGTTATACTTTGTAAAAGAATTCTTACCCTTAAGAGATAACAATACATTCTGAAATATTCAGGGATAAAAATGATATGTCTGGGGATGGATTCAAAATAATCCAGTGGGGGTGGGTGACTATCGATGAATCAAGACAGGCTTTGACTTATTAACTGTTGAAGCAGAGGGATGGACACATGTGGGTTCATTATATTATTCTCTTCATTTTTGTGAATTTCTGAAATGTCCCATTGAAAGTGCTTAAAAACTATTTGTTTCCAAAAGAGTTCCTATAGAGTAATCATTCCGCATTATTGTATATTATAAGCAGTGTGGTGAAAGAAGTCATTACAAGATTAAGTTATTTTTTAAAACTTAGCTTATTTGGTAATACATAAAATCTCATTTGGTTCATAACAGAGTTTTACATTATTGAAAAGGGAGCAACAACAATCATCAAAAACATAAAGTTAAATGGGTATAAACCACTGAGATGAAAGCAAACGAAAGTATAGAATTTTGAGTGAGTCTGGATATTCAGAGTTGAGATTGTCACCAAGATGGCAGGGAGGGTTGGGGGCAGGGGGGTGTCCTGTTTGAACTGAATGGAGATACTTGCTGAAAGCAGTGATTTTTAAACAATCAAATTCCTTTGGAAAGGCAAGTTCTGTTAAATAAGGAGTCACCGCAGTTGTTTATCAATGAAGTAGAAACAATTCTATTAACAATATAGAATAAATAAAGGGACAAGATGGAGAAATGAGCAAATCAATTTCGTTTCAGAGATACTTTGAAAGATTGCCAAACACCGCACTGTCTCTCCTTAAATAGCAATTACATTATATCAACATATTGTCTCTGTTTTGCTTTTCAGGTGCCTTCTGAAGACCACTAAACAAGTCCGAACAAAAACAGTGTGTCCAACTGCCCACAGTAGGTCTGCGCGTAGGAGAGGACAAACAGGGTGGCACCTGGAGACAGCTCAGCTCTAAATACTTCGCACCTTCACGTATGTACTCTTGCCTGTATTCTCTCAAATAGCTCCTGCTTTTCCTCCTCTTCCTCGGGGTGGGAGGAGAGGACCCAGTGCAAGGCCCTGGGAATATAATCATAAACAAAACACTGATGTTTGGCAATGACACTGCAGGTCGAGGGCCTCAGGCTCTGGGTAAAGTCACCAAAAGCCAGTTAACTAAAGTGGTCGTGCAAGACCTTATTCCTCAAATCTACCAATTCGCTACATTACTGCATTTTTAAGAATAAAGTACTTCTAACGGGCACAGAAATTCATACTGGACGGCTTGGCAGAGCCTGTGAAATATGTAGGAAGACAAGACATCAAACCCTCCTCCCTGCCCTAAACATGCATCCTCTTCTCTCTGACCTTCTCCCCCCTCCTCTGACCTTCCTCTCCCGCCTCTCTGACCCTCGGTCTCCTCCTCTCTCAGAGGCTCAACGTCCCTGCCTCTGCTTCTCAGTCCTCTGGTGTCCCCAGCACAGAGTCCCCTCTGTGCCCAGGTCCCGCATATGGAGCAGGAGACGGCTGAGCCAGAGGCAGGTTAAACAGTCACACACTGTCACGGAAACCTACCAACTAGGACTTTTCAAAATTCTCAAAAACACATTCTAAGGCCTTTCATTCTGCATGAATAGCCCTATAGATTATGAATCTGTTTCTCGTAAGTGCTTAGAAAAGAGTACATTTAGAAAACTGGCCCTTGGGTGAATTGATTCTTGGATGAATTGGCAAATTTGCAAATTTGGCTTTGGTTGAAATGTCATCAGGTCATTACGTTGCCTCCGTGCTGGAGAGAGACCCCCAGGAAAGCCATGCGGGTGACATAAAACACACCTCCAAGGCTGGAGTCCCTCGGCTTTCCCCGTGAGCTCTGAGCCCATCTCAGACCCAAAGACGAGCGGAAATGAAGACCTGCCCATTCACAGCTAAACAGACTTGGCAAACCCTGTGCATGGGTGCGATAACCAGGTTCCTGCACTGAACTGTCTTTCTTTTCCTTAACTGAGGTATAATTGACATACATTATTTTAGCTTCAGGTGTATGACATCATGATTTGATATTTGTATATATTGCAAAATGATCACAATAATTGTAGTTAACATCCGTCACCAGAGTTATAATATTTTTTTCTTGTGATGAGAACTTTGAAGATCTACTCTCAGCAACTTTCAAATGTGCAATACAGTATTATTAACTACAGTCACCATGCTGTGCATTACATCCTCAGGACTTACTTGTCTTATAGCTAGAAGTTTGTACTGAATTTTCTTATATTAAAAGCAAGGCTCTTCACTGGATGTGAAAAGCTTTAATCAATTAATATGGGACAACACTTCTCAAAGCATGTGGTGCTAAATATTGTCTCTATTAGATGCTCTGCCAAAAATTATTTTAATCTTAAATAAGTCTGGGGAAAGTGGAACACAGTATCCCTTCTTTCTTGATGCTCCATAATGCATATTTAGTGTACTAACTTCCTGCACTAAAGTATGAAAAAAGGTATCCAAATCCTGTCTTCTTGTGATGTTTTTGTTGTTATAGCTGTTATTTTATTCCTCTCTCTTTGATATATTTAAATAACTCTGTTTAGAGGTCATTCAGGATATGCTCTACCTTTTTGACACTTTGGGGGTTAGTTTTATGCTCTCTTTTATTCTAAAGTTTCTTCAAGGAGCGCCTTCACTTAGTGGACCGTGGGGAAGGGAGGCGTGGAGCGAATCAGCCACACAAAGCCATGGTGAATGAATACATCACCTAAAATAATCAGAGCTGAACTATGGACCAACAGGTGAAATCCCATAAGTGACGTGATCAAAAATTCTGAAATTAACAAATTATCATTGATGCTGTGATAAAACTGTAGGCAGCTCAGGAAAAACTGTCTGCCTAAGAAGGTGCTAATCCCACATGAGGGCTGAAAACAGTGATATTAAGACTCTCACTGAATAACTTAAGCAGAATGAAGGCCAAAAAGTCATAATAAAAAATAACGTGAGACTGTCGCTTTCTCCAGGGGCCAATGAAGACCCAGAGTAAAAATTAGTTAGGTTTGATCTCCTTGCCCTGCTTGTTTATCCAACTCAACCCAGACAGAAATCTTGCTGACAGATTCAGGGCACACCTTCCAGCAGTTCGAAGTGGCAATTGCTCCCCTAGCATTGTTCCCCATTTCATTCCAAATACTTATGACTTCCACGAGCTCGCTGTGTCTACACCTTTCCAAAGAATTCCAGGACACCTATAACAAAAAGGCAATGCCCATCAAAGTTATTACTTCCCACTGCCTCCTGTATCTAATCATAAGTATTCTAGACTTTCACCAAGTTTTCTTTACTACTTCTTAATTTTTTCTACTTCTAGCCACTTTTTTCTCTCCCCTTCTCTTCTGAAAGATTTAATTCCTATGTGATACTCATTTTTATCCTATATGGCTCAAAGTGATGAATAAATATATACATACAAGTAAATAAGTGAATAAATAAATAATCAGGATCCCAATCTCAGTGTTTAATTTCTGGTACTCCTATTGAGTTTAAGTTTGTCACTTTTGATTTAATGTTTCCAACTTCTCAAATCCCTATTTTGTCCATTTTTTAAAACCATAAAACCTTAAATAAGGAAATAAAAAGGAAGCAAATGTCTGACCCTCCCAACGTGGTCCCTCACCTCTTTTTTTTTTTTTTTTTTTTTTAATTTGGTCTCAAATCATATCAATGTAGAGTATATTTGAGATCTATGTCATTTATTTCCACATTCTTTATATTTGGGGGTTCCAAATAACCTCATATAATACATAATCACCTTATTGTTTTGCAACATGGAAATTTTTTGCCGGTATGAAATCCTCTTATTTGTGTACCCAAAAAAACCTTTAGACATTCAATTCTGGGAGATAGAGGCCCGAGTGTACTGAAATACCTAAATAAATCTATAAGTGGCTCATAAAAAATTGAACAAACCAGCAAGCTAGCTCAATTATACCAAAAAAAAAAAAAATGATTGCTCATTACCCCATATTATATCATTTGTGGTAAAAAGCATGTGAAGTTAAATATAAATTTAAACTCCCTTACCACTGCTTATGGTTTCCAAAAAGGCCTGTCTGGTAAGGTGAAATTCTCCATGCTTGGTTTCAGCCCAAAGGGGAAACACTGATGGAAAGCTGAAGAAAACGCTCAACAAAGACTAATGATTTATGAAGGGTGAAAAAATGTTTTTAATTTTATCATAAAGAAATTATTTGGGGGATGCATAGTTAATCTAATATACTTATGTTAAAATCTCTACATGAATTTGTTACATACTAAGAAAAGTTATCAAGTAATTTAAGAAAATTTATTTCACTCACATAAAAATCCGTGTTGGCGTATACTCAGAATAAGAATACCAACTACATTTGGTGTTGTTGAATAAAATAACTAGGAACTAAACTATAATCGGTGGGCAGAGGGTGCATCCAACAAATTTTCAATGACATCAATTAAGTATACTATTATTTCCACGTTGGGCGATTCCTATATTGGGTGGAAAGTGTTTTCTTCATAAAACTCTCTTTTCCCAATTCTAAAATTCTGTTATTCTCATACTTTGAATGGGCAATGCAAACTGCATCCAAGTAGTTGCCTCATGTGATTGATTAAATGAAGGTAGTTAATCTGTATATTTTCTCAATGTTTTTTTCTGACTGTATTGTTTGTATCTTAACATTACCCTATCCATCTCATATTTCTTAATGTTACAACTGAAATTTAGGGCTACAATTACACTTCCTTTATTATTTTAATAAATTACATTATTTTTAAAAGAATACCAACTACATTTGGAACCACCTGACAAATTCTCAAAAGCTTGTAGACACACAGAAGTTTGCTGTCCAAGAGTGAAAAGTATTTTGGCCTAAATTTGCTTTGGTTTTATTTATCAGTCTCTGCCTTAAGCAGGTAGTAAGAAAGCCACTCCTTTAAGAGTAACTCTTGACATCTGAATTGTGATCCACAGTTTGTTATAACAATGTACCTTCCAGTCTTCCAGCTCCTGAGTGTATCTCACCTCCTTCATGAAGTCTTCCCAGATTACCCCCATCTAAGAGTTGACATGCCATTCATCCTCATGTACTCTTTCATGACATAGCCCTTAGCAGTGTAAAGCCCTCCTTTAGATTTGTAGAGGTCGCAAGCCCAGAAATCAGATCTATTACGAATTTTACTTCTTCTTCCAACTCCTAGTCCGGGAGAGATCTTGGTAGATACATACTATGTACATCCACTCCATCCTGCCCCTCACTGAATTTAGAAAAAACAGCTATTTGACCACGGAAAACATTCTCACATCTTTTGTACTAGCAATATTATAATTGAACTAGAAAAATGAAACAGAAAGGGAAACAGGATTTAATGATTCTATCTAGAGTATGATAATAGTTATCTTCAAGTATATGACATCTATTTGCAAGAAGATTTAAACTTATTTAGTGTGTACCATAGTCACTGGAAGTAATAAAAAGGTATATATATATCTCTTTTAGTTTAAGGAAGAATTTCTGAATGACTTGGGAAGTCAAGAAAAATGGAGTGAGTTTCATTAAGAGACTAAATTTCCTCAAAACTAGAAGACTTCAAACAGAGGATAGATTATCAACAAATACTGTATCACAGAAGAAACTCAAGCCTTGGATGGAGAGTCAGACCATGTGTATCATCTCTAAGGTGCTTCAGATACTGAGGTTCTTACTTGTCAGATTCACACTCTGATTTTTGAGACATCTCTGCTCATTTATTTCAGGCCTCTGCTTTTCAGGCAATTGCCAACACCTAAAATTCTTTTAAAGAAAAATTTGAATCCTCAACAGAACCATTCTTATCTCTTCTTTAAAATGCTATTTTAAAACACAGTTTAAAAAACCTTCCTTGAAACCAGCCACGAACGAGCTTTTGGTAAAGAGCTTTTCCTAGAAAGATAAGTACTCAGAAGATAATTGCACCAGGAAATCAGAATTTTCCCTCAGCAAGGTTTCATCTTTCAAAAATCAATCTAACGGGACCAATTAATGTGCTGGAGAGTAATGTGCCTTCAGAGAGAGAAAGACTGGAGCCTTCTTCCCCCTTGAAATAGATGACATCTTAATGCTCACAGAAGGTTCCCAGGAAATTTTTCTCTGACATTGAAATAAATATATGTGATTCATCATCAAAGAATTAGGAACAAGCACTCCACTCCTGGCTTTACTTCTGCTGCAGTGGGCAGCTGATTTTGGTACCCTCAGTGAGCAGGATTGTGAAATTGGATGCTCTTCTCTAGAACCAGCCCTTCTATTTACCTGGTTGGAAGAGGAGGAAAAGGTCCTTCCCTTTGGTCTCAGCCCCACCATCCCTTCTCTCCATCTCTCTTCTTTGTCCTTCCCAGACTCAAAATAAATGTGTTAGAACCAGCTAAGAGCATGTGATGGTGTAAGAGGGATACTTAGATGAGAAATACTAGTTTGAATAGGTCGTTTCAGTCTGCTGGGCTCTCCTGCAGTCTCTGGGTCTTCAATGCAGTAAAATGCATCCTTATTTTAGACCACAGCTAATGATTTTTTTTTTTTCTAGAAAACCTTCCCTGATAAAGGCTACTTAATCTCCAAGTGGCTGGCATGATTTTTAAGACTTTCCTTATTTCTCCCCAGGTCGTTCATATAATCACTTAAGTATTCCATGTATCTGGGCCAGACCTGGCCTACTTAAGAGTTGCAGACCATATCTGCCAAATCTGATGTGTTTCGTGGTCAGTGCTTTGTTAAGATTTTTTTTTTTTTAATTTCAAAGTCTTCAGTTTCACCATAGGTCCCACCAAAACCAGATGCCTTACGTAGGCTAACATTCACACTTTTATATTGCCTGTCTGGCCCCTGTAGCCATTTGAATCTGCATCCCTGAATTTTATGCAAAAATATTCCCATATCGACCCTCAGATTTGTGTGTCTCTCTGTTGTATTTCAAGCTGAAGGTAGGATGGCCTCATATCTACCACATGTTTTCTAACATCTAAAACAGTGCTAGGCATTGAGCATTCTATGGATTTGGCAAACACTTAATACTTGAGGAAAAAATGATTATCAGAAAAAGTCTGCTTCTTAGAGTTCCTTAGGCATGTGTTCAGGACAGAGGGAAAGTATGACTTGATTCTGCCGCCATACTAAATAAAACTCCTGTTCCTTATTATGGCCTAATAGGTGGAAACATTTTTTTTTATAAACAGGTTTAAAATTTTTACTTTATTTTTTACAGAGGGCAAGGATTGGTGGAAGAAAGAATATGACTTTGTTAAGACTAAAAAAAAAGCCTTTTTTTTCCTCATCTAACTGGGTCCTGGGCTTGATTATAAACTCCCTGGAGGAGAATGCAGTGGCCATTTGACATTCTCAGCACACACAGGAAGAGATATTTTAATGAGCAGAGCTACTTGGGCTCTTTTTTCTCTCTCTCTCTCTCTCTTTTTTTTTTTTTAGTGTCCAGAGTAGTCTCATGGAAATAGAGTGTCTATTTAAATAAATATGATTTCAAATCTGTCATAAGAATTTGGATATGTTTCTCCCTGAGCAAGATCTACCTAGATTTGAAGCATCTTAAGTAAAATTTTGAGGATGGAAGGCTAAAGATTTAGAATGGGCCAAAGAATCCAATACAGGGAAAACTGGTAAACACAGAGAGGTCTGCTGAGTCCATGAGGATGGATTTCAAACTAAAAAGGTACCATCTGAAATTGGAGCTTTCCTTCACAAGTCTGATTAGATATTTTTGGCACCTCCCTCCAATGTCTTTCAACCTCCGTCTCAGCTTTCTGGTCCCCATTTCTTTTCTATACGTTCCTCCGTCTCTTCCTCACCATCCCATTGTTTCTCTGGCTCGCTGGGATGCATCGTTTTTCTAAATGAGTCAACGTTCATGCCTCTCTTCTCACAAACGCCCACCCTGTTACCTCGGCTCGCAGGACTACTTCCATTTAAAACGCACACATCTCAGCTACCAGTCTACAGAAGCTATTTCAGGTACAGTATTCAAGAAGCACATTAAAAACAACTGAAGCAAGCACATGCTTGGGAAATTTTATGGAATGGTAAAACATTTGTGCAGCTACTTCCCATAGAAAGGAGTGGGGTTTGGAAGGCCATTTTGTCTCTCACAGAAACTCAGCTGTTCTTAATTTTTTGCCACTCAGCACGTTGGAGAGCATGCCTCTCTCATTTACGTGCTCAGTTCGCAGGCAAGAGGCTAAATCAGACTTTCAGGGCCAGGCTGTCTCTGAACCTTCCTTTCCTTTAGTCTTCTCCATTGGCACATGGATTATTTTTTTCAGTATTTC
Organism: Balaenoptera physalus; assembly: GCF_965194825.1. Classification (NCBI taxonomy): domain Eukaryota; kingdom Metazoa; phylum Chordata; class Mammalia; order Artiodactyla; family Balaenopteridae; genus Balaenoptera; species Balaenoptera physalus. The sequence goes on from NC_138882.1 coordinate 5,455,639, forward strand.
CTGCAACACTGTTTTTATTTAGCTGCCGTGTATTCTGTAAGGTTACACACCATTCCTCTTGATAAACTTCTGCATTTTTCATTGCTATAACTTAGCAGCTACAGCCTTTTCAGAGACATGGCTCACTTTTTAGAGAAATATATGGTCCATCTGTCATCACACAAAAGTGGACTTGACCACATGTCCTTTGAGAATTTTCAAACAACTCCCAGAGCAAGTATCGTGACTCTTTCTCGGCCTGATTGAATTCTACCCATAGCCTTTCCTGGGGCCAAGGAAATAGGAAAACTGATTAAAATTATGAAAACAGTATGTTTAATCATTCTTAAAACACCCTCAAAAGAAAAGCACTATTTAATCCATTGTGCAGATAGCTGGAGACACAAAGAGTCTAGTGGTTCAAAGGACTGTCTTTCTCAACTTTTCTACTATCTCATCAGTCAAATGTCCAAAGGGAACTGATGTAATATTCTTAAGTGGCCTAAAATACCAGAATGATCATTTTTCAAAGAATTCTATCTTCACTTAGACACACTGTCCAGGAGTCTTTCATGACAGGATCTCTCATTACTACTAGAGCGATCTCCTTTCCAAACCACTCAGAAGGAAAAAGATTATTTATGAGTAACTTCCAACACTTTACATTGTATAAAAGTTTTCATGGGATTTTGAACAACTTTAAATCAAGAATGCTGCAAAAGAACGCATTCCTGTTTAACTCTAATTAACAAGGAACAAACTGGATTGAAATGTTTTTTGTTATTTTATCCATCTGGATGCAATAAAATTTGATGGCAACTGCATGGGCTTCGGAGTTCAAACTCAGTGTTCAGCCACCTACTGTGTGACCTGGTACAAGTTAAAGTTACCTCACTTCCAGAGCCTCGGTTTCTTCATCTGTAAGTTGGGGATAAGCCCAGCCTTGTAGATTTGCTAAGGAGATGAAATAAGATAATGCATGCAAAGCAGTGATCGCAGGGTCTGACACACAGCATGCGTTAACACATGGGATTCACACTATAGGTTTAAACCAAAACATTGCATAATTATAATGATTTGGCTTAGACTTTCAAAATTGTTGAGGGATATTTTATAGGACTCTAGGTTAGGTCTATCAATTTATTCATAGACTTCTCCATATCACCGTTCTAACTTTTATATTAAAATTATAGAAAATAAGAGCAAAACTATTTATGTACATTGAAACTTAATACCAAATGTTTTGGTATGAGAAGGGAGCAGGTGGAAATATCTTCAGGTATTCAAGTTAGTGTCCTTATCTTGGGTGCCCCCGAGGCAGACCCCACCCTGAGATGAGGAAGCATAAGCTCGGGGTTTATTAGGGAAGCGCCCCAGTGGAAAACCAGAAAGGGGGGGCAGGGAAGCAGCATAGGAAAGGGGACGGAGCAAAGAAGGGGCCACTTCAGGTCAGCCCCGCCCTTCCCGGATCCTGCAGGGGAGCTCTGAAGTACGAATTGTGCCCGGGGTTGGGTTAATCCTTGCTCAAGGCAAGGGAGCTAGGCGTGGCACCCTTTGGTCTTTGGCTACAGGCTGTGGACTGGGGGTCAGAAGGGGAATGCAAACTCCAGAGGCTTCGGACTCTGTGTAAGTGGACAAAGCAGCTCCAGTGGCCCAAGGGCAGCCCTCCAGAAAGAATGGGGGGCTGTAAAAACCCCAGACACACTGAAGTGGGAGGGGAGTAGTGAGGGGGTGGAGGGCAGGGGGGAGGGCAGGGGGAGATGAGTGCCCAGCAGAAGTCCAAGAATACAGGGATCTAAGGGAACCTGGCCAGAGCCCTGAGCAGCATCTACTCCATCACACAGCTGACCTGGTACCCATGAGCCCAACCTCATGAGGGAGCTGATTCACAAATATAAGGGATTAATTGTTTAAAAGTCAAACAATGAAATAAAATAGCACATTTTTCCCGGCTGCCTGCTTTGCATTCCTTCAAGAAGGCCTTCACTTAAAGAAAAGACTGAAAATTGAGCAAATCCTTGTACACACTCTGGCCCCAATTTGCGCTGATTTACTCCATTTCCATTCTGGTCCAAGAATATCAGCCGAGGTAAACTCCAAAGCTCCAAGAGTGATTATAGAGCCCTTCAATTCTAATGCACTTTGCAGTTCACAAATCATTACCAAATGTGTTATCTGACTGTCCACAACCCCATGAAATAGGTATAACAGGCATTATACGCTACCCCAGTCCCAATTTAACGGATGAAAACCCGAGGCTCGGAAGTTAAACGCCATGCCCAAGGTCATATGACAAATGGAAGAATTGGAACTCAATCCAGCTTTGCTAATTCCAGAGCTTTTTCTAATACATCAGTGTCTGAATGGAGACATACCAGGTAGCTGTAAGATGGCACTATGGTAGCGACCCTCTGCTGGCTGTCTGCCTTTGGATACACTCTGGACCCTAAACAGTCCTACCAGTTAAGACTCTCAATTGAGTTCACTTGTGATGTGAAGGAGGGTCAGGTACTCTTGGGTTTCAGGGTCCCCTCTGATGACTCTCAGTCCTTCACCCACTCTTTATTAATTAATTAATTTATTTATTTATGGCTGTGTTGGGTCTTTGTTTCGTGCGAGGGCTTTCTCTAGTTGTGGCAAGCGGGGACCACTCTTCATCGCGGTGCGCGGGCCTCTCACTATCGCGGCCTCTCTTGTTGCGGAGCACAGGCTCCAGACGCGCAAGCTCAGTAATTGTGGCTCACGGGCCCAGTTGCTCCGCGGCATGTGGGATCTTCCCAGACTAGGGCTAGAACCCGTGTCCCCTGCATTGGCAGGCAGATTCTCAACCACTGCGCCACCAGGGAAGCCCTGTATTTCTATTATAGGATGAATAGCACCTTTACACTTATTTAGTTTACGTGTCTGCTTCCTCTTTCCCTTCATCTCGAGGGTCTGTAGTTTCTTCCAAGGTGGGAAATTAGTTTTATTTATTTTTGCATTCCCAGTATCTAACATAGTGTTGACATTTCACTGGTGCTCGATACATTTTTATTGAATTAAAAATGTCCATCGACAGAGGAATGGATAAAAAAAGATGTGGTACATATATACAACGGAACATTAGCCATAAAAAAGAATGAAATAGTACCATTTGCAGCAACATGGATGGACCCGGAGATTATCACACTAAGTGAAGTGAGTCAGAAAGAGGAAGACAAATATCATATGATATCACTTATATGCGGAATCTTAAAAAAAATGATACAAATGAACTTATTTACAAAACAGAAACAGACTCACGGACTTAGAGGACAAACTTATGGTTACCAGGGGAAAAGGATGGGGGGAGGGATAAACTGGGAGTTTGGAATTGACATATATACACTGCTATATTTAAAATAGATAACCAGGGGGACTTCCCTGGTGGCTCAGTGGTTAAGAATCTGCCTGCCAATGCAGGGCACACAGGTTCAATCCCTGGTCTGGGAAGATCTCACATGCTGAGGAGCAACTGAGCCCGTGAGCCACAACTACTGAGCCCGCACACCGCAACTACTGAGCCCACGCAGCTAGAGCCCATGCTCCGCAACAAGAGAAGCCACGGCAATGAGAAGCCCGCACACCGCAACGAAGAGTAGCCCCCACTCACCACAACTAGAGAAAGCCCGCGTGCAGCAACGAAGACCCAACACAGCCAAAAATATAAATAAGTAAATAAATAAATAAAATAAAATAGATAACCAGGGACTTCCCTGGTGGTCCAGGGTAAAGAATCCGCCTTACAATGCAGGGGACAGGGGTTCAATCCCTGGTCAGGGAACTAAGATCCCACATGCCTCGGGGCAACTAAGCCCGTGCGCCACAACTACTGAGCTCACACGCCCTGAAGCCTGCACACGACAACTAGAGAGAAGCCCATGCACCACAACGAAGAGCCCGCGCCACAACGAAAGATCCTGCACACCTCAACGAAGATCCCGTGTGCTGCAACTAAGAACCGACACAGCCAAAAATAAATACATAAATAATAAATAAATCTTTAAATACAAAAAAAGAAACTTGTACTTTAAAAAAAATAACCAACAAGGACCTACTGTATAGCACAGGGAACTCTGCTCCATATTCTGTAATAACCTAAATGGGAAAAGAATTTGAAAAAGAATAGATACATGTATATGTATAACTGAATCACTTTGCTCTACACCTGAAACTAACACAACATTGTTAATCAACTGTATGCCAATATAAAATAAACATTTTAAATAAAACATACATATATTTTTAAAAAGATCATGTACATTGGATTGTCAAGATAAATATATTGAAAACTAGAATAGTATCTATGTCAACACAGTGTATATGTTTCCTCATCATAATTTCAATATTAATTTTACCCATTTTCAAAATAAATGAGAATTTTTAAATTATTATTATTTAAAAAAAAAGAAACACCAACTTAGAAAGCTAGACCGGTTACATAAACCATCTGATGAAGATGGGACAGATGTTAACAGCCATTGTCTTATCAACCTCTGCATTCCGTCCACTTAGCTTAGAAATAACCCTGTCTTCTTAAGGGACTATGTCCATGCAGGGTACCATGCCACAAATTTGAGACACTCTTGGCTTCTATCTCTCAGTAAGCAAATTCTTTCTCCAAGGGAGTTACTCTTGGTTTTCAGATGGCCACTCCTGACGAGAGAGCTGAGAGATTTTTAATAAACATTTCTACAGAGTGAGATAAACACGTCTACATCACCCATTCCAAGCCACAGTTTCATCTCAGCAGACAACAAAGGCTAGAACCTGCCAATTTCAAAGAATGCCATGCCTCCACATCCTTTTTCTGTTATAGACATTAGTAGACTGATGCTTCAGACACCAAATAGTTAATATTATAAAATTTATGAAAGTATGATTTCTTAAAAAAATTCATACAAGCTGGGGCAACTCGTTAAGTGTTAAGGTGTGTTTACATGTTTCTCAATGTGACTTAGCTCTCACTAGAGAGCTGGGCTTCCAGATGGTCAGGCCCCATCTTGGTCATCTCTGTGGCCCTGGTGCCCAGCACATAGCTTTGACCCCGAGTGCTCACGGGTAGAGACGAAGATAAATTAATGAGAGCCATAAGAGGAAAGTCAAAAATTACTAATCATAACATGTTTTTTCCATTACTTGCCTTTAGTTGAGGAATTAGAACAGATAGTATCTTTGTCATTCCTTTTAGCTAAGTGACCCTAACTTTGATGAACATTGTAATTTCTTATGCTATACATAAAGGCCAGATCTCTAACAAGGTGAGGTGTGTGAGGGAAGAAGAGTCAATCTCATTCACACTGTGACCCAGGCCTGTTTATACGTCCCTTTACAAGGAAAGGAATGACTTTGTTTTAATTAAGTTCCCATTAGACTTAAACTCTTCTTTATCTCCCCAATGTTTTATTTTGAAAGTTCTCAAACCTACAAAGATGTTGCAGTAATATAATGAACACTCACATGTCCTTCATCTAGATTTACCAATTCTCAACAGATTAGTATTTTGCTTTATTTCTCTCCCAAATATTTGTATTTCATAATTGTATATATATATATACACACATACACATGTGTATATTTATTTCCATTTTTCTCAACTATTTAAAAATAAGTTGCAAACATGATAATTCACCTTAAACTCCCCACTATGTGTCTCCTAAGAGCAAAGGCATTCTCCTTCCCAACTACAACATGATTATCACATGAAATAAATGTAATATTACACAAGAATATTAAGTCCTCATTCAAATTTCCCTATTGTCATCAAAATGTTCTTTACAGCTGCGTTGTGTGTGTGTGTGACATCCAGAATCCAACCAAGGAGTCCACCTTACTTTTGGCTGCCAGGCCTCTTTTTCGTCCCCTGTAGCCTAGGACAGGCCCTAGGTCTGTCTGTTATTGTCTTTCATGACATTGATATTTTTGAAGAATCCAGCTAATTGTCTTGCAGATGTAGACCGTTTCCTGATCTGGATTTTTCTGATTCTTACCTCGTGACTGTATCAGGTTGAACATTCTTTGGAAGCTTCAGTGCTACGTGGGTGACGGTTTCTACTTTCCTTGCATCACATCAGCAGACATGCCATGTGCGTCGATCCCATCGTCGATGAGCAAAAGGCTGACCTCTTCTTTAACATGATATATGTCAGATTTATCCATTGTAAAAGTACCTTTTTCCTGTTTGTATTGAACGCATCATCTGTGGGTAACACGTGAAGACTGTGTAACTATCTTGTTCCCCCACAAACATTTACATAATGGGCTTCATATCCATTGATAATCCTTGCCTGAATTGATAATAGAGGTGGTTGTAGAGCAGTGATTTTTTTTTAATTGAATAGTACATTTATTTATTTATTCATTCTTGGCTATGTTGGGTCTTCGTTTCTGTGCGAGGGCTTTCTCCAGTTGCGGCAAGTGGGGGCCACTCTTCATCGCGGTGCGCGGGCCTCTCACTGTCGCGGCCTCTCTTGTTGCGGAGCACAGGCTCCAGACGCGCAGGCTCAGTAGTTGTGGCTCACGGGCCCAGTTGCTCCGCGGCATGTGGGATCTTCCCAGACCAGGGCTCGAACCCACGTCCCCTGCATTGGCAGGCAGATTCTCAACCACTGTGCCACCAGGGAAGCCCAGAGCAGTGATTTTTAAATTCTATTATTCATTTTACGTTTGTAAGCTGGCTTTCTTCTGTGCAAAAGAGTCCCTCCCATCCCCTCTTTTTTAAATATCCCTGTGCACTCACACATTCTTTTTTATTCGTGGTTATAATACATTTTCATTTTTTTGTTTGTTTTGCTAAATCTTTCCATTTTATTTATTTACTTATTTATTTATTTTTAAACTTTCTATTCTATATTGGAGTATAGCCGATTAACAATGTTGCGATAGCGTCAGGTGCACAAATTCTACCATCTGAGGTCGCCCATGCGTTAGCTGTCTGCTAACTCTCCTTGTCCAGATGCAAGTGGCAGAAAGGCGTCCATCTTTTTTATTTTTATCTCTTTTTTTTTTCCCCATCTTTCTTCTTTAACGGAAGCTCAGTTCTTTAAAACGATTCTATTTGAACAGCTACTCTGGAGGCTTTCACGACAGACTCCACTTCAACCAAACGCTGAAAGAGTTTTAAAATAGGAATTTAGCATCTTTTCTGCTCACCCTACTTATTGTTTCCTTAACTTACATCTAGTTCCAAGGGGGTGAATTAAATGGCTTACTAGATTTTTCCTTCTTTCAAAAAGCTACAATTTTCCAAAATGGCGGCCTGCCATTTAAAGCACAGTCGTTAGGCGTCTCTGTTGTGGATTTAAACTGGCTGCTGCTAAAAGCTGAAAGGGCCATTTTTAAAGCAGCCCTTAGGCTTCAGGAGCCAAGAGGGTCCTAAAATCTAAAATGTCTCTACTTTTACTGGGGGGAAAAACGTTAATGTTTTTAACCAGGAGAGAGCAGATATTTTCACTAGTATTTTTCCTTCACGGTCATCATAATTAAGAATAGCACTCATTAAGGAGCTTTGGCTAGCATATATTTACATATCAATATACTTTTCTGAAAATGTCATCAGTTTGTAAGCCGCCTTTCATTATTCTTATCTTAAACCTGTATAGGGGACTTCTCTGGTGGCACAGTGGTTAAGAATCCGCCTGCCAATGCAGGGGACACGGGTTCGAGCCCTGGTCCGGGAAGATCCCACATACCGCAGAGCAAGTAAGCCCATGAGCCACAACTGCTGAGCCTGCGCTCTAGAGCCTGTGAGCCACAACTACTGAGCCCACGTGCCACAACTACTGAGCCTGCGTGCCTAGAGCCCGTGCTCTGCAACAAGAGAAGCCACCGCAATGAGAAGCCCGCGCACTGCAACAAAGAGTAGCCCCCCCTCGCCGCAACTAGAGAGAGCCTGAGTGCAGCAACGAAGACCCGACACAGACAAAATAAATAAATAAGTAATTATATTAAAAAAAAAAAAAAAACCTGTATAGGGATGCTTCAAAGAGGCACCTTTTATGATTTTGATTTTGTCAATAACATTTTACATAAATCTTCAATAAATAAATATAACGTATTTTTAGTTAAATGCTTATAAGGGCCTTCATTCGTAAGCCAACAAAATATACATTACTGACGTTATAACGAGCACTTTTTGTTTCCATAAGGAAAGGTACAGCGTATTATGCTAAAAGAACATATTTTAAATAATGTTTTTGCTATAATTTATCACCTATGACCCTGAAAGTGACCCCCTAGGACTTGAACACCTTATGAAAAGAGAAGAAAAGCCTCACCTTTTTCTAAAGAAGACACAGAGGTGACTGATTCTAGGTCAAATATTGATACCTTGGTGCCAAGCCGTGCTGGTTAAATGATTTGAAGACATCGTTGAACAGATGTGTAATTTATAAATAACAACGTTCAGGACGTCTCCCTTGACAGTCTAGCTGTTCCTGGCGATGTTAGTCTAGGTATTAGCTGAGCAGAGATGGCTCATGGTTAGAAAGCCCTCATTCAGCTGTCGAGGAACTTCTCTTTGGGTTCAAGTGTGTCTTATCAGAAATGGTCCCTTCTAGTAGAATTTATTCTGGGACTGCTCTTTCTCGGCCCCCATCTCTCCATATATGCCTAAAAAAGCTCTAATGGACCACAGTCAGCAAGAATCTATCAATTGCCAACAGGGTGCATCCAAGTGGCTTCTGGTACTTCAATGCTCCTTTTTTTTTTACTGCGAACAGTGAAACTGGCCTGTCTTTGCTTTAGCCGGAAGCACTCTGCGATTGCTAGTGGTCAAATACCTCTCATTCAAGGAAAGTTTAGTCTGAGCCTTAATTATAAACATTGCAACGTTTGACTAAGGGTTGAAACTTCTTATCACGATTTGTCGAGAATGGAATAATGTTTATAAATTACCCTCAGTCCATTCAGAGCTCTAAAAACCAATCTAACACATGGTACGTTTAGATGATTTAAATAAAATTATTTAATAAAAACTGGGATTGGTTTATTTTTTTGTGAGACACAGAAATTATAAGAAACAAACATTCTTGGAATTATACAAGAAATTTCTAGGGGTTACTCCAACTGAACTGTTGTCATTCATGCCCAAAGATATTTGATCAGTTACTCATTCAGCAATCTTGGCAAGAAAAATGAGTTGTTAATAATTAAAATACCCATCCATTTACGGTTAATTGTTAATTGATAATCTATTGATAAGAGATTGATTAATGAATAATGGACTACCATACAACCATGTAAAAATAGCTCTATCTAAACTGACTGGTTCAAGATACAGTCTCTAGTGAAAAATGCAATTTATTGAATAGCATGTATCATATGATCTCACTTCTATTATGCTCTATATGCATACATAATTATAATACATATTTTAAATCTGAAATCTAACCTACAATTAGGACATATCTGTATACAAAGACAGTACATACTTTATACACACACACATACACACATAATGGGTATGAATTATTTTCATGATCAGAGGAAGAAATCAATTAAGATTTTATAAATAAAGAGGATTCTCTAGTGATATGGTAAAATATTGACAATATATCAACTTACAGAAAAAAAAGTTACAAAGCAGCATACGTGGTGTGATCCTAATGTCGTAAAAGAAGTGTGTGTATGCACATGTATGCAAGTAAGCATATGTAGTTGCATAGAAAAAAAACTGAAATAGTCTCCAAAATGTGGAAAGTGTCTGTTTCTGGAAGGCAGGGTATGGTTGGATTTTTTCCCTTCTTTGATATTTTCGTCATTGTCCTCTTCTTTATTTTCCAAAGCTTCTATAATAAACATCAATTATTTTGCAATCAATGTAACACTTTTAAAAGAAAAAGACTGGGTGCAAGGGAGCTTATTGCAGCCTTGTTTGTAATAGCCAAAATATGGCAAGACACACATCAGACGGGTAACAGTGCTTACCTTGAATCGGGGTGGGGACGAGGACAGGAGGATAGGAATGGAGAAGGGTAGACAGACTATACAATGCACGTGTGTGTGTGTGTGTGTGTGTGTGTGTGTGTGTGTGTGTGTAGTGTATATCTATACTATATCCACACTATATATTTATATATACACACATAACGCATGATTCAGCTAGGAGTCCAACATGCCAGGATCAACATGCTTTATTCTGTTTGCCCTGCCCAGCTGAATCTTCCACTTCCTAATCGCAGGGATGGGACCAGATGAAGTGAGCTGGCTCAGTCTGATTCTGGACCATTAGTCCATAAAAGTCTCTGATGTTGTTCAGGGTGTCAGCATCTCCAGCAAGCCTTCCTGAACAGCTCTCTCCATCCCATCTGCTGTTCGGTGCTCCTTTCCAGTGCTCCCAGAATAACTGTTATCACTGCACTGGGAAAATTCTATTTTATTGTAGGTCTCAGCTTGTCTGTGTGTCTTCCCCAGCAGGCTGTATTACCTTATCTTCTTTGTACCCCTACCACCTGTACAGTGCAGCACGTAGTAGGTGCTCATTAAAGACAGGTGTGTATTGCTGGATTGAATGAATGAATAACCAGATCCATTCATGGAGAAACCGGCCAGAAGGATGGAAAGCACCAGTCACTCCGGGGGCTGCTCCATGACAAATTCGAATGCCAAAGTCAAACCCTAAAATCACTCCACAACCTGATGCCTTTCTAAATCAAGACACCAATTCGGATGTTACATGTCAAGGCCTGAAATACTGTCACGTATGTGACCCCAAATGGGGAAATAACATCCCAAGAACAAAAATCTGTTCCTGGGTGGCTGTGAGAAAAATATCTAGATATTGCAGTGGTTTCCAGTCCTCCAAAGCTTAATTCCACCAGACAGAGTCTTCTTCCATAATATTTCATTCTTCTTGATAGGGCTAAATTAAATCTATTTATGTTTAAATTAATTTTTAAGTAACATTAATTAATTTTGTTAGATTCCCACAAGAATCACTGATCTAAAGTCAGTTGCACTCTGCCTGAATGAGGACCAAAACTGATGTCCATGGTAAAGGTAAAAAGTAAACTGCCTAGTTAATGAACTCCCATCTATTCAATATCTTACGCTAATCGGAAGAAGTGTGGCATCCGAGGTGTAGATTTGCATCTATAAAATACTCCTGCATTTTTCGATAATCTCCTTGTCACACCTGCCACAACGCATTAGCAGGATAAAGACACCGACGTGGAAGAGGCAGGAGGCACGACCCTGCAGAAGCAGGAACAGGACACGGGGATCGGCCCATGAGATCAAGAACAGAACAGTGGGCTGAGCGGATTGTCGACTGAGAGCTTTGTGAGCTAATGAAGTAACAGGAGACAGGGATGTCCTGAGGCCAGCCCCAGGCATCGCCTTGGGTCATGTTCCAAAATATAACATTAGGGACCATGTCGCTGCCACTCTCTTGACTTCAAGTACCATCTATGCTGGGAAATTGTGTTTCTAAACATCTCTCTCCAGAGTAGGCCACGAGGAACAGACATGCTCTTTTGGACCCAGTTTTCTGGCCTGATTGTTTCCCTTGGCCTTGATCCCTCCTGGTTTTGGCTTCTTCTTCCTTTTCCCCTGCCTGTCCCGGAGGTCTCAACAGTCCAAGTGTTGGCACTGAGGACCCTTTCAATTACAAGATGTTTATTAGGTGATACGTTCCTCGGTCGTTTCATACCACGCGAACTCTGCCCTCTTAAAATTATCATGTGTTACTCATTCCACATATTTTGGATTTTAAACAAGTGAGGGCTTACATTAGTCTCCTATTCACCATTTCCCAAACTGTGTTCTACTGAGAAACCTGAAAAGTGTTCCTTTAGTACGAATGATGGACGTGTGTGCTGTTTACCTAACAGAGAGTTGATGTTTCTCATCGCACAGGACTGGAGGAAAGAAAGCCATTCTGGGATCCAATCTTCACTTTATTGTCATTTCCCAGATGGTCATGGGCGGATCCCTCTCCTCTCTGGCTCCAGTTTCCCTGTTGCAAAATAACAACTTGAACCAGAGCCTCTCTGCGGTCAAGTCCAGCCAGGCGTCTACAGGCATTCAAGTAACGTCCAGGATAAGAGTCTTTAAGTTATCTTTCAGATAAAGAAATTTTTTTGAAAAGCTATGTGTGGTTCCCACAAATATGCCAGAGTCCACATCATTCCAGAGTATCTGATACTTAAAGAGCAAGGCCTGGCACTAAAGTGACAGAAAGAAATCTGAAAGGGGAGTAACCAAAGCCAAAAAATGTGTTTTCCTTGAGATATTTAAATGAATCTATGAGTCTAGATGTAATAAGTATTAACTGCTTGGTCAAACTCTTGAATATCATGATGTTTTAAAATCATATATCTTTCTTAAGCTCATATATTAATGCTATAGCCAATTCTGTACCCTAAAAATCAGTTCAAAGAGATTTACCCAGATTTACTCACTCATTAATTCATTTGAGAACTAGAAATATAAAGAACTGGGTTTGAGTCACAAGTTCTTATACTTGGGAAATTCATTCAGTTCTTTCCTCCTAAATTTCATCACTGAAGGAGTAACAGTAGTTGAGCAATAAATGGTACTTGTTTAAAAAAATGCTTCTTTAAAGAAATGTGAAGAGATTCAAGATGCCCATAATTGTGTAAAAGTCTCCAGAAAGTTGCAGAGGGAAGAAATATCAACCCAGTGATTCTCAAAGTTCTTGTTTATTAGTAATAACTTTTCTTTAGTGCATCACCTATTAACACCTTATGGGACACAAGTGTGCCTTGGAACATCAGTTGGAAAACACGGTTCTAATTTTATCACATAACCATAAGTTAATTCCTTTCAATGAGATTTTAGTCTCTCCTGTTTATTACAGCCACCACAGTACTGAGAATATAACAGGTACTCAACAAATATTTGCTAACTTAAACTTAGAAGGACTTGTGAGGAGTATGGGCAGGCTGAAGCCTCAGCAGACATGGTACCCCATGTGTCAGTGGTCAAACTGGCCTAAGAGCATCCCCAAGGAACCCAGGAAATGCTTCCAGGGCTGCCTAGGCTGCCAAGGGAGGCCAGATTGGCTGCAACCCTCTGTGTCTTCCTTTGGGTCACGAGGGACAGTCTGCAGGACATGGTGACCTCTCACTCAGCAGGACCAACTACAGAATTTGCAAAATGAACACGCAGATCCTTTGCCTAAAAGTTATTAAGAATTTCAAGACAGTAACAGCAGAGGATTAAACCAAGAGTGAGGCCCTTTTTAGTAACAGGCACAGTGTAACTATACAGACTGCAAGCCCCCAAAGCTGGCCCTGCTGCTCAAAGCTGGGAGGAAAGCTGAAGGCAGCAATGGACACCAGGGGACTGCTGGGTGAGAAGTTACAGTGTGCTCATTAATAACTCAGAGAGCCCTCTGTCCAGGAATGGCTTCCTTCTGCATCCTTCCCTTGGACTAAGGCAGGTAGAAATACTTGGTGACCTCGTGGCAAAGAGAAAAGAGAAGCTGATTCAATGATTGAATTCAGCATCCTAGACTCTGCTTATGCATAGTGTCAGAAGAAGTCTGACTGATCCCATGGGTGGCCCTCCTGCCATGAGGTGGTGAGTCACAGTAAAGATGCAGGGAGGTGGGTTGGGATTCAAAAGGAATAATTGGAGGAGCAGCAATGTTACAGCAATGAGGCAGTTTCTTTTTCATATAGATGGGAGCCTGTAAATGTACACATGAAAGAAATTAAACATGGCAATACAGTATTATTCCTAAGTAACCCAAAGGGATTGATCTTTCATTTATTCTAGAATAATGACAATATTTTTAAAAAATAGTCTAGAAGGGAGTTCTATTTCCAGCATGATAGTGTGAGGACTTCCAAGGACCCTCTCCCCAGCGAAACTGGTAAAAGTTAAAAAAAAAAAAAAACTGTTAAAAGTCTCTGGAGGGGCTTCCCTTGTGGTGCAGTGGTTAAGAATCCACCTGCCAATGCAGGGGACACAGGTTCGTGCCCTGGTCCGGGAAGATCCCACATGCCGCGGAGCAACTGAGCCCATGTGCCACAACTACTGAAGCCCGTGCCCCTAGAGCCCGTGCTCTGCAACAAGAGAAGCCACCACAATGAGAAGCCCGCGCACCGCAACGAAGAGTAGCCCCTGTTCACCGCAGCTAGAGAAAGCCCGTGCACAGCAACGAAGACCCAACGCAGCCAAAAATAAATAAATTAAAGAAATTTAAAAAAAAAAAAGTCTCTGGAAATTGTCCTAAGGGCATACAGCAAATGAAGACACATTTATTCAAGAAAACATAAAAACTCAGTGAGAACAATGAAAGTCAGTGGTATTTGACCAAGACCTGCTCCCTCCCTCCCTTCCTCCCCCTCCCAGCTCAGTGATGCAAAACTCCACTCCAGACGCAGCAGCCAAGAACACAGAGCTCCCTCATGCCTCAGTCCCTGGTCAAAAAGCTATATTCTCTGTTTTCTATGCTCTAGCTTTCTTCCATTCATGGAATAAGAAAGGACCCTTTTTAATAAATAAGTAATGGTCCTAAATTGTATCATCCAAACCTAGTCTTTTCCGGCCTCAAATCCCATGCCCAGGATCACTTGAAAGCACTGGGATATGCTTTCAACAAGATGTCTTACTCACTAAATGCTGCCTTGTTTGGCTTCTGAATCCATACAGTCTGTTAAAAGTTTGAAAAAAAATTTTTTTTAACCTTAGATTAGTGTATCTAGAAACAATGCAAAAATTAGAAAACATAGGACTAACAGAAATGGCTTTTTCTCACTGCTAGAGTTTTCCTTTCAGGTTTCCCAATTTTTGTTATATGTTGATCCTGGTTTGAAGAACCAGGCTTACCTTAATGACTATGTGAAAAATAAACTTCTGGAGGCAACTTCTCATGTAAGATTGAAAACAAAACCTTCTGGGATAGGAAAACGATTAGTCTAAATAAGGATTAATGACTCATGTTCAAGTAGTTGGCAGGTGGTTACCAGGGATGTCAGTTGTGAGGTCCAAAAACACAAGGGGGCACTCTCTGTACTTGAGGGACCACAAGGAGGTAGCGCAATTCCTTCACCATCATGAGCTAAACAGAGAACCACTGAACACCTCAACTGTGACAGCTGCCTTTGTTTCACCTTGAGATTGAATGGCTATTGTTCATCAAATATTTACATGTGTCTGCCACATAATAGATAAAAAAAAGTTTGATTAATTGAATTATTAGCTTCTAGAAACATTTTGATTAAAAATATTATGTCATATTTAAAGTGATGAAGGGGAAAAACCTACAACCAAGATTACTCTACCCAGCAAGGATGTCATTCAGATTTGACCGAGAAATTAAAAACTTTACAGACAAGCAAAAGCTAAGAGAATTCAGCACCACCAAACCAGCTTTATAACAAATACTAAAGGAACTTCTCTACACAGGAAACACAAGAGAAGGGAAAGACCTACAATAACAAACCCAAAACGATTAAGAAAATGGTAATAGGAACATACGCATCGATAATTACCTTCAATGTAAATGGATTAAATGCTCCCACCAAATACATAGACTGGCTGAATGGATACAAAAACAAGACCCATATATATGCTGTCTACAAGAGACCCACTTCAGACCTAGGGACACACATAGACTGAAAGTGAGGGGATGGAAATAGATATTCCATGCAAATGGAAATCAAAAGAAAGCTAGAGTAGCAATTCTCATATCAGACAAAATAGATTTTAAAACAAAGACTATTGCAAGAGACAAAGAAGGACACAACATAATTATCAAGGGATCAATCCAAGAAGAAGATATAACAATTGCAAATATTTATGCACCCAACATAGGAGCACCTCAATACATAAGGCAAATACTAACAGCCATAAAAGGGGAAATGGACAGTAACACAATCATAGTAGGGGCCTTTAACACCCCACTTTCACCAATGGACAGATCATCCAAAATGAAAATAAATAAGGAAACACAAGCTTTAAATGATACATTAAACAAGATGGACTTAACTGATATTTAGAGGACATTCCATCCAAAAACAACAGAATACACTTTCTTCTCAAGTGCTCATGGAACATTCTCCAGGATCGATCATATCTTGGATCCCAAATCAAGCCTTGGTAAATTTAAGAAAATTGAAATCATATCAAGTATCTTTTCTGACCACAATGCTATGAGACTAGATATCAATTACAGGTGAAAATCTTTTAAAAATACAAACACATGGAGGCTAAACAATACACTACTTAATAACCAAGAGATCACTGAAGAAATCAAAGAAGAAATCAAAAAATACCTAGAAACAAATGACAATGAAAACATGACGACCCAAAACCTATGGGATGCAGCAAAAGCAGTTCTAACAGGGAAGTTTATAGCAATACAATCCTACCTTACGAAACAAGAAACACCTCAAATAAACAACCTAAACTTACACCTAAAGAAATTAGAGAAGGAAGAACAAAAAAACCCCAAAGTTAGCAGAAGGAAAGAAATCATAAAGATTAGATCAGAAATAAATGAAAAAGAAATGAAGGAAACGATAGCAAAGATCAATAAAACTAAAAGCTGGTTCTTTGAGAAGATAAACAAAATTGATAAACCATTAGCCAGACTCATCAAGAAAAAAAGGGAGAAGACTCAAATCAATAGAATTAGAAATGAAAAAGAAGTAACAACTGACACTGCAGAAATACAAAGGATCATGAGAGATTACTACAAGCAACTATATGCCAATAAAATGGACAATCTGGAAGATATGGACAAATTCTTAGAAATGCACAACCTGCCGAGACTGAACCAGGAAGAAATAGAAAATATGAACAGACCATTCACAAGCACTGAAATTGAAACTGTGATTAAAAATCTCCCAACAAACAAAAACCCAGGACCAGATGGCTTCCCAGGCGAATTTTATCAAACATTTAGAGAAGAGCTAACACCCATCCTTCTCAAACTCTTCCAAAATATAGCAGAGGGAGGAACACGCCCAAACTCATTCTATGAGGCCACCATCACCCTGATACCAAAACCAGACAAAGATGTCACAAAGAAGGAAAACTACAGGCCAGTATCACTGGTGAACATAGATGCAAAAATCCTCAACAAAATACTGGCAAACAGAATCCAACAGCACATTAAAAGGATCATACACCAAGATCAAGTGGGGTTTATCCTAGGAATGCAAGGATTCTTCAGTATACACAAATCAATCAATGTGATACAGCATATTAACAAACTGAAGGAGAAAAACTATATGATCATCTCAGTAGATGCAGAGAAAGCTCTCGACAAAATTCAACACCCATTTATTATAAAAACCCTGCAGAACGTAGGCATAGAGGAACTTACCTCAACATAATAAAGGCCATATATGACAAACCCACAGCCAACATTGTCCTCAATGGTGAAAAACTGAAACCATTTCCACTAAGATCAGGAACAAGACAAGGTTGCCCACTCTCACCACTATTATTCAACATAGTTTTGGAAGTTTTAGTCACAGCCATCAGAGAAGACAAAGAAATAAAAGGAATCCAAATCAGAAAAGAAGAAATAAAGCTGTCACTGTCTGCAGATGACATGATACTATACATAGAGAATCCTAAAGATGCTACCAGAAAACTACTAGAGCTAATCAATGAATTTGGTAAAGTTGCAGGATACAAAATTAATGCACAGAAATCTCTTGCATTCCTATACACTAATGATGAAAAATCTGAAAGTGAAATTAAGAAAACACTCCCATTTACCATTGCAACAAAAAGAATAAAATACCTAGGAATAAACCTACCTAAGGAGACAAAAGACCTGTATGCAGAAAATTATAAGACATTGATGAAAGAAATTAAAGATGATACAAATACATGGAGAGATATAACATGTTCTGGGATTGGAAGAATCAACATTGTGAAAATGACTCTACTACCCAAAGCAATCTACAGATTCAATGCAATCCCTATCAAACTACCACTGGCATTTTTCACAGAACTAGAACAAAAAAATCTCACAATTTGTATGGAAACACAAAAGACCCTGAATAGCCAAAGCAAACTTGAGAAAGAAAAACAGAGCTGGAGGAATCAGGCTCCCTGACTTCAGACTATACTACAAAGCTACAATAATCAAGACAGTATGGTACTGGCACAAAAACAGAAATATAGATCAATGGAACAGGATAGAAAACCCAGGGATAAACCCACACACGTATGGTCACCTTATCTTTGATAAACGAGGCAAGAATATACAGTGGAGAAAAGACAGCCTCTTCAATAAGTGGTGATGGGAAAACTGGACAGCTACATGTGAAAGTATGAAATTAGAACACTCCCTAACACCATACACAAAAATAAACTCAAAATGGATTAAAGACCTAAATGTAAGGCCAGATACTATTAAACTCTTAGAGGAAAACATAGGCAGAACACTCCATGACACAAATCACAGCAAGATTCTTTTTGACCCACCTCCTAGAGAAATGGAAATAAAAACAAAAGTAAACAAATGGGACCTAATGAAACTTAAAAGCTTTTTCACAGCAAAGAAAACCATAAACAAGATGAAAAGACAACCCTCAGAATGGGAGAAAATATTTGCAAAGGAAGCAACTGACAAAGGATTAATCTCCAAAATTTACAAGCAGCTCATGCAGCTCAATATCAAGAAAACAAACAACCCAATCCAAAAATAGGCAGACGACGTAAATAGACATTTCTCCAAAGAAGATATACAGATTGCCAACAAACACATGAAAGAATGCTCTACATCATTAGTCACTAGAGAAATGCAAATCAAAACTACAATGCGATATCATCTCACACCGGTCAGAATGGCCATCATCAAAAAATCTACAAACAATAAATGCTGGAGAGGGTGTGGAGAAAAGGGAACCCTCCTACACTGTTGGTGGGAATGTAAATTGATACAGCCACTATGGAGAACAGTATGGAGGTTCCTTACAAAACTAAAAATAGAACTACCACACGACCCAGCAATCCCAC
Organism: Balaenoptera physalus; assembly: GCF_965194825.1. Lineage (NCBI taxonomy): Eukaryota > Metazoa > Chordata > Mammalia > Artiodactyla > Balaenopteridae > Balaenoptera > Balaenoptera physalus. The sequence goes on from NC_138882.1 coordinate 5,474,587, forward strand.
TACTGGGCATATACCCTGAGAAAACCATAATTCAAAAAGAGTCATGTACCACAATGTTCATTGCAGCTCTATTTACAATAGCCAGGACATGGAAGCAACCTAAGTGTCCATCAACAGATGAATGGATAAAGAAGATGTGGCACATATATACAATGGAATATTACTCAGCCATAAAAAGAAACGAAATTGAGTTATTTGTCATGAGGTGGATGGACCTAGAGTCTGTCATACAGAGTGAAGTAAGTCAGAAAGAGAAAAACAAATACCGTATGCTAACACATATATATGGAATCTAAGAAAAAAAAAATTGTCATGAAGACCTTAGGGGCAAGACGGGAATAAAGACACAGACCTACTAGAGAATGGACTTGAGGACACGGGGAGGGGGAAGGGTAAGCTGAGACAAAGTGAGAGAGTGGCATGGACATATATACACTACCAAATGTAAAATAGATAGCTAGTGGGAAGCAGCCGCATAGCACAGGGAGATCAGGTCAGTGCTTTGTGACCACCTAGACGGGTGGGATAGGGAGGGTGGGAGGGAAGGAGACGCAAGAGGGAAGAGATATGGGGATATATGTATATGTATAACTGATTTACTTTGTTATAAAGCAGAAACTAAGATACCATTGTAAAGCAATTATACTCCAATAAAGATGTGAAAAAGAAAATATTATGTCAGAGACAAAAAAAATTAAGACCATACAAGCTAAAACTTATATTCACAGCTTAGGAATTTTCTAGACATTTGAAAGTTATGTCAAAAAACAAACAACAACAATAAAAACACAATTACAAAAATTCTCATCTTTTTTTTTTTAAATGGTACTGCTTTTTTTTTTTTTTTCTTGTTTATTTTTGGCTGCGTTGGGTCTTTGTTGTGGTGCGTGGACTTTTCATTGTGGTGGCTTCTCTTGCTGCGGAGCACGGTCTCTAGGCACGCGGGCTTCAGTAGTTGTGGCATGGGGGCTTCAGTAGTTGTGGCTCGGGGGCTTCAGTAGTTGTGGCTTGCGGGCTCTAGAGCGCAGGCTCAGTAGTTGTGGTGCATGGGCTTAGTTGCTCCACGGCATATGGGATCTTCCCGGACCAGGGCTCAAACCCGTGTCCCCTGCATTGGCAGGTAGATTCTTAACCACTGCACCACCAGGGAAGCCCATGCTCCTCATCTTAAATTGTTAACATTGGTTAAGGAAAGCACCATTCAACTGTATTCTTTCCCTTGGCAAAATATTTTAATATTACTTTCTCAGCGTGAAGCTTAATGGACAGTGCTAGTTGTATAAATTAAATCCTCTAACCCACGTGAAGCTCAGGTCCCTATTTATAGTGTCTGCGTTGTTACCAATTCCAGTTTCTTGTACCCAGTGGGAAAGTTATTGCTTACCCAAGCCCCCATGGTGGGAGGCATCTGGAGGGCATAAAACCCCAGAAGAATGAAAAAAAGGGGTAACCCTCATTCCAAGCAGTGGTATCATTCATAGCAATGTGTTCTTGGGGGGAGCTTGGGGAATGGGAAGTTATGCCCTAGTCTAGGATATACTGTGTTATCTCCTTCTTTAAGTAAATATCTTTGTATGTTTCTGTGTCATTTTTCATTAAAGCAACTACATTCAAAAAAGAAAAAAGAAAACCACCATTCGTTCCACTGCCCAAGTTGGAAACCCCAACGTCGCCCTTGGCTCCCTGGTTCCAACTAATCAGCCTCCAGTTCCTGCAGGTTCTACTTGAGCAACCTCCACGCCCAGTGTGGCTCTTATACACCAGACACTCATCCTTTACTCTCCCCTGTATTACTGTAAGCTGCTCTTCTAAACCACTGTATTTCCTTCACTTGATCTCCCATTCTCTACACGAGTCTTAGCTAATCACGCGACTCCAATGCTGAAAAACCTCCGTGGCTCTCCGTTACTTCCAACCTCCAACCTCCATGCGTAAAAGGCTCTTCAAACTCTGGTCCCAGTCTGACTTTCTTGTCTTCTTTTCCAGTCATTCACCAGCGCCCTCTTCTGCTTTGCTCCAGCGCTCACTCTTCTGGAGCAAGCCTTGTGTTTTCTCGCCCCCAGGCCTCTTGCCACTGCCTACGGTGATATTCCTCTCCCCTGCCTGCCGCCTCCTTGGACTTGAAGACTCTCCTTACTCATCACTTCTCAGTTCCTACGTGGCATGCCCTCCGCTCCCCCTCCCTCAGGCAGAATGAATTTCCTCCTCATCTGTATTCTCACGGCCCCAGCGACTTCCTTACTTATCACTCTGGGTTATAGCTATGTCACTTACATGTCAATAAAATGTTTAAAGGAAAGGACTTATTTATCATCGTCTCCTGACACCACACCTGGCATAGAGGAGGTGCAGCCTTTCTTGAAGGAGACCTATAGGTAAAGCTAGTTCAGGCAGTATGATCTTCGGACCTGGAGTCCTCAAGTTTCTATTCACCAAAGAGGCAGTGCAGTAGAACCGGTAAGAGGTCAAACCTGGTCAGACAGCATGGATTCGAGTCAGGGCTTGTGTCACTCTGTGGGTTATTTAACTTCTGACTTAATCTCCCCAACTACACAGTGTTGGTAATAGTACCACCAACCTCAAAGAACTGTCCTTAAAAATAAACGAAATTATGTGTGTCAAGCATTTCAATAATATGAGCACGTATTAAATTCTAAATAAATGCGAGCTGTGTAACACTTCTGTCATGTTGATGTGCTGTAAAGACTCTGCCTTACACATTTTTGTTCTAAAATATAAGTATTCTACTATAATATACTGTTATATTATAGTTATATAGTAATATAATAGAGTATTCCACTCTAATCAGGATTGAAAGGCAAAGTAGCGTTCTTACAAAACTTAGACATTAGTATCCCCTGAAAGTAAAAGTAGGAAGATTCAGTGTTAGAAAGAACAAGATTTGATCAGAGAGAACTGGTTCTGAATCCCAACTCAGCCAGAATCAAGCTGTGAGACCCTGGGTAAATTCTTGAACCTCTTTGAGCTTCAGTTTCCTTACCTCTAAAATGAGTATCAAATACCCAGTCTGCAAACTAAAAGAGTTAACAAGCCTGGTGGTATATCATAGGCTCAAAAAATGCAGTGATTATTACCCTGAGATCAGTCATCTGTGAACAAAGCCCACCTTGAAATATGGTCTAAAAGTGGGTGGTTGAGAGGCATCTAGAATCCCCCAAGTCCAACCAGTCTTCTGGGCACTTAGCTACAGGAAAATAGGCTTAGCTGGAAACAACAGCAATGGCTTCATAAAAGAAGGTGTTAACAGAAGGGCTGCAATCTGCATGGAATAGAGGATACATGGAAACACAAGATTCAAGATTTTAACAGTACTTATCCAACTCTGAATCAGAAAAAAAGGAGAAGAGACACCGAATCTAGATGAGTCACAACAGAAGTGCTCTCTGTCGAGGAGCAGAGAAAATCCACCACCAGGATTTACCACCATGGCATCATTAAAATATCATCCCAAAAAATCCATTCCCTTTGCTCTGATTCCACAATCACCAACCAAGCAATATTCTGTTTATTACTGTGTCCTTCCCAGTAACTTAATTCCAGAAACTGGAATCCCTAAATGGCGGAAACACATATCTGGATATCGGAAGGGCATATTCTATGGAGATCAATAAATTGTTGCTTTTAATAAAATCAGATGTGTAGTGTTATTACTGTTGTTAATTTAGTTCACATGAGCCAGACTTGAAGAGCGTGATCAAGTCAGGCAAAAGTGGCCCAAAAAATCAAGATGCTTTGCTTTCAAACAAGAGGAAAAGGTTCCAGAGTAAGGAACCGACTGTTGCCGTGGGAAAACCTGTCTAGCTGGCCAGCCCACCTGCCCCCAGGACTTCTCAACTCTGAGGATGTATCTTCAACAACAGCATGAATGACTCAGTTTAATGATTTCCGTATTTGGAAAGATCAACCATGAGATACCATTCTCTTTCTCATACCTAGAATGAGAAGAATCTCAAAATAATAGGAGGGGAACTTCCCTGGTGGTCCAGTGGTTAAGACGGCACTTCCACTGCAGGGGGCACAGGTTCGATCCCTGGTCGGGGAACCAAGATCCCACACGCCGCGCGGTATGGTCAAAAAATTTAAAAATTAATATCATGAGGTATCTTGCTGAGGCGCACACACCAAGTGTTAACAGAGCAGGGATGAAAACCCTTAGTACCGCCCTGGACTCCGACATGATCTCAGATCCACTTTCGTATTTACGTTCATTCTCCCCTATAAAATATGACCCACTACTGCTAACAGGACAATAGTAAGAAAGATTATATTAATAACGCTTATACAGGTATACGAATCTTGGTTTACTAATCCGCATACTTCATCAGACTTGGTTAATAAAATAAAGGAAGGGCTACCCTTTATCTTCCCACTCTGATCCTCTTTGAGATGCTTTCTGACAACTCACCCACCCACAAGAGACGTTTTAAAGCTGTTTAAGTGAAAATGGAATCTAGCATTCTATTTTTTTTAAATATAGTCATATCAACACCGCCAAACACAAACTAAATGCCTTCCAAGTGTTTTAAATCAAAGCGTTAAATTACAGAGAATTTCACAGTTTACTTCTTGGTGGAGGTACAGACCACTTGGTTTTTAAAAGCTTCTTGGCAAGACAAATATCTGAGCCAAAAGGCACGCAAAACTTGGAGAAGAAAAAAGAGCCCTAAATTTTGTTTCCAAAATCCACTAAATGAAAACACAGATTCTATTAAGGAAAGAGAGAGACACTCCCCTCCCCATCTCACTCTCAGCAAGGAGGATCTGTGGAGGGCCCCAGCCCCCAGAGAGCAATATTTGACTCGCGGCAGACACGGTTTCCCACGTTTGTCACTAGATGAGCCCAAATAGACACAGAAACACACGGCCACTCGTTCCATGAAGTTTCCAGGCTACTTATGAAATCCAGAAATCTTCCCTATAGATGCAAATTTTCTTTTTGTTTCTCCTGTTCATAGCCTAGAAACATGCCCCTAAATGGGCCTATGGTCGAATTTATTGAAACTCTTTGGTGCTGCGATTCCCTCAAATATTTAAAAATGTAATGAAACTGACATATTTAAATACATGTTTCAACTCATGGTTACCAAGGTGGGGGGGGAAGAGGGATAAATTGGAAGCTTGGGATTGACCAATACACACGAATGTATATAAAACAGATAATAAGGACCTACTGTAGAGCACAGGGAACTCTACTCAATACTCTGTAATGAACTATATGGGAAAAGAAGCTAAAAAAAGACTGGATAGATGTATATGTATAACTGCTTCATTTTGCTGTACAGCAGAAACTAACACAACATTATAAATCAACTAGACTCCAATAAAAATTAATTTTAAAAAATACATGTTTACTAAATTAGTGTTAGTATGTTCAGAGTAAAAATAAACTACCCCTTAGTACCATCCACGATTCCAAGTCACTGCACTAAAGAGAGAGAGGGGGGTCCAGAAGGCAACTAGACCTTTGTTTACTAGCAGGGAGCTCTACGCATTCACCCCTCGTCACCCAAAAGGCTTCTGAACGTGAACAGTGACACACTGGCAAGATAAGCCAGGCTGAGCTAGCAATTAACTATGATATACAATCCTCCCCCATCCTCTCCAGTCTCAGGAGAGAGATTGCTCAACATATCAACCGGAACAGAGTCGTGCAAAAACTGAACCACTATGCAAACCATACATTTGCCCAGGTCCCGTTCAAATCAACCTAGTGATACAAAGGCTTCTCTATGCGTCACTCCTGGGGTGTTGCCCAGCCCACGGCCTTCTCAGAGAACTTCTGGTGCCCACCTACCCACAGGGAGAAACCGGCCTTCTCGTTTGCATCATATAACCCTGCCTCACTGGCGTGGCCCTGACCACAGTGGGTCCCATCAGCATCTCTCTCCAGGAGTCCTGAATTCGGAGAGAGGTGAGTCAGTCAGCCACTCTGGTCCTTAGTCCCAGCCCATACATGCACCCCCAGGAGCTGCGGTGCAACCATGTCTGTCCATCACATGCCAAGCAGCCAAAACCCAACTGGAGAGAGAGAAGCAGAGGCAAACGGCCATGCAGGGATGTGGGGATATGGGGCTGGGGTGAGGGGGAGGGAAAGAGAGCTAAGGACCCAATATCACTCCACTTCCTACTTCCAGCCCCTCAGACTCTGCTGTATTTCTTCCTGTTCCATTTTCCCTTATGCTAGTTGGAGGGAGTTCTGTAACTTAGTCTATCTCAGCTTTTCTTCCTCTTTGAGATACCTAATCCTTTCCCACCTTCTCCCACTATGTGACGCACATCACCTTGAAATAACCGATTTCTTCCCAACCGCTTCCTTCTCTTAGTTCTCGGTTAGCAATCTTTGAATATGTTTCCATGGGTGTCTATTGATGCAGTAAATGAGGCAAGTTTGAAATAATCAATCTTTGTTTTCACTTCTCTCTTGCACCGGGGGCTTTTAAGGTCCCTTGACTTAAAAAGCATTTCCCTTTAAAATCGACTTAAGTTTAATCAGAACCAGAAACATACAACCAACAGACGACAACCACAATCCCAGCAGCACTCCGATTTCTGGTTCATCTGTGTCTGCTGTGCTTGTTTCCAGCCTTTAAAAAGAAAAAGGAAGGGCTTTCTATCTGACTTTCCATATTTTTTAATGACTTAGCACACTGACCTGCCAAAAAGCCCAAGGCTCCAAAACCCTAACAAGGCCTTAGAGTAATAGTTTCTCCCCAGAACAAACTTCCCCTCAAGAGCACCTGAGTCAGCTGCCTCAGTCACACCTTCCCTAACAAGCTGTCCTACTGCAAATGCCTCAAACCCAGAAGGGAGGCTTGTGCTCCCAAGCCAGTGAGCAGAGAATTCCAAGGATAATTCAAGCACAGACACAGCTCCAACCTTTGACACAGCATGGATTACTTTTTTAAATATATCAACAATAGAGTTTTAAAATTTCGAATCTTACCTTTTCTTTAGACGCGTGGGCTCATGATTCTTCTGAGTGAGATTTCATGCTATTGTTGTAAATGCACGTGAAAAGTCTTTTGTTTTTTTTTTTTGAATGAAGAGGAGTGAGGCATCCCCAGGTCAGCGCGCTGTGATGAACTTTCTCGCGAGCCTTTTGCCCGGAGAGATCTCGCTCTACCTCTCAGCCAGGTGAAAACCTTCTGCCAGGTGATCCTCGGTACGCACCAAACTCTAATTGGAAATTGCCTTCTGGTGTTTAAGGGCTGTTAGGCAGATGACTCTGACCTGTTCTTCTCTTACTCCCCTGAAAGAAAAAATAAGGACATAGGCTTCAAATTCAATAAAAGTGTTTTACAAAAGCTATAATCGGAGAGAGTCCTGGAGCACATGATGGACTGAGCTGTGGGGTGGCGTCTCTTCGCCAAGGTGTTTAGAGCTGGTGGGAGACTGTGCGCTAATCCAAACTAGGACCTGTTGGAGGTGCTTCCAGGCATAGGGTTTTACTATGAATACCTTCCGAGAATACATTCACTTTTGTTTTTGTGGTTTTTTTTTGCCTGCCCTCTGTTTGTGGAAATAGTCCCAAATAGAAGTCACAGCCAAGGGGCCCTTTTAGACGTTATTTCAAACTCCTGTTAATTAATGAATTTTCCCTGTTGGTCAGAAGCCTTTGTGTAAATTGGATTTGGAGGACCCGCGTCGTAACGGACACCATCTCCGTTTTCCGGACCTCACCCTCCAGCCTCCACCTCCCCTCACGCCAGCTCACTTCCTCCGCTGCCGGGACTCAGCAATTCTTTGCCGGTGCAGGGAACCTCAGTCCGCGGATGCTGCCGCCCTCTCAAGGTCCCTGGGCCGCCCCCGTCCTCACCCTCCTCCTGTAAGGGCTCAGCTTCCGTCGTGCTCCGTGGCCGCTGCCCCCCGGCCTGGCCTTCCCTCCCGGAGCCCTCTCACACCCTGCCTGCCCTCATACCTCGGCGAAGCTCCCGCTCCTGCGGACTCCACGCCTGCACCTGCTCCGCTGACGGCGGCTGAGGCAGGCAGGGCTCTGTTTAAATTCACCACTATGAGGGCTTCCCTGGTGGTGCAGTGGTTGAGAGTCTGCCCGCCAATGCAGGGAACACGGGTTCGAGCCCTGGTCTGAGAGGATCCCACATGCCACAGAGCAACTAGACCCGTGGGGCCACACCTACTGCGCCTGCGCGTCCGGAGCCTGCGCGTCCGGAGCCTGCGCGTCCGGAGCCTGTGCGCCACAACTACTGAGCATGCGCGTCTGGAGCCTGTGCTCCGCAACAAGAGAAGCCGCGACAGTGAGAGGCCCGCGCACCGCGATGAAGAGTGGCCCCCGCTTGCCGCAACTAGAGAAAGCCCTCGCACAGAAACGAAGACCCAACACAGCCAAAAATAAATAAATAATTAATTTAAAACTTTTTTAAAAATAAATAAATAAATAATAAATTCACCACCATGACCTTCTAGGGGACCCTTCCGCCTGGCAGGCAATCCTGCCATCCTTCCCCGGACCGTGGGCTCTCCATTCCCAGCCCGTTGTTTCATGTCTTCTTTTTCATCAAACCTCTGACCGCTCCTTCCCTATTTTCTCTCTCGCTGACCACCTCGCTTCCTTTTCCACTGAGAAAATTGGTCAGTAAAGAATTTCCACCGGTTCCTCTCATCACACTGACCCTCCCCCGACACCTGAGCTGCGGAGGCCGCCTTTTTTCTTACGATCCTTAGGGTTAGATTGTGAACACGGTGCCGACAACGTCTTGGGGGGGGGGGGCACTAAAGCCCAACCTCTCCCCCACCTGCAGGAGAAGATCACCCTTCCCCCTCTCTCAGCATTCCCAGAGCTCCCATCTCTGCGAGATCTTTCCCACCAGCAAACACACCACATGTCATTCATTCCATCTTAACTGAATAATGTCAGTTAGTCCTTAGTCACTGCCTACTCAGTGTCTCCGCTTGAGATCTAATAACTATCTCAGACTTAACGTGTATAAATCCAAGCCCCCAGTGTCCCATCCTCCACCCCAAGCCGCCCTCCTCCCGCAGCTTTTCCCGCCTCAGCTGATGGACCCCCATCCTCCTAGCTGCTGAGATGAACATGTTTTGAATAATTCTTAATCCCTTTCTCTCACAGCCCTTATCCAATCTGTCGACCAACCCATTCAGCCTATGGAAATGTCAATATATCCGAATCCCATCACTTCTCGCCAGTTCCATGGCTCTGAGCCGCTTACATCCACCATCGTTTCTCACCTGGCCGATCGCTATAGTCTCCTGACACGTCTTTTGGCTCTTTTCAACGTAACAGCCCAAGCGATTGCAGTAGAACATTAGACATTAGACGTTAGAACATTAGACATCAGACATACGGTGTCAGGCCTCTGCTGCCAACCCTCCCCTGGCTTCCTTTCTGCTCTTTTCTGTCATTCAATCACACTCAGGCCATCTCAGGCCAGGAACACTTTCCCCCCGGCGGCCACATGGCTCCCTCCTTCCCTCCCCTCTTACATGGCTTCATTCAGCCTTGAAAGCTCTGCGTTTGCAATTCTGACTCCTTCCAGCCCTTCCCCACCCCAGTCCTTTGCTGTTCTCTTCTCGGTGGCACTGTCACCATCCAACACTGCTTTTATATGGACTTGTGTTTGTGTCGGTGCCCTCTGTTTCCATAATAGACGATTGGAATATGCGAGCTGCCTGAAGGCAGGGATGCCTGCTACTCCATCCCCTGCACCTAGGTTGGTGCCTGACTCCACAAAGGCCTTCCAGAACTGTTTGCTGTGCATTGAGTTATGTAAGGCCACTTCCCTAGTTTGCAGCGCATCCAGGTCTTACGTGGTGCCCTTTTTGTTGCCTTTAAAGCAAGAATAGATAAAAGTCTTATAAGCTCACCTTTGGGCTGGTGGGACTGCTGACTGATAGAAATTAGGAGCAAAGAGAGGAAAGTAATGTTGATCACACATGGCCTGTATTACTCTGCTCAGACTGCCATGAGAAAATACCATAAACTGGGTGGCTTAAACAACAGAAATTTATTTTCTCAGTTCATGATCGAGGTTCTGGCTGACTCGATTTCAGGTGAGGGCTCTCTCCTCCTGCAGGTGGCTGCCTTCTCCCCTGTATCCTCACAAGGCCTGTCCCCGGTGTGGCACGTGGGGGAGAGAGAGAAAGAGCGAGCTTATAAGGACCCCAATCCTGTTGCATCAGGGCCCACCCTTGTGACCTCACTTGACCTTAACTACTTCCTTAGTCTCCAGTTACTGCAGACTGAGGTTAGGGCTCCAACATGTGAACCTGGGGGGATAAACATTTCAATCTATGAATTGAATTGTCTTGCCTCAGCCTAGAACAGAGTAAACCAAGTTCTGTTTTTCTTCGTGAGTTATGGCATATGTGGGATTCAATTTTTTTTTTTGTTCCCTGTCCTTGTTGTTTAACTATTTTATATATAGTAGTGTGTATCTGTTAATCCCAAATTTCCTAGGATATCCTTTTGTTTGTCCTCACATACAATATCTTTTTAATGGACGTAATTATGCTTTTCCTTCCTGACATGACTATTACGGGTCTATTTAATACTCCAATCTGTCAGAACATCTCATTCACAAAAACAAAATAAAAACACAACCTGGTAATTGAGTTTCAAGGTTCTATTCATGATCTGCTCCCTTAGTAATAACTAAACAAACAGTCCAAGATGTACAAATGGCTTTTCTCACTCCATGAATCCATCAACTAGCATTTGCTATGCTTGGCCACAGATGCAGCCCCAAAACCACAAAAGAAACATGTAACACTGTCCCCGGGTGCAAGGAGCTTGTGATCTTAGAGAGGAGAAAAAATTTACACAGAACACAGCTGTGAAACTGATACAAGACATGATAGAGTGAAGTGACAAAGAAGGTGTCACCCACAGTACGTGCTGTGGGACATCAGAAGTTCTCTGGGCAACTTGGACTAAATGAAGCCTGTTGGTGGCACTTCTATGTATAAAAATAGTGTTGGTTTTTTTTAATATCAGTGAATTGTGATCAAACATGCCATGCAAATTTCAAAAACAAATGAAAAACTATCCTGACCAGAAGAGAAACATCCTACCACACCACTTCCTGCTAACCAGTGAGGAAAAGGTAACCCCCCTTCTGAGACATCTTATTTAAGGGAAAGGAGAAAAGGGCTGGATTCTGGTAAGAATGAAGGTCTTTGATTGTATACTCACTCCTTTTTAAATCAGGACACAACTATCGGTCACCAGGGGGAATGTACATTAGGCAAACTGTTATCCTGCCGAATAGATGTATAGGAGGGCAGAATTTTTCCTTAAATACTGCTTTCACACTTGAGAATGGGCAATGGAGTTTTTAAGGTCTTTCTACCTAACTTACTGGAATGAATACAAAACCTTTGACAAATTTCATAGCATAATGTTTACTGTGTAACCTGTATAAACATGTGAAATAAAACATGCCTAAGATTATCTAGTCACATAAAAGAATCCAAGACTTCTTTAATTCAATTCTATATCTATTGAGTGTTCACGACACAAAAGAAGTGATGCAAAATTTTATATTTCATGAATTGAAAAGTATCATGTTTATGAAGTGATATATTCTAGAACCAAGAGTTTTCCCTGCATAGAAGTCCAACAGCTGTGTTTCTAAAGATCTCGATGACAGCGGGGCTGCTGACACTCTGTCACCTGGTCGTATGAGTGGAAGTTCGTCACTTTTCAAGGCACAGTCCTTCCTTAGGACTTCAGTTCTTGTGTCCTGAGCAGGGTACCATCTGCAGTGGCCGTGAGTACTTTGCAATTCATCTCTGAAAATATCTTGATTCAGCAATAGCTGTAAAACCTATGCAGACAATAGTGATGTTTTTAGCACCTTTAATAAAAAAGTAGAATCTTAATGGGCTATGAGAACTTATACCAGGACCTGCTTTTATCACCTAAAAACCGAGTCTTACAAAAGTTTTGACCCTCTTGGTCCTGCCATTTCTATCAACTTCATACTAGAGATTGTAGTGGCAGAAATGGAACAGATATTATTTCCCATATCCGGTGCCTTATAGGAGGAGCCATTCGTTTTTCCCTGGACCATTGTCACCTATTGATGAGGCAGGTAGTAAATAGGGAATGAAAAACCAATAGATATAGTTTGGTCCCGCACAGAAAAGTGTTCCTGGCTCACCTTCACTTTTATATTCAGCTGCCTTCAAAGCCTTCTTCCCTTCCCTTCACTTCCTGTTTAATTTTATACTCTTCTTTTATATAAATCTGGATTCCAGCTAAATTAGCTTATTCTCTCTCTATATTGCTCTTTCATATATTTTTTTCATCCTACTCCACCCTGAAAATTCAACCCCTCAACACTTCTGAAGTTTACTTTAAGGCTCACTTTAAATCCTGTGAACTCTTTCTAAGATCATCCCAGACAGATACTAACAGCAATTACCAAAATAGCAATTACTGGCCCTAAAATTGGCATAGCAACCAATTACTTGTATCAACAGTAGACAGTAGATCATGACGTGTCTTTTCTAGCTCTGGCATCCACCATTTTTAAATTCTGTATTTTTTTAAATCAAACGTCTCTTATCTACTATTTGCACCTGAACAAAACTGTAAATTTCTGGAAGACAGTTGACCATGTCACAATCATGTACTTAATTCCCTAAAGCAATGGTCCTCAAATTGCGGACCCTGGGCCAGCAACATCAGTATTACCTTGGAATTTGTCAGAAATGTAAATTCTTCCACGACACCCAAGACCTACTGAGTCAGAAATTCTAGAATTGGGGCCCAGCAAACTGGGCTTTAATGAGCCTTCAGGTTATTCTGATGCTGAAGTTTAAGAACCAGAGCCCTGGAGCATCTAACACCGTGCCCTGAACGTACTGTTATTTATTTGACCCACATTTGTTCAATAAATATTTATAGAGTGTCTACCACATGCCAGGCATGATGCTAGGGATACAGTGCAAGAGCAGAAATGTCCCCAGCCTCCTGAATTTGTAGGCAAGTTAGGGAGATTGGAGTTAATTAAGTGATCTCACAAATAAATATACAATGGCAGCTGTCACCCCTTGTAGAAAGGAAAGGCACAGGATGTTATGAAGGCTTATCATGGAGAATTGATCTTGTCTGAGGTGTGCTTCTAAGAAAGTGTCACTCAAGCTAAAAAGGAAGGATGAGCATGTGTCGGAGGGACTAAGGCGCATTCCAGGCTGAGGGCACAGCAGGTACAAAGGCCCCGTGCCCCGGGAGATGCGATCCCCGGGGCTGAAGCACAGGGATCAGGGGGCAACAGTGAAAGGCAGGCCTTCCATCCCAAATTAAAAACGGGTCTTTTTTCTGAAATGGTGGGTAGCAGTATAAGAAAGGTTTAGAGCAGGAGGACCAGGGCGGGGTGACGGTGGGGACATGACTGGAGTTGTGTTGAGCGGATGGAAAATACATGATGGGAGCACACAGAGCCCATTCAAAGCACTGCTGCAGCCAAAGACCAGGAGGGTGCAGGCTCAGACCACAGAGCTAGCAAAGGGAGACATGGATTTGAGAAATATTTTGGAGTAAAACTTGACAGAATGTGATGATGATTGGATATTAGAGCTAAAACTAAGCATTTAAAAAAATGCTGGTGAGGATGTGGAGAAAAGGGAACCCTCATGCACTGTTGGTGGGAAAGTAAATTAGTGCAGCCACTATGGAGAATGGTACGGAGGCTTCTCAAAAAACTAAAAATAGAATCACCATATGATCCAGCAATTCCACTCCTGGGCATATATCCAAAAAAAAAAGAACACTAATTCAAAAAGGTATATGCACCCCAGTATTCATAGCAGCATTATTTACAATTGCCAACGTATGGAAGCAACCTAAGTGTCCATCAACAGATGAATGAATAAAGAAGATGAGATATATATCTATATCTTTACACACACACACACACACACACACACACACACACACACACACACACACACAATGGAATACTACTCAGCCATGAAAAATGAATGAAATTTTGCCATTTGCAACAACATGGATGGACTTGGAGGGTGTTATGCTAAGTGAAATAAGTCAGACAGAGAAAGACAGATACTGTATGAGATCACTTATATGTGGAATCTAAAAAAATACAACAAACTAGTGAATATAACAAAAAATAAGCAGACTCACAGATACAGAGAACAAACTAGTGGTTACCAGTTGGGGGGACAGAACATAGGGGTGGGGGAGTGGGAGGCACACACTGTTGGGTGTAAAGTGGGCTCAAGGCTGTACTTTACAAAACAGGGAGTATAGCCAGTATTTTGTACAACTGTAAATGGCATGTAATCTTTAAAAATTATTTTTAAAAATTTGAAAAGTTTTTTTAAAAAAGAAAATTAAGTGTTAAGTTTTAGTCCAAGGTTTCTGGCTTGTATAACAGATAAATGATGATGCCATTCCCTAAAATAAAAAAAAAAAAATCAGACAAGTTGACAAACAAGAGGGAAGATGAATGAATTGTTGTGAGCAGCTCCTGAAACACTAGAGAATATGGATCCACAGATGGAAGGACTTTACATGGGAAAGGAAACGCCCTTCACTGGGACAGGAGAGAAGAGAGGTTGAATCTTGATGACTTGGTTGGTCCGTTTTAGCAGGAGTTGGTATAGTTCCCATTCTAATGGATTCCGTCTCCTGGGAAATAAGCCAGGTCATCTGCTTATAAAGAGTGGGCTGCACAGTAGGTGGTGTCATGGAGAAGATGATGTAAGAGGTTTGACAGGAGTGGAGCAGATCTGAAGAGCTGTGGCAGAGGATGAGGGGTGAGTTCGATCAGAGGAATTCCTGGATGGCCAGGAAATATTGAGGCTCATGCTGTGAATTTATCACAGCATCCATCTGACCTATTGTGCAAATTTCTCCAGCAGAGCTCAGCTGTTTGAATGGGGTCGTGGAAAAAATACATCATTAAGCTCATTCAGGTTTGACTTCTTGTCACTCAAACGTGATGAAAAGATGGAGTGAGAGAACTTAGATTATTAGCAAAAGTGTATAGATGAGTGAATGAATGGTGGAAGAATTCTACTCCATAAATATTTTACACTTAGTTCCTTGAAAATTCATGTATGAAAATAACCACAGCGAGACCATGTTCCAAATGATTGTATATCATCATAACCTTACATTCCATCTGCTAACCTTGCTTGTAGGCAGCCCTCATCTAACTATTAGGATTTGGGCTGTCACCTCCCCTCATCCTGTGTTCCATCTGATGAGCTAAAATTGCAGTGAGCTTGACTTTCACATCCGGGGCTGACCCTGGGGAAAGGTTCCAGTATCTCATGACTGGTGACCTGATTGGGAATGAAAGGGCCTGAGTTATACTGGTGGCATTGATAAAAGCCACTGTGTCCCTTCCAATGCTGCCTGCATCCCAGCAAGGGTTGAAGCCAGCCTCGGTCGGTCTGCCTCACCTAGGTGATGTGTATCTTCACCCTGAGTGGGAGAAAAACAGGAATATGGCCCTGGAAAAGTTTTTTGTATTTTTTTTAAGTGGGAGGGGTAGGGATGGGAAACTAAACAGGCCAGGGATCATCTGAAAATTCATTAGGAAGGTACGTGAAAGTACACAAATACAAGTTCTTTGTATACTCAGTTCTTCTACTCTTTCCCTTTTGCTGATTCCTGCATTGTGAATACTCAAGTGGAAGGCTTATTTTTGAGAGAGAGAGAGAGAGAGAAATAGTCCAGGAATAGAAACACAAGAATATAGAGATGCAGATGTAGAGAACGAACGTGTGGACCCAAAGAGGGGAAGGGGAGCGTGGGATGAATTGGGAGATTAGGTTTGACATAGATACACTACCATGTGTAAAATAGATAGCTAGTGGGAACCTGCTGTATAGCACAGGGAGCTCAGCTCGGTGCTCTGTGATGACCTACCTGGGTGGGATGCAGGGGCTGGGAGGGAGGTCCACGAGGGAGGGGCTATATGTATACATATAGCTGATTCACTTCATTGTACAGCAGAAACTAACACAACACTGTAAAGCAATCATACTCCAATAAAAAAAAAGAAAAGCAAAGAAAAATCATCCAACTAATGAGGCACTTCCAAGTAAATGCAGAGGTTTGGGGGCATTTGGCTTTCACCGTACAGCTTCTGGCCTCTGCAACAGGCATCACGCACTGGGCCCTCATTTGACTGACAGATCATGCAGTGATCTGGACACATCCCGACTCCTTCTCAAGTCAAAAACAGCACAAAGCAGAGTCATCCAGAGGAAAACTTCATTCTCCTTTCCCATGGGAGCCCTCCAGCCACAGTGGCTATGGCATCCGCCCTTCCTACATCCTCTTTTGAGGAATATACAAGGGCGGTGGGTGTAACCTCTTTTCTGGAATCTTGGACCTCGGGTACTGCTACCACCCTCATCTCTCTCAAACGTTTTGCTCTCACTCTTACACTCAATATTTATGAAGGACCTCAAAGATCCTTGTTTTCTGCAGGTTTATATCAATATTTATCGTATTAGAAATTAAAACTGAGTCTCACAATTTCTTGTTTTCAATCTGTTACAATGTGTTGTTTTGGTTGCAGTATATGAAGAAAATTTGGCCTCGTGAGGAAATGTAATTGGAAAAGAGAGGAATATTTTAATAGCCTTTCAGATCATTGTAAATAGTTTTCTTTGATCCTACCCCCAAACTTGACAATGGTAGTTTCTTTCTTTTTTTTTTTAATATCTTTATTGAAGAATAATTGCTTTACAATGTTGTGTTAGTTTCTGCTGTACAACAAAGTGAATCAGCTATATGTATACATATATCCCCATATCCCCTCCCTCTTGAGCCTCCCTCCCACCCTCCCTATCCCACTCTTCTAGGTGGTCACAAAGCACTGAGCTGATCTCCCTGTGCTATGCGGCTGCTTCCCACTAGCTATCTGTTTTACATTTGGTAGTGTATATATGTCCATGCCATTCTCTCACTTCATCCTAGCTTACCCTTCCCCATCCCCGTGTCCTCAAGTCTGTTCTCTACGTCTGCGTGTTTATTCCTGCCCTGCCACTAGGTTCATCAGTACCATTGTTTTTAGATTCCATATATGTATGTTAGCATACATTTTCCTGTTGTTTTTCTCTTTCTGACTTACTTCACTCTGTATGACAGTCTCTAGGTCCATCCACCTCTCTACAAATAACTCAATTTCGTTCCTTTTTATGGCTGAGTAATATTTCATTGTATATATGGGCCACATCTTCTTTATCCATTCATCTGTTGATGGACATTTTTTTCTTTTCTTTAACAGTTTCCCAGAGTGGCCTTTATTTATTTATTTTTAACATCTTTATTGGAGTATAATTACTTTACAATGTTGCGTTAGTTTCTGCTGTATAACAAAGTGAATCAGCTATATGTATACATATATCTCCATATCTCCTCCTTCTTGCGTCTCCCTCCCACCCTCCCTATCCCACCCCTCTAGGTGGTCACAAAGCACCGAGCTGATCTCCCTGTGCTATGCAGCTGCTTCCCTCTAGCTATCTATTTTACATTTGGTAGTGTATATATGTCCATGCCACTCTCTCACTTCGTCCCAGCTTACCCTTCCCCCTCCCCGTGTCCTCAAGTCTAGACAATGGTCGTTTCTTAAAGGTTAGTTGCAATACAGGATCTGAAAACATTACCACAAACTTCTCACACTCTGTACACTCGAAAGAATGAGAGTGAAAATGGTAAATAATATCTTAGTATTATTATACAAATGGTTTTGACCTTGTGGAAGCCCTGAAAGCATCTAAGGAACCCCCAGTGTTCCCGGCACCATACTTTGAGAACGATTGCTTTAGCATCTCCCCACAGAGGCTGCATGACTCTGAGTGGAACAGATGGATTCAATTATAATATAATGTGTTAGGTGTCATCACCTCCATCTCTAAACGACAAGTTTTCACTGACTAGGAACTACCATAGAATTGCGAAGCATTAAAGTTGAAAAAAACATTGAGATCACCCCATCCAGATCACTGTTTTTAAGAGGAAACTGAGTGTGGACAGAGGTCAGAGCTGATTTAGCTGATAACCCTGAAGCCACCCTCTAATTTGGGAAAGTCAGAGTCACAATCCGCTGTGGATTGTGGAAAGAATACTGGAAACCTTAATGTATGGAGTATTTTTATTGCCTCAGTTATTTTCATCCCACACCCCAACAAGAAAACAACACACCCTGGTGTTACTATAATTCTTTAAATCCTAGCAGAACAAATATCTTTTTTTTAATTCATATCATTTTCTAGCCATACACTTTGGTGTATGGCTGACCTTAAAAGAAGCCAGCTTAGGGTGTATACCCTGAGAAAAAACCATAATTCAAAACGAGTCATGTACCACAATGTTCATTGCAGCACTATTTACAATAGCCAGGACAGGGAAGCAACTTAAATATCCATCAAAAGATGAATGGATAAAGAAGATGTGGCACATCTATACAATGGAATATTACTCAGCCATAAAAAGGAACAAAATTGAGTTATTTGTAGTGAGGTGGATGGACCCAGAATCTGTTATAGAGTGAAGTAAGTCAGAAAGAGAAAGACAAATACCGTATGCTAACACGTATATATGGAATTTTAAAAAGCAGTACTGATGAACCTAGTGGCAGGGCAGGAATAAAGACGCAGATGTAGAGAACGAGCTTGAGGGCACAGTGGGGGAAGGGTAAGCTGGGACGAAGTGAGAGAGTGGCATGGACATATATACACTACCAAATGTAAAATAGCTAGTCGGAAGCAGCCGCATAGCACAGGGAGATCAGCTCAATGCTTTGTGACCACCTAGAGGGGTGGGATTGGGAGGGTACGAGGGCGTCGCAAGAGGGAGGGGATATGGGGATAGATGTATATGTATAACTGATTCACTTTGTTATAAAGCAGAAACTAACACAACATTGTAAACATTTATACTCCAATAAAGATGCGAAAAAAAAAAAGAAACCAGCGTAAAGTTCTGAATGGCAGGAAAACTAAAGGAAAAATGAGAAAAAATTAAGAGCAACAGCCTTTTATAATCATTATCGTCTCTGAAAATAGTGTCCTTGGACTTGCACAGTGCACAGGCTATGCAATCATATGTGACTTCCTTGGCCAAGTTTCCAACAGTGACGAAAGGTTCCTAAAATAGCAAGATGCAAAAGTATTGCTTCCAGATGATCCCAGCCCTGTGAAAACATCACGTCCCTGTACGGTGTGCCCAGAAGAGACATGTTTCCAGTCTTAGTACCCTTAGTCCATTAACCCAGCCTCAGATAAAATCACGTGTTTTCGGGAATGACCACATCACACTGTGGGTTCCTAGTGAGTATACCCTGAACTCAAACTAATCACGTTGTTTTCATAGCCGTCCCGTCCTCCCATTTTTCTCCCCTCTCTCACTCTCCCCACTACCTTAGAGCCCAAGAGCTTTCAAACCAGGTTTTACAAAACCTCCTCGGGGGCCATGGAGAGAGGTGAGGAGGAGTATGGGGTCCCCAGCTCCCCCACTCCCACCTCAGCCAGAACAGATTTTAGGTCCTATATGAGGACTCTGGTAAGATTTTGTGTTTTGAAAGCACTCCCTGGTAAAATACATGTAGCGATCTCTATCACACCTTGAATTAGTGCAGGTGGAATTGAGGATCTCCATGTAGCTTTACCTGTTCTTCCTCCTAAATTTTATCTCTTAGGTTCAGATCAGCCTCCCAGCCTCTTGGTATCTTTTCCATTCAGATTTTGCCACCCGCGGTATTTTCTATCCCTCCCAGCTTCGCGCCATCTGCAAGCGTGACAGGTCTGTCCTAATTCAGTAATAAAAACGTTGAAAAGAACAGAGTCCTTGAACAAGCCCCAGGCGCCTCCCTCAGGGGGTATTAATTCCTTAATTGGCGCTCTCTGGGATCGAGTTTTCAAATCAGTTCCCAATCCACACAGCTCCATATAGCGGTTCCCCCACCTTGAGCCCGAATTGAGATTCAAATTTGTCGAATCAGGTCTGGCAAAATGGACAGACCTCGGATGAGTCCATCTGCAGGAATTCATTGCCTGACGACTTTTGTGTGGGGGCTGAAGGAGGAAGGAGCGTTGTGTACAGATGTCTGGGGGTGACGTGGGGGGATGCTGAAATGGTATCTCTCCCCCCACCAGTCCTGTGGGCTGGCAGCAAGGTCTGGGGGCAGGGGGACCCCAAGCAGAAGCTGAGGAAGGATTGACCACAGCATTGCTCCCCCCCCACCCCCCGCCCAGGGGACAGAGCAGCTGTGAGTCAGGAGAGGCCTCCCCCTTCCTTGGGAATCTTAAGAAACAGCATCTTGGGCACAAATGTCGAATGCTCAGGAAGACACCCTTGTTCAGAAGACACCCAGGGAAACCAGAGCGGAGGGGGAAACACAAGGGCACCTCCTTTACATACCTGCCAGATGAGTGAACGAACGTGTCTGAAACTCCCCCTGGGGACTTGGGAAGAGAGTGGTGTAGAAGTCCTTCCGGAGCACGAAGCAGATAAACACTGAGATTGGGGCGACTGAAACCATGTGATGCCTGTGCACCCGCCCCCAGACAGACGAGCCTGGGGAGGTGCAGAAATACGTATTTTGTAATCAGTACACTTTTCACCCCAAATGATATTGAGAAGCACTTTAATAGCTTACTGAACTCCGAACATCCTAGTTTTTGCTGCTTTCTCAAAGATTCCTGACTGCTGTTTGGGCAAGTTTCCTGGAAGCGAAACACCTTTATATAATTGTCATTACTCCAGCAGGCTTAAATTCCTGCTTTTCAGTTGCTATGCTCTTTCCAATCTGAAGAAACATCCCTGTCATAGCGCGACCTGTGGAAGAAATGGAGGAACCGAGTGGAACCCTAAAAAAGGTTGGTGCTGAAAGTTATGGCAGAAAAGACGGAAGCCAGTGTTTTCCCAAACTCACCCCATTACCTGGGGCACAATTATGAAACAACAGCTTTCAGAACTCTTCCATGGAGTAGGCGCGGGGCCAGAACCCCTTCTTCCAGCAAACCCTCCAGGTGAAGCTTAGGGTCAGGTAAGTTTTAGAAACAATGATTTAGGGCAGCCTCACTTTTTACAGATGATGAAACCAAGACAGACACTGCTGAAGGAATTCACCCAGGTCCCAGCTTTGTTCACCACTTTTACATTCTCCCCCATCTAACTGATGGCCACAAGAGGTTCATTTTGGGGCCTTTCTACACGTTTATCAAAATCTTTAACAGAACCTCAGGACTGGTTCCAAACTCATGCTTTCCAGAATGAGCACCTGAAGCCCCCGGACCCCACAGCAAGGCTCCATGGGGCCACGGCTTACCACACGCCTTCTCTTCTCCACCAGAAAAGCCTTACTCTCACCTGTTTCATACATTCAGTTCCGTGAAAAAGTTCCGCGAAAAAGTTCCGCAAGCAAGGTTTTGTGACTTAAAAGAAGAATTTGAGAGCAACTGGCCTGAAATATCTGCACATCTGATCATGCTTGAAAAGTTCACCTGTCTCAAAAAAGAAAAGAAGAAATGCTTCAGAGCCTCTTATTTCAATGTTCATTGCATGGTCATTAATCCTTGCTGCTAGGAACATCTATATGTATTTATCTAAAGGCTGTATCTATTTTATTAAGTAGAGATGGCCAATCACTAGACACCATTTATCTCAAAAAGTTGATGCTTCTTAAGGACTATTAGCATGGATTTGGTGGAGAAAATTGATACCTATTTTCTAACGTGAAGGGTACCAAAATCGACAACCATCCTTGGAAAATAATAGGATATATAGACACCCGTGAGCTGGGGTCTCTCGGGGAGAAAAGATCATGACCCCTTCTGTCACACAGTGACTCTCGAGCAGGACACTGCTCTCTGGGGAAGCTCTGGGAAGCCTTCGCAGCTCAGCTCTGCAACTCAGCTGTGCGCACCACAAAGGGTTTCATGCCAGACTCTGATCAGTGTGCAAAATTTATTTTTGTCCTGAGTTTATATACTGATAAGGTACTGCCATTGGCTAGAGGTCTGTGGAGCCAGATAGATTAATACCTGGTGTCCACAAGAGGAAGAAATGTAGCTTAACACGAATCTGGCACCAAAAAAAATATCAATGCTTATCTAAATATGAAGTTTGCCTTGTAAATGTATAAGAACGTCCGGTCAGGGTAGTACACAACCTTACCAAGACTGGAACGATTGGCTGGTAAGCGGGCAACTTTGTCATTCGTACTGTCATCATTGGTGACTAGTGTGGCGCTCCTTTGAGTTTTTTAATTCCTTTCCAGCGTGCCTCCAAAAACACACTGGAAAGCAGTGCTTGTAACAAAATGGAAAGAACTACTGCAGTGACATAACAGAAAGATTTAGGGCAAAGAGCTCCTGTGTTCCCAACAGGACGCCAGGATGGGCCTCTGGAATTTTCTCTCTATGAGAAATTTACAATGATGATGGGTGTCATATGCCCTCCATTCTGGAGAGGTTAAAGCCACAGAGCATTTATCGGTCAGAGAAGGAAAGTAAGACTCGAGTAAGTCCTGCTGGATCCGTATCTGTCGCCTTTCCCCTGCCTGACATCATGGAGAATTCTAAGTGCCAGCAGTAATTCTCCACAATGAAAGCTTATCTTTCCCCCAGAGTTCAGATCACAATGTCTTCTTCAGCCAATTCTATCCACGAATCCATGAGAGAAGTACTGCTTCTCAACTCAGTTGTTAAAAATGCTTACTGAACAATTACTATTTTCCTAGCGCCTATGGAAAGGCAATAGAGGTATAAGACACCATCCCTTTTCTCAAGAAAAATATAATGTTTGAGAAAGAGATAGGAAATAATACTCGTGTCAGGACAAAAATACTCATGTCGAGGGTGTGAGACATACATACAGTGAGAGTTATGGGGGTCAGGAAGGAAAACTTGGCTTCTTTCAAACGTTAATGAAGACAATTTTCATGGAGATAGAATTAGAATAATTTAAAGAAATGATTATTTTGAGGTTCAAATAAATTGCCACTTATTGAGTGCTTATCATAGCCCAGGAGCCACAGGATAAGCTTTAACAAAATATCAAAACTGGAAAAGAACTCAGAGAAAATATAGAGAGATGTTATATGATGGTTTGGGGATTGCCGGTGATTTTATTTCTTCTGAATTTTTTTTGTTTATTAGTATTATATGTGCTGTAAGGAAGGAATAAAAAAGGATTTCTAAGATGTAGGCAGATAAGAAGTAATGGGAAATGTTTTATAATTAGAGAAGGGACTGCGGGCAAAAATATGACAGAATATGGCCTGTGCTACAGACAGTGAAGTGTTCGTTCTGGGAAAATAAACCGAAAAAGTAAGACAAGAGTCATAGTACCAAGAATCTTGGCTGTCTCATAGATGAGTTTATATTTAATCATATCTACATTGGGAACTCATTAAAGTTCCTGAGAAAGACGGTATAGCTGAAAGATGATGTTTAGAAAGATTGCTCTGGTAACGTACAGGAAAGATTTTCAGTGGAGAGAGATTGAGAGAAAAACAAACAAACAAAAGCAAAAAACCGCAAAGCTGTGATTGCAGTCTGAGGTATGCGAGCAAATCAGGGCTTGGATGAGAACCTCATGGAAGAGACAGAATGTGAACTCAGATCTATCTGCCCAAAGCCCACGATTCTGCCCTTCACACACCTGTCGTGTGTGACTGGAACCAGAAAGGACCATGGAGACCATCAACTCCACAACTTCAAATTCCTCCACCAGTGTCCCGAAGGACCTAGGGCACAGCAAGCTGCAAACCAAAATTGTCTTTGAAATAGAAGATTTTACATTTCAAGCAACACTTACTTTCTTCTATTGTGTATCGCATTTGTTTTGATATGAAATTAATATTTAAAATGTTTGCCACATAGTTCATCTATATTAAAAGTAATAAAGAAATTGTATTATTCTAAAAAAATAAAATAAAATAAAATTTTTGCCACGTAAAAGTAATGATAGGTATATTCTATTCCAATTATACATGGACCGAGAAAGCCCTCCTCCAGCTGTCCAAATGAGCAGCAACCAGGATCTTTTTAAATCCCCACCGAGAAGAGTCATTATCTTCTAGATTGTAGGCTTCTACATTAATGAGAAAGTTATGTCATCTAATTAGTTTAAATATAATCTTTTTTAAATTGCTGACCATTGGGTCTATTCTTATGGGGAATCAGGGTGCAGAGATGGGGAAAGCAAAACAATATCTGGAACAACTCATAGCTTTCACAGAGAATATCTTCCCACAGGTCGGTTCTGGTCTGGCCCCTACAGGTTCCAGTGATATAGGGGTGGGGACATGGCAAAAAAAAAAAAGAAGTGGATCAAGAGGGCTGATCAAACACATAGGCTAAAGAAAGGATCAATAGGACTTGGCAACAGAATGATACAAAATGATGTTTTTTTTGCAAAGGAGAAGGCAATGGAGAAATTGATGACTCGGTGACTCCCAGTCTGGGTGATGGGAGAAGAGTCAAATCATGAGCAGAAATAACAAAGCCCAGAGGTGAAGTTTGCTGCAGAGAAAACGAGTTCAACATCGTTCCTGCTGCACTTTCACTGACAGAACAGTCAGGGGAAGGTATCTCAAGAAATATATTTGGAGTCGTCACTAAAAAGATGAAACTTTAAGAAAGAATGCTGTTTCCAGGGAGCATGCAGAGCCAGGCAGAGAGGTCCCCGAGCTGGATGGTGACACAGTGGCCGTGAGTCAGCAGAGCAGGTGCCCTGATTGTGGAAAATCCCAGTGCTCGGGAATCGTTTTAAAGAGAAGCAAGTCACACGGGCTATAAAATCTGGCACCATGTATATGTATAACTGATTCACTTCGTTATAAAGCAGAAACTAACACACCATTGTAAAGCAATTATACTCCAATAAAGATGTTTAAAAAAAAAAAAATCTGGCACCAAAGCACATGTGATTAAAGATAGGGGAAATACCATGATTTTGGTAAAGAAAAAAAAATCACTGCTAACTTGAAGGAAAATGGTTTCAGTGGTGTGATGGGAATAGACATGAGATGAAAGGGAATTTTAGAGGATGGGGGTGAGTAGCTGAAGAGATAAATAGAAGCTGTGAACAGTTCTAGAAAATTCCACGAAGTAATAACCGTCTGTGTTCTGATATCATTGTCATCTTTCTAAATGGAACGTACGTAGTACTCACAAAGCAGCAGCAATAAATAAGCGGTATTAGCAGTGGCCATACTACTGCACTGACATGGTTCCAGCATTGGTTTAAAAAAAAAAAAAAGTAGGGGCTTCCCTGGTGGCGCAGTGGTTGAGAGTCTGCCTGCCAATGCAGGGGACACGGGTTCGAGCCCTGGTGTGGGAGGATCCCACATGCCGCGGAGCAACTGGGCCCGTGTGCCACAACTACTGAGCCTGCGCGTCTGGAGCCTGTGCTCCGCAACAAGAGAGGCCGCGACAGTGAGAGGCCCGCGCACCGCGACGAAGAGCGGCCCCCACTTGCCGCAACTAGAGAAAGCCCTCGCACAGAAACGAAGACCCAACACAGCTAAATATAAATAAATTTTTTAAAAATTAAAAAAAAATAAAGTAAATCTGCAGAGGTTAAACTGGAACTCTTGATATCCTTGTTTTTCTGAGGGAAGCCCACAATTGTCTCTGAACTAAAAACAATACACATCTGTCTCAGTGCTTTCTGTTTCAACAGCAAAAGGAAGAAAAGAGGGGGTTGGGTAGGATTTGAACGAGACTATTTACTAAGGTTCTTTCCAACCTACAGAGTGATTCCATGAGTTTATCCATACCTGAGTCAAAACGAAAACGAAAACAAAGCCCATGGTGATCATTTTTATTGGTGATATGTTCCTATGCAAGGTACTGCAGAGAAACAGATAACGCCAGAGTTGATACGAAATGTTTCATAATCCAATACTTAACAGTTAGGTATTCAGGCTATGGGAGTTGCCTATGTGGTGAAACGTCTCTTGGTAAGCCTCAGAATCTAGCTGCATCTATCATATAATATGCATATTTAGCATACCATCCTGCATACTTACGTGTCCACAAGTATATATTTATACTCATGATCACTTATGAATGCATTGAGCTCTAGCCACCTTAACAGACTAACACTGCTCAATTTAAACCAAAATATCTTCCTTGAATTATAAAAGAACATTTTCTTTCTAACATGCCTCTTTTAATAGAGGAAGTAAGTTAAACTGTTCACTCCAACAAAAATTGCCTTTTCTGTTTTGGTGGTGGTTGTTTGTGTTGAAATGTAAACATTAGTCAAACTTTGTTGAACAGAAAAGTCCAACCCAGGAACGTAATTCCAATAAAAAGCAAAGTTATGGCCAAGCTCAGGGAAGACAGTAACATGCACGGAACCCAGAAAGAGGATTAATATCAGCAGGGAAGCTCTGGGGAATGTAGCCTCATGTTAAGTCAGCAAAAAGTAGGCCTATTACAATATCTCCAACTTAAGGAAAATTGCCATTATTTTGCCTTTTTGCTTAGCTTTTAATTAGACGTTGAGCCTTCTTTCTTAAAAATATATGTCTTTTCATGGGTGTTAGGAAGAAAATACACAACACACACACACACACACACACACACACACACACACACACACACACACAGGCTCATGATGCTTAAGAGGAAAATTGGATAAAGAATTCTATTAGAACGCTCGGAAATATAAAGGTCTCCTTGTCATTAAAATATCCAAGAGGAGAACTCAGACCTGCACTGAGATAATGAAATGACTGTGTAATTGTATTTATAAAATAAACTGTCTCGATTTATATTACAGAAAAATACCATCATTTAATTATTTACATAACATTTTGGAGGTTTTTATAGCTCTTTAAAAATGCTGTAGAGCATCCAGGTCAAGCTGGTAAAATGCTACAAATACTATATTTAAAATAATTTCCACTATATTTTTCTTCTGAAAACACCACTCTGTTTGTGGAATTCAAACAGCTTCAACTGCTTGAGATGGTGAAATACCTTTGTGCTTTTCAAAAATCACATTTCATAAAGGGCATTTATTCTATAGAATTAAAGTTTACTGAATAATAAATATAACTTTAAGTGATGTAAGCTGTCAAAACCCTTGAATGTCAAAGTTAAAGCAGATAGCCCTTCATGATTTTTGCTGCTTTGGAATAAGAAAGGAAGCAGAAAGAGAATGATTAAGGAAAGGCAACCTCACCTTTGGACTTCTTCATCTTTGTATTTTCATCATAAATAACAATTTAAATACCCTTTGAGGTTAATATTTTCTGGTTCAAAGGGAAAGTACAGAAAAAATTAATATATTCATGCATAATAGGAGGCGACAGAGACTGGAGCATCTTATTTGTAGCAAATTTTATTTTCAAATGACCATAAAAGGTATCCAGTTACTCTTCAGATTAATTTATGAGATCATGCAAGATGTAAACATGATGTTCCAAAGGAAAAAAAAATCATTCCTGACAATTCTAATAGATGAGGAAAAAGTACACAGAGATACACACCAGGAACTTTCTACATATGGCTAATACCTGGATCTTTATTCTTGCCTTCCTTTCGTCATTTCAGCACAGATAAATGTAGTGCAAAGAAGCAAAAGTTAATAATCCAAGGGAAGAAAAACTCGTTGATGTGATGCATGATATGAGAGGGTTTACTATATTAATATTCGCAAAGGAATGTTGGAAGTGAGGAGTGATGTTAGGTAAAAATATCTATTTTGCAACAGAGTTAAAAAGAAATTTAGTTGTGATTATATTGCTACCTACATCATATTCATAGGCTTTCCCTTGAGTACCATGCCCAGTTCCAAACTTTTTTTTTTTTTTTTTTGCTATGGAAACAGATAAAATGAAATGGAAATCTTTCCAGAGGGCATTCAAAAGAATATATTAACTTAGAGTTATAATGTATTTTGAAAACATGGTAGATGGTAATATCATTCTGAAAAAAATGTTATATGGGCGAATAGGTATTACAAAAATATTTTTAAATCAATGGTGTACTGTAAAGAAAGAAACTTCCTATTTTTGGCACGGACTGTAAAGCAAAGGACTGTGGCTTTACATCAGAAGGGTTTTATTTATTTGAATATTCAGAGTTGGTTCCCGATTACTAAATGTGTAAAATAGATCCAAAATGCCAATCCAGAGTGTATCTACATAGTTATACAGCTGTATGGTTTCAACGAAAACACAATGCCATTTCTGCAATTTGGACTAAGTCCTAGTGTCCGCATTTAACCCTGGTTTCTAGAGACCATAAAATGTAAAAGGTTTTGGATCCCCTGGAGAGTACACGTACACAAACTCCCTACAAGTAAAGCTAGCTTTGTTTATAACATAGTTGAAAATTAAACAGCAACACTCCATACAAAATTAGTTCTTTACATTATTTTTATAACGATATTATCCCTAGGATTCTCCGTAAGAGCCTAGAATAACATGACTCCAAATTTCCATTCCAGAATTTCTCACTTCTTTTTTTTTTTAAATTTTATTGAAGTGTAGTTGATTTACAGTGTTGTGTTCATTTCTGCTGTACAGCAAAGTGATTCAGTTATACATACATAGGTATATCCATTTTCATCAGAATTTCCCACTTCTAACACTTCTCCCTGGCAGGCACACAGCAACAGAAAATGAGATGCTATTTTTACGTGGCTTGTAAGATGCTGCGCGGCCAAAGAAATGTTATTGTAAAATAACGTGCGGTGGATTCTACAAGGTTTTGTTAAAATAAAGCTATCTACTTTATAGGTGATGAAACATCACCAAGGTTTTAAAAGTGTTTGCTTTGGGTCCTTTGCTATGGAGTCATGTCCTTATTTGAGGTATAAAAAAACCCCACCCACTCTGCAAGTCAGCCTTAATGTGGCAACTCACCAAAGCCGACAGATTCTGACTCCCAGTGAAGCGTTTTGTGCCCGAGATCAATTCGCAAGAAGTAGACTAACCCAAGCCTTTGGGAGGTAGAAGCTACAAAAATATAGTGCCCTGCCCCCAACCAAGAAGTCCGCGTCCTTCTCTTCCTCGCCAAACAATAAGGGTGCAGTTTTGCAGACTCAGAGACCGCTGTCCATCACAGGAAAGCACCACAGACCTTCGGATTCAGCATCATACGCTTTTTTCTCTTCCCACTCACATAATTAACGCTCGTTTCCTTTCCTCTTTCACAATGTGCCTGTTTCAAATTTGTATTATTTTTGTCAGATGTCTAATTTCAGTTATGTTCTTTCCCTCTGTGGTCTCTTCCCACATTTCACATTCCAGAGAAATATTTAAAGGTCTGTAAAACCAGGTGAAGTTCCAAAATATTTCTAAACGGAACTGCCACAGGTGACAGCACAGGGAAAGAAGGCAAAGCTACAGGACAAGGATTGGAATAAAATGGCTGGAAATGTATTGGAAAATCTATTTAAGTTACAATAGCCGTGGTTGAGGTTTTCAATGAGGCATAAACATTCAAGTTACTGACAAAACCAACATGTTTCATGATCACTCAAAATAGTCTACTTGTCATGGTGCATTGTTTTTTTTTCTTTTATTAGTAAGTTGCTCTCTCTTTTTAAAATTTTTTTTTCTTTTTTAGTATTCAGGAAGCGAAAGCATTTAAGAAAACATTCAAAATTCTGAGAATACATGTAAGTGAAATATTTACACTATTATTCATAAAAGTTACATCATTTACATAGGGTTCATTTGTATATAATAAAAATTTCATCATAATGAAAACTTTTCTGGAAAGTTATATGTTAATTTGTTTAACATATGCTTTGGATATACAGCTAAATATGAATAGTTAAAAAAATTCTGTCTTCAAATATCCCTTTAACAATTAAAAAACCTCATTCCTAAACATTTGTTTTTCTTTCCACTTGCTCTTTTGTTTGTGATATCATATGTAGTTTGAACTATGCAAAGATTGGATCTTGTCATAGCTCAGAATATATTTGTATACTTTCAGTAAATTTGCTCATTGCATAGCAAACATGTAAACTTACAGAGGATCTATAAATTTTACCCTAATCATCTAAAAAAGTTGCTGAAATTTTACATGACAGTATATTGAGGTTTATTTTTGTTGTAATTTGGGTTTTCTTTGTTTTTTTAAAAAATATTTTTAGTCCATGTGTCAAGTGAATACAACTAATAAAAAGTCATGAGAAGCCAAAAACCAAGTAAATAATTTTATCCTAGATTACCAGAATTTAACCTCATTATATCATTTGGGCTTTTTCCTAAGTACAACAAGTTGGAAATGTATTGTGCTGCCTTTTAAGACAGTGTTCCAAATTAATTTCAAAAGTGTGTGTTTAACATAAAGTTAACTATGTTTCCATCAAATAAAATGTTTATTAATGAAAGCTATTTATCATACAAGAAACAGCAAAGATAAGTCATCATACAGAGATGTACACTAGAAGTGACAGATGTAAAAGTGCATGCAGAGATTTCTGTTTAAAAAGGAAGTAATAAACAATAATACTAAAATCACTGGATTTTGATCCCTATACTCTTAAATGAGTGATAGCTTTTCTTTGAATTTACAATTGGAAAATGCCATTAACAGATAGGACTAATACACATTAGCAAGCAGGTGAAATGAATGTTTTTGGATTTTATTTTACAACTACTGTGCTTGACAAATGTGTGGGATTTTTTTTTTTCAATAATTTTCTTCAAATCTGGGGTGGGCATATTACTGCCTGGTTGCTCTGATTTATACACGATTTATCTAATTTTGTTTAAAACCATATAATTTTAAGCCTCCATTTGTGTTAGACATCATAAAAACAGAAGTTTTGTTAACATTCAGTAAATGACATTTAAGTCTCCCGGTCTCTCTCTCTCTCTCTTTCTCTCTCTCTCTCTCTCTCTCTCTGTCTCTCTTTTTTTGGCTCAATAGATTTTTAAATGTATGATTATCATAACCTAATATTGTCTTTGTCTTCACTGCAGTGGATTTCCGATCAAACTTTTCCCCTTCTTTTAATACTTTAGGGAATTTTCAAACGTCGGGATGTTTGGCTGTAATGCCCCAAGATTTGTTCTCCCTGAAAAAAATCATAGTGACAATTTATTAACTACAGAGCAACTTGGCTTTTAGGGGTCTGCAATTTCTATTTAGATTTACAAATATCCATTTGTGCTCAATAGACCTAACATTAAACTTAATCATATTTAAGGTTTCTTTTCATGCAATTACTTTATCTGCTAATTATCTTTTTTTTAATTCTAAAAATCAGGCTGAGTCAAATCAGTGGGGCATTACTTTTATTGTAGGAAAATATATTTAAAGGTAATTCTAAGTTGAATTACACTGCATATGCAATGGTAATTTAAAATGAATCAGAAGTTTGGAAATCTAAAAACTATTTGTATGTTTGCATATCTAAAATTTTTTATATCACCGTTTTAATAGCTTTTACAAATAGACAATCGAAAACACACTAGTACAGTTAAGGCTTAAGTAAAACTAATGGGAAATAAAACTCCTTAGATTCAAAATCGTTTATTCACACAAATTTAATAGGATATATCACAATTGTTTGGTCCATAAATATTTAGGGGAAATAGTTTCTATACAATGCATTTATCAATAAACAAAGAAACATGGACAATTTTGCTAGACCACTTACTGTACTATAAACACGAAGCTCAATATATAAGATTATTGAATTTATCAACTATATTGGAAAGAGTGCACAACTGCTTTCTATGACATGTTTGTCCCCTCTAACAGGATACACCATAAAAAGAGTTTCAGAAATAAGAGGTAAAACAGTACAAAACTAGTGAGGTGTCAAAAGGGCTTAAAACAGTTAATTTAACAAACAACACATATATCCTGATTTTTCACAAACTTACTTCCAAGTTATCTCATAAGGCACATAGGAGAACTGAGTTATAATTAGTCTACTTAATAAAGTAGATCTATAGTACCATATATTGTTCTGTCAAAGAACAAAATTTATAAGTATCAATATTTTACCTGTAAAAGTGTATTAATAAGATCTCAGCCTTACCAAGGTTGTTTGGTCTGGTTAGTGGTAAATGCCCAAAATGTAATAGAAATATGAAAAGTCAAGATTTAAGCTCCATATAAGATGATGACCACACTTGCTAAATATATAATGGCAATCACACCTTCTTCTGTTACAGTGTTATCTTCCATCATCTTTTTTTAAAAAATAAGCTACTTTCTGTGCTAATTTTCTAAAGACCCTGAGCAAAAGTTACAATAATGCACTTTAATGTGGGCAGTGAACTGTCAATATGTAACCACACATTTATACAGCCAGAAGGACACCTTTAAAATCTATTAAATAGCCACTTCGACCGCCAGAGGAGATTTAAGGGGTCCAAAAAGTGGAGAACATGTGCAAAGTTATTCTTAACAATCCACTAAAGCAAGACATATATCTTGACTTCTTTTTTATTTTTATTTTTTTTAGGAAATCCACAATCTAATTGGTATTTAACTACAACAGAAGCATATAGATGAACATTCACCACTGCCCAGACCATTAAGATTTTAGCTTAAATTAAAAGAAAAAAAATGCTACTGTAAACTAGGAAATATATTCAGATCAGCATCCACAAGGCTTCTGAGTTTATCTACTTTAAAACTGAGAACCTCAAATCTCTAATGTCAGAAAAGTTTTTTTTTTTCTGACAAATACATCAACCTGTGCCAAAGTAAAATGAAGCAAAACAAAACCAAAGAATTCTCATTGTTAGCATGTTACTAAGTTTTTTTTTTTAAACATTATTTGTATAGCATGCCAGATACAATATCATGGTACAGCTGAAGCCAATTAAGAGCTATTGATTAAATTATACTGATTTTTTTAACTTCTTAAAAAATTATATTTTGCTTATTTCCATTTTCCCTGGGAAAAAAATAATTTAGAAAGAATGGTTTTATAACTATCATTTTTAGCTTGAGGAGGTTAAAAGTATAGAATTTCAAATTCTGTTTGGAATTTTCATGGATACACAGGAGATTTAAGTATTTTTCAAATGTTGAAAAGCAATAACTAACTAATAAGAAAGTTTTGTTGGGATGTACACCCTAAGAGGAAAAAAAGAGTCACATTCCTGGTTAGATTTCCCACCTAATTAATCTTTAATATTTAGATTTGCTATCCTTAATATTCTTGTTTAATCATATTCCTCATTTGTAAGAAAAAGGAATGATCAAAACATTTTTTTCCATTTTAAAATTAAAAAAAAGACAATATGAAGTTTTCAAAATTCCGTTAAGTACACGTACAATTGCAAGATTAAAAAAATAATTTTAATTAATTATCTGATTCTTTATTAACCTAATTATATAACCGGGAATATGATTATTTGCCCATCATAATACCACTCTTTTTTTTTTCTTCAGGATTCTGGAAATAAGTAACATACAATTTTAAGAGGCACTTATTAGAATGGTTCCCAAACTCCCCTTACCGACTGAAAGATCTAATTAATTTTTTTTAAATCCAAATACACTTTGTAGACAAAAATGAAAAAAAAAAACACTGTAAAGGAGACAATACTGTAAACTCATTTGCCAAGTGGCTGCAGAGGCTACACACCAAGCTGTTGTTTTTATTTCCCAAGTATCTTGTGGGTTAGGGGGGAAAAAAAAAAAAAAAGTCTTGTAAATAATAAAATAATCATTAGAATAATAATAAAAAGAAGAGGAAGAATTGAAAAAAAAAAAAAAAAAAAACCAATGTTAGAAAAGGTTCGTTAAGGTAGTTTGCGAGGGGCTTCCGGATTCGTGGCTGTCCATGTTAGAGGTCACGGCTGTCACTACAGTGATAGTGGGATTGGTCAGGTCTGTTAAAGTGGTCGCAGTGCCGGGTGGACTGAGCGCGCCGCTGTCTGCTGGGGGCGGGGCCGGAAGCGACGTGCCATCAGCTTTATCAACACCCCCATTCTCCTGCCGCAAAAGGTTCCTTCTGAATTTGGCTCGTGCGTTTTGGAACCAAACCTGCAAACCAATCCCAATGGATTTCTTTACCGATGTTTATTTTTATACTTCTTTTTTTTCTCTCTCTCTTTCCTTTTTTTCTTTTTCTGTTTTTTTTTTTTTTTGGATATGTTTCTCTTTTAAATATAATTGTTTATTTTTCTTGGGAAAGAAGGGCCTTTTTTTTTTTTTTTTTTTTTGCTTTCTTTTAAAACAGAGTAATTCCAGTACGACTACGGACACCCTCTGAGCAGCACGTGGGCCCCCGCCCCAGCATTAACAACTGCCGCTTGGGGGCTACGGATACTTAAGTGGAGATACCGTGGGGAAATGAAGGCACAGAGACGAAGAGGGGGAAACACACCCTGATTCCTCAACTACTGTTTTTTTGAGAATGAGGGCAGGCGAGGTCAGGGAATGGTCCACAGAGTAAGAATCACTCGCATGAAATGAACATCATTGAAACAGATTCCAGCCTATTCTTGAGTCTGACACATGGCAAGTATGCCTTGCATAGGAAAAACCCCGAGGGCCACGGACTCCAAGCAACCGGAAACTGGCGGGTGGAATTTTAAATGCCTGCTATTTGTCACTGAAAAGTGTAAGAGCATCACAGGGGACCCACAGCAAACCACTATCATGTCTCTAGTTACATATTCTTACCGTGATGAGTTTAGGAAAGCAGTTGGACAGCAGATCTCATCACTCCCAGTATTTAGTTGTGAAATATGGTTGGTTAAAATGGGAAAATACTTGCTCCAAGTGGTTGCCGAGACACTAACCATACTTGTGGCTTTCCAGGAGTTGACAGAAAGGGTCGTCTTGAATTTGGAAGCTCACAACAGGTAGTGAGGCTGCCAAGAGTGTGTTGAAGTAAGACAGCGCCAGCAGGTCCCCCCGCCAAGTCTGTGCACTGACCCTAATGTGAACGTTAAGTCTCCAAAGCCACAGCTTGCGCAGATAACGTCACCCGCGTTTGCAGAGCAGCTAGGCAAGCTGAACTGGCTTTGGTGGACCCGTCTCTCCATCTGCAGGGAGAATGCGGCTGCATCTTAGAAGACCCTGCGTCTCTCTTTGGGCAGTCTCCGGAAAGCCCCTGCAAAATCTCAGTACACTCTCTAGGGAGGTAACTAAGGTAAACTAATGAGAAGCAGTACAGGAAATAGCCGTATCACTCCAAACAGGGAAGAGAACTATTTTTACTGCAAGGGGAAGATGTATACACAGCCAACGATGGAGGTTTCTTACCTGCAAAACTCTTTTGGTCAGGCCTGTTTTCTGAGCAAGCTGCTTGAGGTCCTTGGCGTCCGGGTTGTGGTTGATGGCAAAGTAGGATTTCATGGTCCGGAGCTGGTGATGCTTGAAGGAGGTGCGCATGCGCTTGGTCTTCTGCGAGGGCGGGTAAGGCTGCTGATCTCGGTCCAGATGGTCGGCCTCATTCTCGTTACAACCTGTTGCAGTCACAGTGGACAAACAGGGGCTCAGTGGAAAGTCCTGCATTAGCTGAGAAGATGGCAGGTGGCATGATAATGTCATGACAGGACAACAACGGTGGAAAAATCTGTCGACCCAGTTATGAGTGGGAGCCAGACAAAAGAAAGAGGTTAATTGCCCACGACCTCCAAACTAGTCTGTTCATGTGGACACACCCGAAGTTCAGGTAGTAGAAAAATATTAGATAAATCCCCTCTTTGGCTTAATGGTTGCTAGAAAACCTTGAAAAGATGAATAAGCTGTAAGTGTGGGAGGGAGAGAAATCTTCTCCAAGAGGGAAAAGAAAAAACCCTTTTCTACTATATTTATGTGTATCAGCACACCGCCGCTCCACACACAGTTTTTAGAGACTCCACGTTTTGTCTGCATTTGTGACATGAGGTGTATTCTCTGAAGGCATGAAAGATATGCAAGCGAGTAATTTCAGCTCTCTCACATCTGAAGGTCTCGGAGAGCCCCCCAACGAAGGAAGAATCTGAGTTCCAATTTTTAGCCTTTTCTGCTAATCCTAGAACGTTTCCAGAAAAAGTTAAAAAGTGGCTGGACAAGGGAGAGAAGTTAGAAAATAAAAATTTGCAGGATTCTTATGTAACCGTAGGAATATTATTTTTGAGGGCTTTTAGCTATAACTGCTTAACGTAGGGCTAACCAGGATGAAAATAGTTTTCCCTTGGAGTTATTTTAGAAAATATTTCTGAAAGAGAACGAGCGCAGACTTTTCTTCCCTTGGTTCATGCCTGCAGCGCACCCCACAGCTCCCAGCTCAGAGGCTCTGACGTCCCGCTCGGATTGTGGCCCCGTCTGCTCTGGCACGTGGTACGGAGGGGGGTTGAGCTGTGTCCCTGGCCCGCCGGGCAGAAGGAGGGCGGCATCACAACCCCCCTTGCACAGCTCCCTCAGCACTGAGGGCAAAACAACCCAGCCTTTGAAACAAGCCTCAAAGTCCTTATCCCCGGGATGTAAAGATGTGCATTTAAGAAGTCATTTCCAATAACCTACTGGCTCTGCATAAGAAATATGATTACAAAACGAAAACATTTTGCTAAATATTTACTGATTCAGCCAACTTCTCAACTTAAAGGGCATGGCAGGTTTTTTTTTTTTTTTCCTTTAAACCTTACTTCAGATGTTTATCTCATATATATTCAGACTGATCATCATGCATGTTAGCGCATTATAATAGAATATCTAAAATCAACCTGGTCGTTTCCCTGGGGGAGAAACCTGAATCTTGAAGGAAGTGAGACATCTCTTACTATTACCTCTTTCATTCTGCTGGAGAAAATAGTATTTGCCTGCTATGCTCTGGTTACAATTACTTTTTAAAAAACATTTTTAGTAAATCAGTATATATACAGAAACCCAGTCGTTTTATAGTCATCAACAAGAGTCAGCTGCATCACAAGATCCACTTAAGAAATTCTCCCTAATGTAACAAGACTAGGCATGGACTAATGTCTCCTTTGTTCATATTTCCGTGAGATCCATAAAGAGGGCACACTTGGCAAAAGAGCAATTGAGTTCATGGAGAGAAAGACTCTATCATGTTCACCATCGGGTCCTCTAAGTCATGCACAGGGCCAGGAGCTCAGCGAGCATTCGATCAAGATTTTGAATCTTTGTTCATCCGTAAAATCACGAGTGACTATAAATGCAAAGTCAAATCAACTTGAAATGGAATGCAAGTTAGATATATACAGCCAAATGTTGAACAGAGGCTCCTTAAACTCCACCAGAAAGGGTAACCTGTACCCAGAAATAAGAGAGAGAATATGCTTTACATTTTATCCTATTGCATCCCCAGGGAGAGATGTCAAGTTCAAATCTTCTACAGAATCGCACTTTTGTATCCTCAAATGGATGAAACAGCATCTTATGACCTACTATAAAACTATACTTATCTCCAGTAAACTGAGCTATATTTCACAACCAGATTATAAATGAAGCCACACCAAAACAGTCAAAGAGGCACACCTTAGTCATTGGAGGCTTCTTCAAGTAAGATTTCAATTCTGTCATAGGTGAGTGATGTGTAACCCTTCCTGAATAGCACATTAAATGTAATATTACACTTGAGGTAGAAGACTTAACTTGGTACTTAAGTAATGTCCTTAGCCATCCACCCCCCCACACACACAAGTTACTATTTCTTAGAAATGGGTTTGATTCCTAACCTAACTATATACTCATATTTAGTCTTTAAAATGAAGTTTATGAAAAAAATTATAGACAGGTTTGATAAAATTGCTTCTCTGAATGTGCATTCTATATCCATTATTGCTGATTAAGAACTCAGCAGAGAATTATAGTGTATTAAAAACAATTATGGGACTTGTTTTCACATAGAATACAATTCACTGTGCAAAAAGATTAAGTTAGCTCTTTATTAAACTGGTATTAATATAAACAGATAAACTGTGTGATCAGTTATATTATGTGAATTAATAGAGCAATCTATGTCATCTACAGAGTAACGCAGTGCATTGGCCTAAATTACTTGTGTTTCACTATGAATGCCTTACGTAAACTTGCAAGTGATTGCGTTTCCCCAGGGTCTACTTTTAAAGCTATAGGGGTTTTCTTCCCCCCGAATTATGAGATGAGATGATAAATCTCTTAAAACTGTCTTAAACATACACCTGTAAGTACACATCTGGCACTATAAAGTTAATGAGAAGATCTAAATATTTTATTCTCCGGTCACTTATGGAATGGTCCCTTATCCTGAAGTGAGTTTCTATTCTGCAGGTGTGTAACCTTCTGAGAACTGATCCCTGGGAGACCACTAGGGGTCAGTGCCAGGCAAATTTAACGACTGCCGGGAGCTTTTGAAGTTTGGAAGCCAAGAAAGACCCTAAGGAGGGAGATTTCGCGAAGTGGCAAAAATTTAGTCTCTCAATTAATGCTAAGTTACCCAACCAAGAGCTGCTTGCCCTAGACTAAATCCTCTTCTCACCCTGGAGGGCTGCATTTCAATCCAGCATCCCAGATAAACTTTCCAGGTCTCTTTCTAAAATATCTGCCTGATATCTGCACAAAGAGCTATAAACTAAATTAGGAAGAGTCTCATGAAAAGACGTTTGCCTTATGTCGAGCACTTACTGATCTTTGCCAAGCTTCCCATCTCTGGAAGTCTGAATCATAAACATATTCTGTGTACATGTGTTTGAAAATATATCAATGTATAAATTAGATGTGTTTAGTATCAACATTAGTCTTTTCTGAGATTAATTTACACTTAAGCAGAGATGGCTCCAAAGAAAGCTAAAATAAGGAGCTAAAACTGCGGGTCCATTTTACTGTCTGCCCTTTAACGTGTTTTCAATGCACTGAAGTGTTTCTTTGGCTAGTTTTGTAATAACAAACTGGCACTGCATTCATAAACTTTTTTTTAATGGCAGGTTGATTTCTGGTCAGGCATCTTTAACCCAATTTCTCTAGATTATTTTCACCTGATCTTAACTTTATGCTATTTGCTCGTATCTCTGGGAAAAGTCCAGAAGGGAGAAGGTGGATGTTAATTAAGAGGTACCGGCTCTGCAGTGGTGTGATCTACAAACTCCCTGCGGTCAGGGAGGCCTCCGCAACTTTTCCCTCCTTAATGAACAAGAGCATCAACTTTCTCCATAACCTTGTGGCAGTACTAATTTGCAAACTAAAGGCCTAAGTGGAAAGAGATTTTTCGTTCTTTCTAAGAAATAAATGTGTACTCTCTAGTTCTCCTCGGAGAAGCACAATTTTATTGACCCTAAAGCTCTGAGGATCTTTCTCACGTAAAGTAAGATCAAGGCGAAATCAAACGTAGCTAATTAGGTTAAACAAACAAGCGGAAAAACCAGGCTTGCCACCTTTGGCTAGAAATCTCCCCACACTTCTGGACCTTCTCTGGGCTGAGGACTTCCCTCTCTCCAAAAGCCTGGCTAGTTTCTCTCTCTCTCTCTCTCTCTCTCTCTCTGTCAATCTCTCTCACTCTAATTAGGGCATTAGGGCCTTGGTCAGTGGCTGGAGATTCCGATGTCATCTTCTATTAACAGAGAACAATTAGTGCCCTGCCCGGCCTGCCCCGGGGACCACGCATCAAAGGAGCCCAAGTAAGCGCGCTGGGCACCGTGGCCCCAAACCAGAGCCCCAGCCTCGGGCACAGCAAGGGCAGTGCGCAGCCCGACCTCCGGCGGGGGGTTGACAAAACCCGGGGGTCCGCCCGTTGTGCGACACCAACCCACCGGGTCAGGGTCTGCAGCCGGCAGCTGGCCCTCCGCCTCTGCCCAGTGACCCCGGCTTGAACCCCGTGGGACCAATACAGTCGCACTGGGTCCCCGCTCCCTGGGACACCACCCGCTGCGCCTTTTCTGTGAAAACCTCCCGAGAACCAGGAGGGAGCCGAGGAGAGAGCTGGGCAGAGCCCACTCAGCCTGCGGGGATCCTGAAAGCTGTGGGCCCGAGCAGGGCTCCGGATTCCTCTAGCTCACACTGGCTGTGTGACCCTGGGCAAGTCACTTATCTGACGGGACAGTGTCCCTTCACCATTAAGCCACAGTGGCTCACACACCACACCAGGCACGTGGGAACTGGAAGAGGAAAACGCAAGATCCGTGCTCTGGGGCGCCCACCCTTTGGCTGGTATCTGGGTGATCATGGTAACAGGGGTTGCCACCATGAGGTCCCCAAGGTCCTTCCCAATAGAATGGACTCCCCTGGCCTGAGTCTCCTGCCTGCTGAGGTTTCCATCTGGGGCCAGGCCAGGGGACAGGGAGTCAGAACAGCTAAACCAACCCTTAGGTTGCCCCAGAGTTATCCTAGGGCTTTCTGGAACCTCTTTTCCAGTGGCTGGGACCCACCGGAAGAGCTTCCATCCCGCTTGGAGTTAGATTGTGGTCCTCAGGGCCTGTCACCATCCTCACCTGGGGGATGGCAGGTGAGGGCGGGCTACCAACAATGGGAAACTGGTGAGTGAGAGAGATTGATGAATGATAACATGTGCGCCTCCCAAAGCAAGGAGCAAAGCGTGCTCTCTGGCCTGTTGCCTGCATTTTGTTTTTAATTAAGCGAGAAAGCTGGAGGAGGAGAGAAGAGCAGCCTGTGACACCACTAAGCCTCCTCAGAGGGCCTGACCTGGAGGTTCTTCCAGTCTTCAGGGCAGTCTGGGTGTCTGGATGGTTTATCCCACAGGGAATGAGCTGGCTGGATGTGTCCCCTGACCCAGGGAAGGAGCAGGCCAGCTCAGCTGTGGAGACTGACTCCCGCCCCTACAGCTGCTTTTCACCAAGATCAGGGATTTGGTTTTTCAACACTCTTGCCAACTGTTTCCCTGATTAACTCTGAGCTGGTGACCACAGCCTCTGCCCTTTCTAGACAGACTGGGGTTGGGCTCTGTAGACTTCTTTTCTTTTTTTTTTTTTTTTTTCCTTTTTTAGTATTTAGGGAAACCTCCTCCAGGATCTATAATTTGGCCTCCACACAGGAATTGCCCTGGGGCTGTTTTGCTCCAACTGGGAGCCAGAAACTAATGGGCTCATTAACTAATGGGCAACAAGGATTTGGCTCGGCCTGTGTGGGGGAAGTCATTGCAGCCTTATGAATGTGTTTTCTGCCCCAAACTACAGAAAGCTCTCTTTCACCTGTTCTCCCTCTCCCCTCCCCCTCTTCTCTCCCTCTTTCCCTCTCTCCACCTTTCCCTTCTTTCTGAGTGAAAGGGAGCTGTAGTGAGAAAAGGGTCGTGCTAAGGAAAGCACCGTCTTGCAACCAGGTCTTGGACGGGAAGGAGCTGGATGGAATTCTCCTCTGAGCAGAGGAGGCTAGGGCTACAGGGGCACTGGGGAGGGGCACTGGGGAGGGGCTGGGCGCCCACCTGAGTTGTAACTGACGATGTCCACCCCCAGCGCGGGGCTCTTCCGCTTCCTGGGCCGCCCCTTCTGCACGGTGCCAGCGCCGTTGAAGTAAGGCAGGGCCAAGCCGCCGCTCTTGGCCGCCAGCTCGGTGTAGCTCAGCTGAGGTGTATACTCCCCTTGCAAGAGGGTCTCGAAGTGGGCGCGACAGTACACCAGGCTGTCCTTCATGCCAAAATGATCGCCCGTGGTCAGGGTCTTGTTGCAGGTGGAGCAGGTGAAACAGCTCAGGTGGTAGACGGAGTCTCGGGCGCGCATGACCATCTCGGAGGCGGAGATGCCAAGGTGGCAGCGGGCACATCTCTGCACAGAGAACCTTCTGGAAGGAAACAGTCGAGTCAGGGCGCTGGTGGAGGCAAAGGCAGGGCCACCTCCCACTGTGACACCTGGGGCTTGGTCGCAGTGGCCCAAGACTGAGACCTAGGAGGGGTCCGGGAGGGGAGGACCCGCGCCCACTTGGACGTAAATTTTATTTGCTCATTGACCTGCCCTGGTGAACGAGACAAAGAACCCATGCCTTAAATTCAGAAGAATCGGGTAACTGATCCTCAGTTTTCTTCTCTGTAAAGTGAAAATTTTAAAAAGCAAAAACAAAACCAAAAACAAACCCTGCACTGGCTGACTCACAACACAATGTCAAGAATATTACATCGCGATGTCAAGTGAAAACGTTTCCTCGATTACAAAACATACAAACGAAGGGTGTTACTATTTATGGAAGCGTGAGCGTGCCTGAAAGCATTCAGACACGGCCCTGGAAAAAAAAAAAAAGGACAGTTTTGCAGAGGGAAGCTAATTCTTTTTTTAACCGCTTTTCTCTCCTCAGCCAAGCGCGGAGCCGAGTCCCTGCGCCTCGCTCGCGTCCCCAATCCAAAAGCAGAACTGGGAAGAATCAATAAACAAGCTGCCGGCGACTTGACTCTCCGGCGTCTCTCGAGTCTGGCGGGCAGGTTCCAACCAGCGGGAAAGGCATCTCGGAACTGAGAGGCCTGGGTTTCGGCAACAGCGATCATTCCTTTTCATGGTCCTTTACGTGAGTTCCCGCCCCCCCCACCACTCGCGAAAACCTGACACCAGTTGCTGCTGCTGCCCCGGCCACCAGTTGAGTTCCAAGGCACGGGCCTTGCTCACTCAGTTCGTAGTAAACGGAAAAAACAAAACAAACAAAAAAAAAACCCCGCTTTCGTCTCGGTGGACCGAGACACGTTCATTTACCCTTCCGAGATTTGCCCAATTCCCTCGGCCGAGCTGCCCAGGGCCCCCTGAGCGGGATAGTCGCTGGTCACGCTCTAGACCTTGGGTGCCCCCGTCCGCGCGCATCCCCCCCGCGCGTCTGGCGGGGACGGGTATGCTGCAGCTTGAAGGCGCACGCGGTGGGCTTCCCTGGTCTGGGGACTGGTAAGAGTACCCCCAAGGGACCAAAGGCTGGGGACAGGGAGGGGACTCCGGGGCTCGGGCAGGTGACCCCTCCAGGTGTGCCAGGGCGTAAGGGATAGGGGTAGGAATACCTGTAGTAGTCCTCCTTGCAGTAAATGCTACCGTCCTTGGCGAAGCAGGTGAGCTCGGACTCGAGGGCCAGCTTACATTCACAGCATTTCAGGCACCTCAGGTGCCACTGCTTGTCCACGGCCAGCAGGTAGTACCTGTCGGCGATCTTGCCCCCGCAGCCGGCGCACAGGGCGGGCTTCTCGGGGCTCAACGGAGGCATCCCCTGCAAGGCAGCGCGCGCGGCGTCAGGAGGGCGCGCGGGGCCGCCCCACGCGGGTACCCTTCGCGGCGCCAGCCCTCGGCCTCGGCGAGCGCCGCAAGGTCAGGGGCCCCTGCGCAAAGGCAAACGTCGGAGGAACATTTGCAGTTTTTCCCTCTGCGACTCGCACCCTTTCTACCGCGTCCGCCTGAACGCGGCGTCCGCGTCCTTCCCGGACTTAACCTAAAAACACGCGCCGGCCACCTAGAGCCTTTTTCGAAAGGG
Organism: Balaenoptera physalus; assembly: GCF_965194825.1. Classification (NCBI taxonomy): domain Eukaryota; kingdom Metazoa; phylum Chordata; class Mammalia; order Artiodactyla; family Balaenopteridae; genus Balaenoptera; species Balaenoptera physalus. The sequence continues at coordinate 5,517,901 of NC_138882.1, forward strand.
CTAGGAGCGCACGGACTATAGTTTGGTGGATGTTTCCAAACTCGAATAATTAAAAGTTAAAAATTGTGGGTTCCATTGCGCACGAAATAAGACAACGGAAATTGTTATTGGAGAATGGAAAGGCGATCTGAACAAGCACATATTGTTCTTTCAACAAACACTGTTACATTGCTATTTCTCTAAATCCTTATAAGCAACGTTGAAATTAAAAGGAAGGGAGAGGTTTGTATACTGGTGCTCATAATTTGGTCGACACTGTTTTGATCGGGATGTATTTGGCAGATCCTGCTGTTCTCCAATCTTCAGGGTTATTGGTCCTTTCCTTAGCAAGGGTGTACCGTGCCTGTTCCCGGGGAGGGTCCGTTATCCGATCCCCTCTGCACGGGCCCTCTTTCCCTGGCATCAACATACCCAGGAGATCTTTGTCCTGAAAATCTTTTTAATGCCCAAATTAAGCTTCCCGCCTGCGTCCCCACGACACAGCAAGGATGGGGACACCTCGCCTTAACAAGCGCAGCCCCGCTGTGAAATTCGCGTTTGGATTACTGCTTTTTTGTTTTTAAACAGGGTAGCCACAAAAGGGGGGAAAATAGAAGTTAACCGCTGTACATTTCCCTCAGGACTAACAGAAATGGGTTGGACTTCCCCCATGAAACTCTGGCGGGCCTGGAAAAGTAAAGTTTCGCCCTTTATTCAGACAAGGGCCTGCACTGAATTCATTTTGCAGATGTAGAAACATCCACCAACGGGGCTACTTGGTGGACCCAAAATACCGCTGACCCGCCCGGGGCAGTCTACCGGCTTAGTTTGAGCCACAATTCCCGGTGTGATGCCTGAGGATCTACATAGCTATGTTCGGCTGAAATCATTTCCGGAGACTTTTGTAGTTTCCCCCCTCCGGCTCGTAAGTGGGAAAGGCGAGCACATAGATTATTCATTGGTTTTCTTTATTAAGCTGGCATGACTTTTATCCTACGTGTGTAATCGACAGAGGTAGGTGGTCGATCACAGCGTTTAAGGGTTGGAAAGTTCTCGCTCTTGGGCTAGGTGCCCCGCTCCTCCGGATTTTCTATTAGGGTCCCCTGCACACCATACCCGCCCGGCCCGAGAGCTGAGCGCAGTCCTGTCTCCTTCAAAGGGCCCAGACGAGCTGCCAGAGACCCCGAAACTCGCGGGGTTTGAAGGTTCCACGTTCCGAGCATCCGGAGAGCTGGAGGGAGCCCAGTCGCGTTCTAGTCCGCTCCAAATGTCCGGTCACCAGACCCAGGGACTAGAGTCACCAGGCTTCAGCTCAGTCCGGACGCTCGGCCGCGCGCCGGCAGCCCGTGGCCCGCACCAGCTCGCCCTCCGGCCGCCGATCCTCGCCGGGGAGGCGCCCGGGAATCTGAGGTCCGGAGGAGAGGACGTCCCCATCCTCTCGCGCCCGGTTCTCCCTGCTTTCCCGGGACCAGCTGCGGCAGACGGGAGCGAGCTCGGGGTGTCAGGAGTGCAGACAATTCAAATCGGAAAAGACCCCTTTCTTACCCTGCAGCCAGGCGGACCAGAGATAAGCCACCCACCAACCTGGAGCGGACGCCCCCACGAGCCGCCATCCTCTGTCGGCCGCCGGGGAGGCTCGGCTCGGCTGCCCCGCGCGCGCACGGGCGCCCGGCTCCCGCCGCCGCCGGCCCTTCCTTACCGCGTCGCGGCCGTTGAGCTGGGCGCCTTTGGCCAGGCGGGCCTCTGTCTTGGATCTGCGCTCCATCTCCTCCATGATGCCTTGGATGTGGCCTCCGGAGATCCCGTGGAAGAGCATGGCTGGGGGGCGGAAAGGACACGAGTTGTCTTCTGCTCGGCACCCCACTATTTCCATATACACACGCCCGGGGCTCTCAGCTCATCCGAGGGAAGGAGAAGCAGGGACCGCAGAGGCGGCGCGATGGGGGGCTGCGGAGACGCTCGGGGACAGAGGGCGAGGGGGCGAGAGGGAAGAAGAAAGAAAGAGGCAGACGGAGTGGAAATTGGTCTGCTCGGAAAGGAAAAAAGAAGAAGGGGGGAGAAAAAGCCCCAGCGGCTCCCTGAAGGAGATGTGCAGAAAACAAACAAACACGGGTGGAGGGGAAAGGAGGCGAAGAAGGCAGGCGAATCTTACTGCTCTGAGAGATCGAGTTACTAATGGGAAACAACTGCAGCGGGGGGAGGAAAACAAAATCTGGTGAAGAAAGAAAATAGTTTTGAACACAAAGAAAGAAAAAGAAGTGCTATTTTCAGCGGTCCCTGGCTGCTTGCAAGTTCCCAGTGCCTGTAGGTTGGGTTGGGGACTGCTCCTGCCGCCGGAGCTGTGTCCAATTTGTTAAGAGACTAAAGCCAGCCCATTTTTGATAATTTAGTAGGAGGAGTTCTCTCCCCGGAGCTGCCACGGATTTTTATTCAGACAACAAAGACCTGTCATACTCCTCTCAACCCCCTGGTGATGGGCAAGTGGGGACAAACATGGGGGGGGTAGGGGGGAGACAGTAGGAGGGGGCATTTACTTCCCCCCAACACACACACACACACACACACACACACACACACACACCCTTCCAAGAGTTCCCAGGAATCACGTTTTAAAGGGGAAGAGGAGCCCTTATTGTCCCCGCCCTGGCGCAGAAGGCAGAGAGCCGGCCTGTTTGGTCCAAGTTCAAGAGCAGATCCTGGCTCAAGAAATGCAGAATGTCAGCTTCCAACTTTAGGTTTCCTCCTTGTGGACTTTCTGGTCCCCAGCTTACGGGATCCCCAAATAAGTAAATATTGAACAGACATTCCTGTCCTCCCCACCCCCTCTTCCTCAATTCACTTTTTAAAACCAAGTTGCTTCACCTCCCCAAGGGCTCCCGACCCCAGCAGGGACTGAAGCAACCCCCAAAGTGAAAAGGAGCTAGAAGAGCCTATGTTTCTGGAGTTTACTTCTGGCAAAAAGATTTTTCTTTGACACACCAGTGTAGGGGAAAGGCCGTGGGCTTGGAGACGTGATGTGCAACTGAACCGTGACCACAGGGGGTTGTAGTCTCTCACCCAGTTCAGGTTTGGAGGGAAACCGATGGCGAGTCCCGTGTCCCGTCTGAAACTTGTCAATGTGGGCAGCAACTCGGGGACTCGCGCGAGCTTGGCGCCGCCCCCCGGGACCGGGCGCGCGTCCCACTGCCCCGGCTGGACTGGGGGCTTGTAAATCTGGACGCGCCACACATTTAGGAGGATGTGAAGGGGACTCCTCGCCGTGGAGGAGGGGAAGGTGAGAGCTGACAAGCAGAATGGCAGCCCCGCGCCTCACAAGAGGCAGGATTGTTCTGTCTCCCTCTGTTCCCGTGAGCGGCGGCCCCCTCCTCGGCCCTATTAAAAAGTGTCCACAATACTCTGATATTGTCGATTCATTCAAACCACCAGAAGCCCCCTAGGGGCCCGAAGCGGGGAGCGGTGGCGGCAGGAACCGACCCAGCTCTGAGCCGAGAGGAGGAAGCCCCGGCTGCGCTCTGCTCTGCGCCGTCCTCCCTCCGGCCGCCTGTTTCCCACCGCGCCCCGTCGGCTTTGCCGGGGCCGCCCGTTTCTCCCCGGCACGTCCCGGACACCTGGAGGAGTCCGCTGGTGGCGCACTCGCTTCCCTCGGGAGGAGCACGACATGGAAGGTGGCCAAATCTAGAAAGATAGAGGGAGAGAGGGAAGAAGAGAGGGAGAGAGGGAAGGAAGGGAGGGAGGGAGGAAGGAAGGAAGGAAGGAAGGAAGGAAGGAAGGAAGGAAGGAAGGAAGGAAGGAAGGAAGGGAGGGAGGGAGGGAGGGAGGGAACAAGGAAGAGCATGGGGGAGGAAGGGAGGAAGGAAATGAGAGAGGGAGTAGAAAGGAAAGGAAGGAAGAGAAGAATGGTGCAGATCCTGACTTCCTGCCCCAAAGCATCGCCTTCTGAAGCTGCTGGAGTCACCTCTACCACGAAACCCAAGACTACACTGCTTCCCCCTTACTCTTTTCTCTGGGTCAAAAATAATGTTATTTGCAGACTGGACGCTGTTACGGTCCTCCGGGTGCCAGAATACAGCTCATAAAACACAATTTCACACAAAAATGAAGCCAATCAAGTGAACTAAGCTGGAGACCTCCCCTCACTTTGGCAGCCCTACTGGACAGCAGGGCTGCTATTTACTGTAAGTAATGTAATTAGCCCCTTTGGATGGAAATCAATGAGCTTTTCAAACCCACGTGCACAAACGCTGGGGCTGGGGGCAGCAGCTCTTTCAGAGACAGCAGGTCCTCTCACAAAGGGGCAGACTGCCTTCCCACAAGGCGGTGACTGGGACCAAGGAGGAGGAGGGGGAGGAGGAGGAAGAGGAGGGGTCTTTGAGAAGAACATCAGTCAATTAACCCAAGGAGGCTCCAAGGAAAAAGTAAATATGGGACCTCAATCCAGGAACCCGCTTTGTCTAGTTTCTAGGCTAACTCCCTCCACCGCCCCCCCCCCATGTGGATGTTCAGAAGTGGGTTTGGCTATTGTTGGACGTGGGTCCTGCTCAGCAAAAACAACAAAGAACCCAAGAACACCACTGCCTCCTTGCAAGGGCTGAAACTTTGGAGACTTCATTAAGTGAGAGCTTAACAAACAACTCCAAGAAAAAGCCAGAACTTTTGTGACATCTCCAGGGAAGCCAGGCACAGAAGTCCTGTGAGCCCTCCAATCCTTCGGTCCTTCCATCATCCTCTGCACACAGATTTGTTCATTGTGAATCGGGTACAGGCAGGGCAGAGGACCTCCTGCCATCAGCTTCCAGGTTGGAGCCCAGCTATCCCTGCTTTTTCTTATAAAAACTCGGGTTGCAAGTTCCTGCTCCGGGTGGGATTTGCTACTTCCCATAAAGATGAGAACTGCTAGGATTCTTCCTTCTCAGCCTCCTTAGGCTCTGGGGAGAGGTCCAGAGGTCCTCCTTAGTTCTGGGGAGATCGGAAATCGCTCCCCATCGGTCGAGCCCTGCCTCCTCTCACAGTTCCTGAAAAAGGAAGCCCGTGGGGGCGGGGGACATTTTCTCCAAGAATTGGGCGCGTGACCTGGGACGTCCTAACCTTTTTGTCTTGCAGCCTCGGGGAGATGGCCTAAGAGTGTCCCCCAGCCCACCACTCTCAAAGCACTTTAAGGAGAGCGTCTTGGTGGCTCTGCCTTCTTTCCTCTCTCCAGAAGAGCTGCTGGGGCCCGGGGCCCGCCGAATGACCCTCGAGTGCCAGTTCCTGGGGCTGAGTCTCCGCATCTCTCAATGGGACAGGTGCAGGGACCCCTACCCCCGCGGCCCAGAGGGGCATCCCGAGTCTCCCCTCTCAACTTAGAGCTCTATTTGGAGCAGGGCGGCAGAACCTTGGCCAGGGGCTGCCCTCCGTCACGACGGAGCCCACTTCGTCCGCTCTTGCCTTTCTGCTCCACCAGCCATCCAGCCGCTTACAGCGGCCGCTTTGAGGAAAGCGGGTGGCTGGGATCGGGGGCACAGGAGTTGGGATTGAGGGTCAGGGCCTCGGAATCTCCGCTAGGGCGGCAGCCTGGTCCCGGGTTCCCACTCCCTCCCCAGAGGGGAGGAGAGGGAAGCAAAGGGAACGCGCGGCTTTATCAAGAGGCAACGGAGGTTTTAGGGTCCCAAGGGGAAACCCTGCCTCGACAGAGAGAATAAGTGACTCAAGGTCTCTTCAGACCTGAATTTTGGAGGCCAAGATCCTGTGCCCCGGGTTTGCCCTTAAAAGGGCAGAGGTCGCCTTTCCGCCTGACCCAATTAAGCCAGTTGAGGAGCCTCCTTGGTCTGAAAGGTGCAGCTCTTGGAGCGGCGTCCGGCGTTGGGCGCCGTCCTGAGCATCCCAGGGCCCGGGGGAGCCGGCGCCGTCCTGGGGCTTGGAACCGCGCACCCAGCCCTGGATGCCTCGGGGTCTGCGCTGGGCAGGAGGCCAGAGCATAGCCCGGAGGCGAGCCGGCCCTTCTCCATCCGTGGGCGCAGGGAAACTTTGTGTACACCGAGGGTGGCCGATCCAGACTGGCGCCTCCGCCAGGGCGCCCCTCGCATTCAGTCCTACTAGGAAGGGCGGCCTCCCTCCGGCCGGGATGGGAAGGGGCTGAGCGGCGCCGGGGTGCGGGCGCTCTAGCGCGAGGAGAGGGAGCTCCGCGCCGGGCCGCTGCGCACTTCGGCCGGGAGCCCGTTCCGCGCGGCCGGCGCGCCGGGCCCTGCCCTCGGGTGCGCCCTGTGCCCACGCACCCCCTTAGCCCCGCGAGGTCTCCGGCCCGCTGCGCGCTGCCTTCAAACCTCTGCCTCCAACGCCCCTGGGTTCTTCTCCAAGGGACGGCCGGCCGGTGGCAGAGACCGCGCTTCTGAAATCTGAAGCTCTTTTACCTGGGGTTTGCCGCGCGGCGGGCCCGCAGCAGCCCCAGGAATAAAGGGAGCCTCCCCCGCCGCCACCCCCGCGTCCGCGGAGATCGCCCGCAGAAACGGCTACGCGGGGGTCAGGTTGAACCAACAGTGGGGGTGAAACCAGTTTCCAGTTAAGCCCTAATGGGTGAGAAGCGACGTCTTCCTGCCCCCGTCCCCGCCCCATCCCTTCCAGGGAGGAGACGCCCCCAGCAGCTCCGCGAAGGAGCCGGAGCGCATCCCTCGCGCCCCGACACCTCGCGGCTCAGTGGCACCGTGACCTCCGCCCCCAGCGCCTCCGCCCTGAGTAGCTCAGACCTTCGAGAGGAAGGCAAGAGGAGGGGAACGCGGATTTCAGGAATGCTGTCAGGAGACTCTGAACGAGACCATGTATCTTAGAGCCTACGGTTCGCGGTTTAATGTCTAAGACAGACACAAACAAACCCCTCTTCTTCCCACCCGGTGAAGGCGTGCACACGCGCGTGCACACACACACCCACACACCCACACAGTATATGCTCCGGCCTAAGAGAAAGGGCAAGAGGAAGAGCCTGGCGTGTAACTCACCTGCCTCTAGAGCGGTGCCGTTCAGCATTCTGAGAGCAGGAGTGGGTCCCTCAGCGACGGTGGCTGCACCGCGGAGAAACGAGCGCATCAGCTCCGAGGCGCGGCCCGGGGCCCCGAGCGCCTCCCACCCCGTGGGGGGGGGGGCGCGTCCCAGCTGCTCCTCCCGCCGCGGCCTCGGGTACCGGGAGGCCCCGAGGGAAGCCGGGCAGCCTCCGGTAGGTGCCCGGGGCGCTCCCGGGAGCCGGGCGGTCGGGCTCACACCGAGGGCGGAAAACTGCTCCGGCCAGGCAACCCCCATCGGGATCTTACCTTGAGGTCCAGACGTTCCCGCCCGAGAACCCGGTCCTCGGCGAGGGAGGGCGGGAGGCGGCGGCCAGAGGTGCGAGCCAGTCCCCGGATCTCGCCAAGGGGTCCTCTGTTAATCCAAATAAATAAGTCAACCGGTGGCTGGGTGGGTGGATGGTTCTCTCTCTCTCTCCCTCTCTCTCTCCCTCTCTCTCTCCTTCCCACTCTCTCTCCTTCCTTCTCTCTCTCTCTCTCTCCCCGCCCCCCTCTCTGTCGGAATTGACCCGAATCCCTCACCTCTGACCCGCAGCTCCCTCCACCTGTCTTTTATTTTCTATTTATGCTTCCAGATCGGGAGGAGGAGGAGAAAGGGGTGGGCAGAGGACACAGACGAGGACCAGTGCAGGGAGACAAGCTCCGAGGCCGTGTTCAGCCCTTCCAGCCTCTCAGTAATCAGGGAAGGTGCTAATGGAGGACTCGGCCGTTTGGGAACCTCATAAAGCCGAGAGCATCTTGAGCCTTGGGCGCAGCGGGAGGGCTGGAGTCCCGCGGCGCGCCCTGGGCTCCCGGGCCTCCATCCGGCCTTGGCCTTCCAGGTGCTGGTACCTCAAAGATGCTGCTGCCAGCTGGTGCCTGCATAGACGGTGAACAGGCGGTAGCTCCTGCAGGGAGCTGGGCTAAGCCACTGATTGCTCACCCGCCACCTCCCCGCCTTTCCCTCCCGGTCCTCCCTTTCCTCTCTGCGCTCCCGGGCTTGGCGCCAGCAACCCAGCACTTCGGGGTGCGTTCTGCGCTCGAGGGTGGCGTTCTCGGCCGGGTCAGCGCGAGGGCCCGAGGTATCTCTGCAGCCCGGCTCTGGCTAGGAGGCGGGGATGGAGATCCAGCCGGGAGAAAACTAACTCAAACCCTGGGAAACGAGAGTTCGCGGGGACACAGACAGACTCCCACACCTGGACGGGATGGGCGCCCGGTTACCTGGTCTCGGCTTCCCGAGGGGCTGCGTCGCCCCAGCAACCAAGGGCGCAGTCAGGCCGCGGGGAAACGGAGAGAGAACCGGGAAGCCTGGCCTCTGGCCAATTATTTACCCACTCGCCCACCCGGTGCGCCCCTCGCGCTCAGAGGTGGGGGCGGGGGATCACTGGGAGGCTCCAGCGCGGATGCGGAAGGGGTGTGGGCAGAGAGACTGGCCGCTCCGCCATGCGGGTCCGGGTGCTGCTGCCGCGCTCCCCTCCTGCCCCCCCACCCCTGGGCCGCAGCAGGGGGTTGGGTGATCGCGCACATCAGCGAGCCGCAGGAGACCACTGCCCGGGATGGGGGCCCGTGGGACTGTGCAGGGGTAGACCCACCCCTTCGCCCGCCCCGCAAGCTCTGCCCACAGTTTAGGGCTGGCAAGGGATCCAGCAGGAGCCCCGAATCAAAGCCCTCAGGCTTTCTCTTTCCGTCCCAAGTCCCGGAATGTAGCTCAGATCACCCCGGTAGAGTCCCTCTTTCTACCCCAACCCTTGGTTGCACTAGCCCGTCCCACCAGCCAACTATTCCTACTAGTTTACCTTCTAAGTTCCCCTCACCCCCGACGTTCCCCTTCCCAAGCCGTCCTCTTTAGCTCTTTCTGTCCTCGAGAATCCCCCCTATCTCGGTTCGTTTTCCCAGCCAGGGAGGGGACAAGCCTCCCAGGTTCAGCTCCTCCGCTCGCTGGCTAGGCCGTCGAATGGATGGACGGCGAATGGATGGACGGCGACACCGACCCGAAGACCTTCAGGTGCTCCCACTCATCCGTGTCCAAACCAGGGGATTTAATCCTCTTTGGGGTCACGAACCGTTTTAGGTATTTGATAAAAACATGCATTCTACACACACACACACACACACACACACACACACACACACAGAGGCAGAGGCGCGCGTGCGCGCACTGAAGCGCACACCGAAGCTCACACTTTAGAATACAAATTTCGGATGGGAAGATGCCATCTCCAGAAATCTTCCAATCCCCCCAGAGCCCATGATTCCGAGTTTTGACTCTCTTTTACACCCACAGTCTCAGGAAGAGGGTGGGGCGTGAGTCTGGAGGTTTTGTGTCAGGAGCCCAACCTGGAAACCGTTTGTAGGGGCGAGGATCAGCCAGCGCTGGGCTTGGGCGCTCTGCAGGGCATCCCGCGGGCCTGGGTGGGCAACAGACAGTTGCGAGTTCTTCCACGACATTTTCTCAGAGATCGAGCTCTCCAGAGGCGCGCAAGAGGGTGCCAACACCCCCCCCCCTCGCCACACACACACACACACCCACACACTTAAACTTCTGACTTTCTTTTTTTTCCTGAGGGAGGGGATAGTTTTGGCACCCAGAAGTACCTTTTAATTGTTGCAGGGTAGTAAAAAAGAGCACCGAGTTTTAATCCTCCTTCACGGGCAGACATCCCGTCCACAACTCAAGCCTTTGCTCAAATGTAAAGAAAATGAAAAGGCAGGTGTCAACACGCAGTGGGCAGGTGTGTGAGGGGGGGCTCCTTCGGGGAAAGGCGGGGACCGTGAGGCCTCAAAGTGCTCAGGGGAAGGCGACATGCCGATGGCCGTTCGCCAGGTCGTGGTCTCCCTTCCCCAGCCTTGTCTGGAGACCCCGCTGGCCTCCGGCGGTGGATCCGGGCGCGCGGGACAGACTTGCGGTCGCCTTAGGACACGGCGCCCTGCGGGGAACAAAGACCCGCGCCGCGCCCGGGGAGTCAACCCCGCTTCTCCAGGCCGCTTCTGGTCCAAAGACACCCACACCGGTGTGGGAGCCCCAGGTTGCACTCGGGGAAAAAAAAAAAAAAAATCCCTTCCCTTCCTTGCTCTGCAAAATCGATGGGGTCGGTGTGGCTTTTTGAAGAGGGGGGGGGGTGTACACGTAATCCACCTGCTGGGAGAACGGCCCAGGGCAGGGCCTTCCCCGCGAAGGGAAGAACCACCGCGGCAGGAACGTATCCCCGCCCTCCACCCCGCTAAACCCCGCACAAGACCCCCAGCTTCCCTTGGGTCTTTCAGTATTAGAAACAATCTAGAAATCAATCTCCCTTGATTTATGGTGCCTGCCTTGCGGCGGCAGGAAGTCTCCAAAAACCTTAAAAGTGGAGTAGCAGCGGAGTTGCTTTAAACTGGGAAGTCTATTTCTCGGCATCCACGTGTATTTGTACACACACACACACCCAGGAAGAAACCTGACTTTTTACCTTACACGGTGCGGATACACTAGAACCCGAAGTTCTTGCAGCGAGAGGCCCATTTACGTGGCCGTATTGTGTTTAATGCGGGAACACCCGCTGCCGCCATCCCCGACGTGCGGTTCGCAAGCATCTCCCCAGAACCGCGGCGGAGAACTTCAGACCTCGGCTCCCCGGCTCCAGAGGCAGGAAAGAGTAAGAGCGTCCCCCTCCCCGCCCACACCCCAGCGGCGGCTCCTTGGCTGTTGTTGCCAGGAAGCCTAGAAGTTCTGCCAGGAAGAGTCACAAAGTCCCACGCCAAGGGTCCTCCCGTCTTGGGCCAGTTCGGCACTGCAGGAGGTGCTCTGGGAGGAGGAAAGAGCTGCCTCTAGGAGGGACGCATCCCTTACCTTATTCCCATCTGCCAAGGGGCTTTCTCAAAACACTGCCTTACGAGGGGGCGGGGACTGGGGGGGGGGAGCCTCAAAGTGAACTTGCAAAAAGCAAATAGAACACTTCTCTTTGCTTTCCTCCTCCTCTTGTGTCTCCAGAAAGTTGGCCTTCTCCACTCCATTTCCTTCTGGTTTTCCTCTTGGGACTGCTGAAGAAAGCCCCATACAGCTCCCACCCAGAAGATGTCTTTGGTAATCTTCAAATCTAGTGGGAAACATGGAGCTAGCTGGCTGCTCGTTGACCTAAGAATGGAAAGGAAAGTGGCTCCCAGGAGTCCATGAACCTTTCTGGAAAGACTGACTGCCTCCTCTGTCACAATGCTGATCCCTTCTCCTGTTCTCCTCCAAATAGTTCCTGGAGAGGGCAACACCAGGCCACAGACACTTCTCTTTCCATCCACGGAGGGCCCGGGGCAGTGTTGTTGAGGGAACCACAGTTAGGAGCATCGGAAACACTGGGGCACCAACACTGCCAACAGTTTTGGGAAACAACTTACTATTTGACATAAAATGAACACATGGCACATTGGAGACTTAATGTGCTTCTTTTCACTCATTTTACAGTTTAGGTCTTTTGTTTTGAATCAAATATCGGAGAAGGCACCAGAGTCTTTTTGCTGCTTAAGATTTTTAGAAAGCTTTAGGCAAAAACCTTCATTGAAGACCACGGGCAGAGACGTAGGCAGACCTCTGAGATGTTGAAGAACCATTCAGATTCTGCCGGGAGAAAAAGCTGAGGGTCAGCTCTGGGCAAAGCTAGCCTTCCATTTCACTGACCAGCTTTCCCCTGCAAGGAAAAGGCTTCCTGGGGGCTGCTATCCTCAGAGGGAAACAGAAAAGGAGGCGTGGGGAGGGGACCCAGAACCTGGGTTGGAGACTGAAGCCCAGGGTCTTCGCAGCAGTGAATGAAATGGGTGTAAAGCTAATAAAACATCCTAAAACAGATTAGCCTGCAAAGTGCCATCAGAGATGGAGGAGTAAAATGGCGGGGGGGGGGGGAGAAAAAAAGAATGGTTTAATCGAAGCATCTTAAGCAGCCTGACCCCCAAGTCAGAATGATTTAAAGGTTTTATTAGGAGAACAGATGGAAGATGAGAGCATTTCTCGCCACAGAATGGCCCTTCTTGGACACTCATACGCTGCATGATATAGCATTATATCAATCTCCTTATAGCTCAAGATATAAATAAAAGGAAGAATGTATTCAAACTCTTCTATTTGCCAGAAACCTCCCTTGGGTTGCTAACACTGAGGAGAAAACAGTAGGAGAATTGAGGCTATAAAAAAAAAAATCAAGAGCTACTAATGTGACCCAATTGCTGCTATTTATTTAATGGAACAGTCATTATTTTCTTTCTTCGACATATGTCTGATAACGAAGCAAAAAGAAGGGAAAATAATTATCAGTGTGCCACTTTAGATACACACAAACAGAGACTTCCCTGGTGGTACAGTGGTTAAGAATCCGCCTGCTAATGCAGGGGACACGCGTTCGAGCCCTGGTCCGGGAAGATCCCACATGTCACGGAGCCCGTGTGCCACAACTACTGAGCACGTGCGTTGCAACTACCGAAGCCCACGTGCCTAGAGCCTGTGCTCCACAACAAGAGAAGCCACCACGATAAGCAGCCCAGGCACCACAACGAAGAGTAGCCCCCGCTCGCCGCAACAAGAAAAAGCCTGCGTGCAGCAACGAAGACCCAACGCAGCCAAACATAAATAAATAAATAAATAAATTTATATTCAGAAAAGAAACACACAAACATTTGCCAGCTTTTTCATTTTATTGATGTTCTTTTTAATACATGTTTAAGATTAAGATTAATATATGCTTACGTTTAAGATTAAACTAGTGCTCAAGTACTAACAGCACAGAAAGCAATTCTGGATTAAGGTTTTATTTATTTTTTTAATAAGGCTCAATTAGATGGAGAACAGAAATGAAATTCTTGTCAAACATAAAAATATGAATTGAACTGCTTCTTTTTAGATGGATCTTTAACATTGACTTGACCATATGGACACTGCAAAAGAAATAAAACAAGTTACTGTTGAATTATTTAACAATCATCTTGAAGGAGTACACTTCTCATGGTGAAAAAAAGAGACTGCTAATAACGTTCTATAGATTATTTGATCTACCTCCTATAGACTAAGAGGAGAACGATGGCAACGTCTGGCAAATGGTTCTAATTAGGGTCCAAGAATCACTTCCTAAATGCATCCTTCCAACTTCAAGAATTTTACTGTCAAAACCTCACCCTTAAAAAATCCTCCAGTCCTCAATTCAGGCAGAGCTCTTATGGGTTTGATTAGAAACAGCTAATGGCACAGGTAGGAACATCCATAAAAGTGAAGGCTTAATTTTTCAATACTGGCTACTGTTAATACAGGCATTTAATGTCAATTCCTTGATTAGAAAGTAGGTCGCTTAGAGGAAATAACTCCTTCTTGCCGCCAAACATACAGTCAAAGTGGTCTATAAACAGAGGTTATCTGTTTATAATCTTAACTGTATAACAATTTACCTTACTAGTAGTATGCTTTTAAAAAGTTAGAGTGCAGAACCCATTCCCATTTATTTTTTGTTCAAAATAGGGAAGTATTACATAGTTAGTTCATCTTAATCAGTGAGCACAGAGATATATGGCTGCTGAAATATGCATTTTAGGAAACGTACAGCACTAAGTTTGGAGTAGCAAGTTTCATGGTTATTTTAAAGACAGAGTAGAAAACACCACAGAAAGAATGGGCGGGGTGGGGGGGAGAGAAGGAGAAGAAAGAGGAGGGAAGGGGGAGTAGTAATAATAATAATAATAGTAATAATAATGGAGAAGGAGGAAGAGAAGGAGGAGAAAGAGGAGGAGGAAAGGAAGGGAGGGACACGGAGGGAGGAAATCATTATCATTATAAAAAACCCACCTGTCAATGTTGGGCAAGTATCTATTTATTCAGCTAAAAATGAAAAATAAATGCTTCCTGGGATCTAGTTTGCAATATTCCGGATTTCTTTTCCTGCCCTCTTTCTACTTGCCTACTAGTAAACACAACTTATTTGAAACCTCGTGAAAAGTTTCCTCGTAATAAAGAACTCCCATGAATTTCCAAACACAGCGTTTCAAGGAACTGATGCTCACGGTGAAACATTACAAAATTCCATTCACTTTAAAGGTCCTCTATTGGTCTTAAGGACTTCATTGTCCATGGCCAGAGTAGCTTGTGAAAAGTGCACACCAGTCTCTATTTAGCACTTTTATTTGACTTGTTTTTCAAATAATAGGTATTTACGAAGTCACGGAAGCACCAAAAACTGCTGCCATCCTGCCGAATTGGTACTCACGTGTCTGCAGGTAGAGACGCATCATCTGCCTCTCTGCAAGTGGGCCAGCCGGGTGAGCACCATGTAGCCAGTAGCTGGGTCCACATAGTTCAGCCCGCCAGGTTGAAGAGTAGTGAAATCAAACAATTCATTCATCTCAATATTCATCGTATCTCCTCACCATCATTCCTACTCATAAAATACTGCAACATTTTCTTCAAACAATATTAAACTTCTTCCCAGCAATTTTCGTGGCACTTGCAATTAAGGACTGAATGCATTCCAACATTATACACGATCCAACTTTATGTGACATAAGGAGAAAATATACAGTTTGAGAAAAATGAGAAGTTGATGGAAAAACAAGAACTCCTCTATACCCAATAACGATGTAATCACTGCTCAGGTATTTTTCATTCAGTTTCTAGGTAACAAGTTTAATAACAGGTGATTTAATGACTTTAAGAGCTTAAGAGGCTGAAAATGAACTTTCACTCAGAAGTTGCAGTTGCAATTTCAGTACTTAAAATATGTGGATAATGATTTAAACTTACAGAAAAGGTGCTAATCAAAACCAACAGTCCTTCGAGAAAAGTACTACCTTTACTATTATTTAACACTTTTCCTTACCGTCATCGTGTGCTACTCCACTGCACATTTTGCGCTGTTTTCTTTTTTTTTGGAGTGTCGTTAGTGCCATTTTTAAGCAAAATAAAAGTATTATTTTAACATATTAACACTCAGTGCTTTCACGACTTTGATCAAAAGCAGCTTTTACTACAGCACTTCAGATGTCAAGAAAGCATCCTCTATCTACATTCAAACATAGTCTTAAAAAGGTGTCCCAAGCACGCTGTGTGAAGACAAATAATGCAACCTCTTCTGTGGATTTGGGCCACATGAGTGATATTATTTAGCCTTGAGATTTTGAAGGGGAACTGTCTCCTGGGCTTTTTCTATAACCCTTTTACCACGCAGTAACTCTGCACCCCTCTTGCATAGAGCCTTTCCATTAAAATACACGTGACATTTAAATATCTTCTTACATGTATTTTTGTGTATGCTGCAAACTACTTCGGAGTGTCTTCCTTAGCGGCTGAATATTTTGTTCTGGTTCAGCTTTTCATCAACTATGCGTCATGAATAAAGCATGGAGTAAAAGGAAAACTAGAGTTCAAGCCTAGGCTTCCTCTAAGGCATTCCAGCAAAGTGAGCCCAGGGCAGCAGAAGTCCAGCAATCAAGTCCCAAGGCCAGCCTAAGGGGCCTCCCGAATCCTTTGGGGTCGCAGAAGCAGATTACATGAAACCAGCGGCACTGAACACCACTTTAGAACGACCGATTGTCAAGACCTCGCTTCTTTATTTACAAAGTCCGTGTTGGAAGACTTGGAAGAAAAGCAAAAGAACCCTGGGAACTCTGTTAGCAGACTTCTTTCCGCTTTTCATCGCTGGGGGTCTTCTGGAACCTGGGAGCCTGACAGATTGCTCCGGGGCCTGGGCTGCTCTTCTGCTTTCCAAGTCAGTGGGGAAACTCTGATGGCTGCCCACACAAACGTAATTTGTCCTCAGTAAGTGAGCCTCGGGTAGTGGTGGCAACAGACAAAGGCAGGGCAAGAGTGTTGACAGTCTGACTGGAGAACAAGATGCCCAGTGATGCAGGTCAGCACACGTAAGAGAGCTACCTGCCTGCAGGTGTGGAAGAAGGACCACTGGGAGGGGGCTCTGATTTGTTGAACAACAAAAACAACAAGCTCATTATTGGGTTTGCTTATGGTCTCCTGGACAGCCATTTAACCTGCGATACTGACACGGATGAAACAGTGTGAATTCCTTGAGTGAGAAAAAGTTTCTTTCCCTTCCCGGGCTGATTGGGCCGGTCATTCCAGGCCACTGGTGTTTGCTCTATAGAGAATGACACTTTTTGCTTCTATTTACCACATTTATATAGTGAAGTATGGGAACAAATTACACATTATTTTAAAAAGAGTATAAACAAGAACCATCAAAAGCTGCCAGTCATTTCCTAAAGAGTCTTTGTGCATAAGTTTCAACACAGAAGTGGATCTCAGGGCCTACTAACTGCCCGTGGGAAAAAAAAGTCAACTTTTAGGCAACCTCCAAGGTTTTCTTCTCTGCTCCCCTGGTTCAGGCCAAATAACACTAGTCATGTCAAGTGCTGGTCGCCTGCAGTGTATTCAACAGGCTACTTTTGTATCTTTTCTATATCTTTATCATAAAACTCACTTGCTCTTTCAAGATGATACAAATATAAACATGATACCCTTAAACGTATGTAGTCTCTGTCAGAAAGCGTTAAGGGAGGTGATAAGTTTTGATATTGGTGCTAACAAGCAATTGTCAAATCCCCAAACAAGAAGAAAACACAGCTCAACATTGTCTAGTAAAAATGTAAACGCCTATTTATACTTTCCTTTGTAACTCTGCTCCGACAAGTGGAAAGGACGAAAGGATGATAGCAAAAATTAGAATAAATTAAAAATAAGTTCATGTTTTATGTTTTCATTATTGAAATCATTGGATGGCAGTGTTTAACTGATACTGCAGATAAACACACACATATTTCCCTGTGACTTCTCAGCTCCTCTACCTCCTCTATCAATGCCTTACACCCCTCCCCCAGCCCCAAACACACACACGCGCGCGCGCGCGCACACACACACACACACACACACACACACACACACAGAGGACAGTGATGACGGGCCCTAGACTGCGACCGGAGTTTAGCTCGGACACTGATCAGAAAGGAGTCGCGCTCATACTCAGGATAGATCCACGTTAACTCTTTGCCCGGAATAGGAAACCGTGGCCAGTTTTCAAGCGAAAAGTTCTGAGCGGGAAGCTTGCACGCCGTCAGACGCCCGAGGCAGGACTGCACCGGCCTCCGGCAATCCCTCTCCAGACCGGGGACGCGCAGGCGCACCTATCACCGGGCGGCCGGGGAGGGCGGGGCTGACGGGGGGCGGGGCTGACGGGGAGGGCGGGGCGGGGTGTCTGGGGAGGAGGGGCCTCACTGCGCAAGCGCATGGTCCTTGGGGCTGCGATCCGGGCGGGGCGGGGAGGGGCAGAGCAACCCGGGTGCCCGGGAGGGACGGGGCGGGGTCTCACCGCGCAGGCGGCGGCGAGAAGCTCCGAGATCCTCCGCTCCGCCGCTGTTAACTCTTTGCTCGCCGGACGCCTCGCTGCTCCCTCCGGCCCGCCTTGCGAGTCGGGCCCGGAGCCGCTGCGGTCTCCCTGCGAAGCGGAGCAGAGGGTGAAGCTGAGGCGCTGTCGGAACGCTTCTCCGACCCGGGGCGGTTCTGGCGGCGGGGCGGCGGACGGCAGCCACCCGAGCGCAGCGCCCGCGGACACCGGGACCCGCCAGGCCGCCATGGCTGCCGCCTGTGGGAGGCGGGGCGCTGGGCCCACGGGGTGGTCCGTACTGCTCCCGCCGAGCTTGGCCGGGCCCAGACCCGCCACCCCGGACCCCGCCCTCCGACCCTCGACCCCGGACCCGCCCTCCGGTCCTGGACCCCGACCCCCACCTCCTGACCTCGGCCTTCCGGACTCTGACTCCCTCTCCGACCCAGGGCCCCGGCCTCCGGACTCGGATCCCGCCCTCCGACCTCTGACCCCTCCCTCTGGACCTGGATCCCATCTTCCGACCCCCGACCCGGACCCCGCCCTCCGATCCCTGCCCTCGGACCTGGACCCCGACCCCAGCCCCGGCTCTCCGGCTCCGGACCTTGACCCCTGACCCCGGATCCCGCCCTCTGGTCCTGGACCTGGCCCTCCGA
This sequence comes from Balaenoptera physalus, assembly GCF_965194825.1. Taxonomy (NCBI): domain Eukaryota; kingdom Metazoa; phylum Chordata; class Mammalia; order Artiodactyla; family Balaenopteridae; genus Balaenoptera; species Balaenoptera physalus. The sequence continues at coordinate 5,535,874 of NC_138882.1, forward strand.
GCCCAGACCCCTGACCCCGCCCTCGCCCTCCGGACCCGGAGCCCGGCCTTCCGCAGCCCCACCGGCCCTGCCCGGCAGATAAAGTGGACCTTAGGCAGCTGAGGAGGCTCCCACAAGATGCGGAGACGGGGAAGAACGTGCCTTTTCCACTTTCTGGACTTTCATTCTAGGTGTTCCATTGGTCTTCTGAGGTGACACGTGGACCTTTTTTCTCGTGTCATACTAGTCTTGGGATATTTCAGCGTAATCGCCACAACTAAGATGCCAGAAAGTGATCAAAATACCCCAGGTTTGTTTATAACCCGCTTGGGCTCGTCCAGAAAAGGCTGAGTATCTACAGGTGATGTGTGCTTGGAGGGCAGCTGGAAGGGGAGCCCTCACGGCCTGGTTCTTTGGCCCAAACTAAAATGAGGACCAAAACGAAGAATGGGCGGTGGTTTCATGTTGCTAAGTATTTGCAAAATCCAAACTAAAATTATATTTCCTGTCCGAAAGATGAGAGAAAGTTATCCTGCTACCCTCCACAAAATTAAATTTGAGAAAATTAGCACAAGCCCAGGAGGTAACTTCAGGCACTAGAATTAAATTAACACCACTCCTGACTCCCACCCTCACCCTGTGTTTCAGGCTTGAAGAGTAGCCGTTTTGTAAGTGTTCTTAGCTTTTTGAGAAAATGAGGGCAGGAATTGATCCCTGAGGACGAGAGTAGATTGTTGAGTGGTACAGAAGGATGACCCTGGACCATCACCACCCCTTTTTTGGCATCTGCATTTACCTATAATCATATTTGGATTCTCTTAGTAGGTGCTGATTGAAACGACCCTATTGGTCTGTTATAGTGACTCTCATAGTGAATTAATAAATCGGCATCCTGTTTTGCAGACCAGTTTCCTTTGTGTTGGAATAATAAATTAGTTATCAGGCTCTGGAGACTGCTTAGTGATCTGAGAAGTGTTCAAAACGTGGAAGCCTGAGGAAGGACCCTCAGTAAAGCTATGGAAAAAGCAACTGTGATTAGAAAAAGGAATTCACCATAAATCAGTTGTGTGTGTTTTGTTTTTTGTGTTTTTTTATAAAACCAAATTATCAAATAAAGGAAATAAGTCTGGAAGTTCCAGTTGATTACATTGTTTTTAAAATTGAGGATGAGGATCTATTAATAGTTCATGACATTAATTCAAAGGGTGGAGACCAAATTTTATAGAAATGAAATAGACTAGACCAGGTTCAAATAGAAAATAAATAGTCATCTAGGAAGAGTAAACACTAGTTTGTGCAGCTTTTGCTTTGGTGGATGTGGGGCAGGTGTGAATATAAAGGGGTAGGAGCAAGGGAGATCTTTGTGATAATAGAATAGTTCTGTGTTCTGGTCATGTCAGAAGTCTACACATGTGTTTAGAGGTAGAACTAGAGTACTTTGTTCCAATGTCACATTCCTGGCTTTGATTTGTGTTACAAGTGTATAAGATGTAACCAGTGGGGGAAACTGGGTGAAGGGAACCTGCTGTATTATCTTTGAAACTTCTTGTGAATCTAATTATTTTAAAATTTAAAAACAGTACTTGGAAAAAGAGATGTTAAAAAAAAAAATAGCTTTCGGATTACCGGGTAAAGCAGATCATGAATTAACCAGAACCTTTCCTTATCTCCTCCATCCCCAGGTTTAAAAATCATCCATTAGTTAGTAAGGCCTTTGGGCATTTAGGCTCAGAAAGCTGTTTTGTGGGACTTCCCTGGTGGTCCAGTGGTTAAGACTTCCTGCTCCCAATGCAGGGGACCTGGGTTCAATCCCTGGTCAGGAGACTAGATCCCTAAAAATCCTGCATGCTGCAACGAAGATCCTGCGTGCTGCAACTAAGACCTGGTGCAGCCAAATTAATAAATAAATAAACAAAAAAAAAAGAAAGCTGTTTTGTACTATTCACGTTACATGTGTGTGCATTCTTATATATCTTTAAACATAATCTGAGCTGGAAATCTGTACAGTTAAGAGTTGATAAAGTATTTTAGTACAAATCGTTTCCAAACACATTTGATAATTAGAGTGTCATTTAGACTTTGAATAGATTATCTGCCCGTTTCAGTTTTCGTCTGATCTTCACACTTGGGAGTCAGTGTCATGGCACGTCAAGTAACTTTCATTCACTGCATCTCTTGTTTGAAAGAGCCTTCTTGGATCTTGACCCTTACCTTATTCTAGCGTGTGTTCATTTCTTCTCAAGACTGTCTGCGCTCCCAGTAGACACACCTGTATGAAAATGGGGGCACAATGTTCCACCTTAGAATGGTAAATGTAGTTCCCACTTTATTTATGAAGCATTTACACCCAGGTTTGCTTTAGAAAGAGTTCTGTGCCACATCTCTGCATGTTACATGATACGGCATATATTTTATACCCCTTCCTATATCATCTGTGATGTTTGTGTTGATACTGAACATGTTTGTTATTTGGAGGAGGAGGAAGGTTCAGAGAAATGTGTTTCCCTAGGCTTCCCTAGGCATTGATTTTTAAATAGTTACATTAGGCCTGTCTAGGTTGGATCACACAGCTTTGTCTGGTTACAGTAAAAGGGATGGGCTCCCATCACCGTGAGGCAGGACTTGATCCAGGCGCAGTGCCACGGCCAGGGCTCAGGCTCCTTTCCCAGCTCTGCCTCCTCATTGCTCGTGGCCTTTTCAGGCAGGTGCTTTTCTCGTGGGTGAAGGATGGCTGCAAACAGCTTTCTCATCCTTGTGCGGCTGAAAAGAGAGCCTTGTTATGAAGCTCCTGGATGAGAAGAAGTCTTTTTGCCCCCAGAAGTTCTAACAGCCATCTCTTCATCATGTGTCCGTTCCTGAACCGATCTTCATGAGTACAGGTTGTGCCGAAGGCAGTCGGGGCCTGTCTCGGGAACTGCCTTGTGAACCCCCCAGACCCAGGCCTGAGAACGGCCTGTATTGATGCTGGGGGCACAATAAACAAATGTTCACTGCAGTGTGACTTGCTAAGGCAAAATAAATTCCTCCAGCCCACTCAGTCTTTTTAGCATTTAGTATTAATTGCTTATGGTTTAAAACATTTTTCACTGTTCCTCTGGTTTCCCCTCTAGATGTCCTTCCTTTGATCTCCCACAATTATTTGCTCCATTTTAGCTTTTTATATGTAGTAATTTGGGGGGCACTGTTTTCTCAACAGATTGTAAACAAGATGGTAGGGCAGCAGTCCCCAACCTTTTTGGTAACCAGGGACCTGTTTTGTGGAAGACAGTTTTTCCATGGACGGGGTGGGGTGTTGGTGCAGGATGATTTCAGGATGATTCAAGTGTACATTTATGGTGCACTTTATTTCTATTAGTATTACATTGTAATACATAACGAAATAATTATACAACTCACCGTCATGCTGACAGGAGGCGGAGCTCAGGCAGTAATTTGAGCGATGGGGAGCGGCTGTAAATACAGATGAAGCTTCACTCACTGGCCTACCGCTACCTCCTGCTGTGTGGTCAGTTCCTAACAGGCCACAGACCAGTAGCGGTCTGTGGCCCGGGGGTTGGGAACCCCTGTGGTAGGGAATATGCTGTTTTCATCTTTGTATCTCCACAACCCCACCTGTACTTTTGTACCTATTACTATGACACTTAGTGAATAAAGGCTTTTCAAATGGGCAAGTCCGTGGTTGTTCATTCTGAAATATACAATCCTTAGCTAGTGGATAAACATTTCATACGAAATTCTAAAATTAACATTCTTTACATAATGCAAATTTGAAAATATTTACTATGGATTAATAATTGCAAATAAATACTTTAGAAACTGTGTGATAAAGATACTAACTCTGAGGTCTTATTAAATTGTATTTATTAAATAGCATCGGGCCATTTTACTGACAATCAGGACATATGTACACATTATCAAATTGTCTGATGTAAGCCCCCAAAAGCTGCCTCTGATTAATTTTAAGTGTTATCTGTGTTATCTTTTAACGAATTATGAATGTACTGCACTGTTAGTGGGCAAATGGGTGCTGGGGTCACAGAGCACAGACGTCTTGTCCGGGCACTGCCTGTTTGGCGCAGTTGTTTTTGGACACTGATTTATGTATTTGATGTCTTTCAAATAGCCGGATGGTGAGTTATGACATGTCATGCTTCACATAGAGCGCATTTCACTCTCAATTCTTATGATTGAGAGCAAATGTCACACGCCCCTAAGGTCGCCCATAGGGAATCTTCGTTTCATTTCATCCGACATCCCACAGCACACTTTGTTTTACAGAGCTGGTCTTAGAAAGTTCTTCGGGGAATTATAACGGCTTCTGTTTGCCAGCCCAGCGAATCTCGGTTTTCTTCACGAGGGGTGCCCGCCCACCAGCGCTGCCTGCCCGGAGCGCTCCTGCCCTCGGCTCCTATCTTTCCGTTTTATTTTCGTCTCCCTGGACAGACAAGCTGTGGATGGGCTGCCTGACATGAAGGAATCTAGCCATTTCAGGTCCTCCTCCACCCTCGCAATCACTCTCCACTGAGCAGTAGACCAGCTTCTTCCCCCCACCACCAAGGTGAGGCGGCAGGCATGACTTGATGGTTAAATTTGGGACACTCGGACACAGTACTTACCCGACTGCATTGAAAGCAGCAGCCCTCAGCCCTTCTCACTGCACACTGCGCCCTCCCGTGATTTAATCTATGCTTATGTTTTTAATCTGTTACCTACATGCTCACGGCTCCCAGATCCCTGCTCAGGATCCACGCTTGTGAGGTCCGAACACCTACTCTCCACCTGCCTGCTGTACAGATAAACTTACAAATACCCCCAAACTCAGAATGGACTTCACCATCATTCCCATGGAAGTCCTACTGCCCTGTTTATTTCCTCTTTTAAAAGCACAGCAAATTCAGAGATTTCTTTTCAGAGAATGACCCTTCACTCTTTCCACATCTCCCCACCCAGGTGATCACCAAGTCCTACCCGTTTTACTTATCTATGTCTCAAACCCGCCCTCCTTTGCGTCTATCATTCTTCTAGCACAGTTTGTTATTTCTTTCCCCACGGCTACAGCTAGAACGGAATGGCTCATTGATGTAAATAACAAATAATGAGGACTTATACTGCATTAGGGCCCTCTCCTAAGTGCTGGAGACGGATTGTTCATACTTTGCGCGCGATATTTATTCTGACAAAGATATCCATCAGCTCCTTGAAGTGGTAAGTCATGCCTGTCCCTAAACCTCGGTCCCTATGTCCCCTCCTCTATGAAGCCCTCCCTGACTGCTCATCTTGCTCATTGCCTCCTCTGCAGGCTGGGCTGGGCACACCACTTCAGTGCTCCATAATATCCAAAATGTCTCTCTACATTTGCACTTTCTTATTGTATGGTTTTGTATTTATGAGGGCTTTTTTACTAGCAGCTTGTGAGGTCTTTAAGGGCAAAGGATTGTCTTAATCATCTTTGTATCCCTAGCAGCACAAGTACATAGGAAATGCTAAAAAAGAAAAGCTTGTTGAAATGAATGGATGAACGCATAATGGCAGCAAAACCCCACATCTGAGTCACACAGTAAAGAAATGATACAAATGCACTTTCCCCTAATATTTTATGGTTAAGAATCAGTGTTGGGTTTTATCAACACATCGGTTGATCTCAGTCTATTGTCCTGAGAGACAATATCCTAAGATAACAACAAGGTAACTGTGATTTTATCTGGTAATCTATTTAGTAAGCTCCCCCCAGTCATTGAATTCATGGTAAGTGCAGTGTATGGGCTGCATTTCAAATGAAGTCAGTGTATGTTGACAGTGAAGTGCAGCCTTGTTAACCCTGAACAATCATTCCAATTATAAACTACATGCACACAATCACTGTCACATAAAATATCCAGACTAATTACTTCTAGCCCTTTTGCTATGCAATTATTTGAAATGAAACCTACTCTTATGGATATTTGGTATTAACAGTGTATTTCCCAGAAAGAACATTGCTAAAGAGCTAGCAAGAATGTGATTCCATTTGTACCTTATTACAATAGATGGATTAGTGTTGTGCTTTTACAATTACACGGGCAGCCACTGTTTTGTAGGATTTCCCACATACCAACCCAGCAGCAAAGAGATCTCGGTTCAGGTCGTAAATACAACATACAAATCAGAGCCTTGTTCTCTGCACTCTTGCTGCAGCCTGAGGGAGAAAAGCATGTCCACTGTTCCATGACCGCAGTGAAAGGCACACTGAGTTTCAGGTCAAATATCCATGACACTGACGTGTCTGACTAGTCTGCCGACTATGGTCTATGTTAATATCCTCCCCGTGGTGAGCAGGAGGGATGTGCCTCAGGGATCAGCACAGCACACAAGCCTTTTGGGTTTCCTACAGGTGTAAAATTGATGCATCTGTGGAGTCCTGTGGAACGTGCATCTTCTACATGTAGCTGAACTGTACACTTGCTGTGTGAATGGTCATATTTGTACAATTCTATAAGGATGCTCTCACCACCAATTGCTCTATCTGATGGTATTTCTTGATGACACGTTTTGATAGCATTGTTAAAGAAGATAGTTCTGAATTTGTCTATGCTTGTGATTTGTTCAGCTTTTCCTTCACGTACTTTGAAGCTCTGTTATCAGGTGCATAAATACACAGGATTGTGATATCCCCTTGAATTTACCCCGTTATCATTATATAATGTCCCTTTTTACTTCTGATAGTTTCCCTTGTTCTGAAATGTGCTTTGTCTGATATTAGCATAACCACTGCAGCTTTCTTTTTTTTTTTAATTTTTTAAATTTATTTATTTATTTTATTTTTGGCTGCGTTGGGTCTTCGTTGCTGCATGCGGGCTTTCTCTAGTTGCGGCGAGCGGGGGATACTCTTTGTTGCAGTGCGCGGGCTTCTCATTGCGGGGGCTGCTCTTGTTGCAGAGCACGGGCTCTAGGCACGCAGGCTTCAGTAGTTGTAGCACACAGGCTCAGTAGTTGTGGCTTGCGGGCTCTAGAGCGCAGGCTCAGTAGTTGGGGCGCACAGGCTTAGTTGCTCCGTGGCATGTGGGATCTTCCCGGACCAGGGCTCGAACTCGTGTGCCCTGCATTGGCAGGCGGATTCTTAACCACTGTGCCACCAGGGAAGCCCCACTGCAGCTTTCTTTTGATAAGAGTTGTCATGGTATAGCTTTTCCTACCCCTTATTTATTTGTGTTTTTATATTTTAAAATGAGTTTCTTTTAGGCATCATATAGTTGGGGTCTTTTTTAAAATCCAATTTCACAAGCCCTGTGTTTTCATTGGTATTTAGACCTGTAATGGGGTAATGGTGCACGCCCCCCCAAATATATGTCTGTGTTCTGATCTCTGGAACCTAAAAATGATACCTTTTCTGGAAAGAAATGGTCTTTTCAGAAGTAATTAAGCTAAGGATTTTGAGATGAGGAGGTCCTCCTGGATTATCTGAGGTGGCGGTGCTGAATCCCGTGACAAGTGTCCTTATAACTGACATACAGAGGACATGATGATATGACAATGGAGGGAGATGCTGGAGAGATGCGGCCAGAAGCCCAGGAAGCTGGGCGAGGCAAGGAAGGGACCCCCCCGGGGCCCCCAGAGGGATGGCAGCCCTGCTGGATTTTGGCTTCCAGTCTCCCAAATTGTCAGAGAGTAAATTGTCATTTTAAGTCTGATAACATATGCTTGTATCATTCAGGGTCCACCTAAAATGGTATTTCCTCCCTCAACCTTTTCATATACACATAAAATGTGATCTCTTGTTCTTCATGACAGCTTGTTCGTAAAATTGACCTCAATAATCCCCCCCCATCCATATGCTCATATCCCCTCGCATTGGGATTTTTGCATCTCCTCCCATCAAGCGTTGAGGTTTCTCTTTCCCACTTAAATTGGAACTTGGTTATGCGACTTGCTTTGGCTATTGTGACTTTAGCAAACGTGACACAAACCACAGTTTGTAAAGCTTGTGTGCCCCCCTCTTCTTTTAGACAGAGTTGGAATCATGAGACCATGCTGTAAATAAACAAGCCCACGATAGTCTTCGGCAGAGCACTCGAGGAGGAGAACTGAGGCGCCCCTGCTGACTGCAGTACCCACCGCCAGATGTGTGAATGAGGCCGCCTTAGTCCAGCCCCCGTGAATCTGTCAGATGGATACGGCCTCAGGAGTGACTTCTGGGTAGACCAGAAAAATAACTGCTCAACTGAGCCTGCCCAATTTGCTGCTTGTGGAGTCATGACAGATAAAATGGTTGTTGGTTTAAGTCAGTAGGTATTGGGGTAACTTGTATCATCAACGGTTAACTGAAACACTTCCCTAATCCCCCTGTTTCAGTCAAAGCAAGGTAACTGCTATAATGAGCAATACCAAGGTGTGAATGAATTTCTACAATGAAAGTTTATTTCTTACTTATGCAAAACCCACAGGGTATGTTTCTGGTCAGTCAGCTCTCCTTCAAGTAGTGATCCTGGAATTCAGTCTCCTTTTGCACCACTATTTTTAACTGATAACCTCTAAATTCACCAAAAGGTACCTAACCACCTCAGCCTGGAAGTGACTTCATCCACTAGCCATATCTCCTTACCTAGATGGAAATGTATCCAACTCTGTCCTTGCCATCTCTGATTTACCCCTCTACCCCTTTCCTCTTCATACCTTCTTAAGACATAAATAATTATGTGTCCCTTCTCCCAACACTGAGCTATAACCTTAAAGAATACAGTCATATCTGCTGGTGTCTGCTGTAATACCCAATCTAAATCCTTGTATATGGTAGAGGTGCCCTAATACATATCTATCGTCTTATAGAATTTTCAACGTACTTTCAGAAATTCTATTTCATTTAAATCTCACAGCATTTTAAGATAGAAAATATATAATCATATCCATTTTTTACAAATGATGGAACTGAGGACTAAAGATTCTAAGTGATTTGCCCAAAGTCACCACCCAGGAAACGGCAGAGCTGGAACTGGAAGCCTATAATATGACTCAAGTCTTTTTCATACGGTCAAAAATATTTATTTAAGTAAACTAGCGCTTTGCCTTTTTTCCCCCTAATTTGTCCTATGTCCAATTCAGTCACCACATTTCATTCATTCTTCTCTCATAATGTGTGTCTCTCTTTCTTTAAATTCCTATTGAAATCTTACCTGGTTTGGATTGTTGTCACTTGATGACTAAGTTACAGCAGTAGATGCCTAAATTATAATTCCTGCCTCTATTCTGTTCCTCCTCTAATTCATTCTTAACAAACACTGTTGTCAAAATAACAGTACTAACAAACGCACCATTTTAATTGTCATTTTCTGGTTGGAAAATCCTCAGTGTCAAAATTTTACATGTAGGATAGAATATGAACTCATTAGCTAGGCATTTTTGGTACTCCAACACTTTGACCCCTGAAATATCTTTCTAGTCTTACGTCCTGTTACTCTCTAGGTCAAACATTCTGTACTAGTCAGATTAATTTACCCACCTCCGGGCTTCCCTGGTGGTGCAGTGGTTGAGAATCTGCCTGCCAATGCAGGGGACACGGGTTCGAGCCCTGGTCTGGGAAGATCCCACATGCCGCGGAGCAACTAGGCCTGTGAGCCACAACTACTGAGCCTGCGCGTCTGGAGCCTGTGCTCCGCAACAAGAGAGGCCGCGACAGTGAGAGAGGCCCGCGCACCGCGATGAAGAGTGGCCCCCGCTTGCCGCAACTAGAGAAAGCCCTCGCACAGAAACGAAGACCCAACACAGCCATAAATAAATAAATAAATAAATAAAATTTTTTAAAAAATTTACCCACCTCCCCTAAATTATCCATGTTGCAGTCATGCTAGTTTGTCTCCACAACAGTCTCCCAAAAATATTTCATTGTCCATCACTCCCCCATGGGACCCTGAGATAAATTCTGGCCAGTCTAAGTCAACCTTGGAAATCCCATTCTTCCTGCACTGATTGATTTACAAAAGCTCCTACCAACGAGACATGGGGGAAATTCTGCAGGAATGCTTCTGAGAAAGGTTTTCTTACTGGTATCACAAGACTAATGGGACCTTAGTTTCCAGGCATATGGCACAGTAGGTATCCTTAAAAATTTCCCTTACCAAAGACCCACATGGAAAAACAAAACAACCGTATTTTTAAATGCACAGTCAAGTCCGAAAAAGTAGGAAAAATCTAGGTACCAAAACCTGAAAACTGAGCTAAACATCAGGGTTGTAATTTGTCTCTGACACTACTGTTGTCCTGGAGAATGTGTCCGTCTTGGGAGTTGAGTCTTAGTGGCTGATGGAGTCATTGGCCTGTGCCGGTTGAAGGGTCTGAGACAAGATCCTCGGGTTGAGACACTCTGAGAGCTGTTCTCTTAGTGAGGGCAGCACTTGACCTTTGTCAGAGCCCTGCCCTTGGTGAACGGCTGGACTATAAAACAAATCTACCCGCCAGGAGTGAGAGAAGGCAGGGCTCCTCTCTGACTCTGCCTGGACTCCCCGGAAAATTTGTAAAGAGAGGTCGGCGCACACATGAGTTAGAGGTTAAAGTTTTATTCCCTACTGTGTTAGTCTGCTAGGGCGGCCACAACAAAATGCCACAGACTGGATAGCTTAACCAACAGAAATCTGTTTTCTCACAGTCTGAAGCCTGGAAATCCAAACCAAGGTCTTGTCAGGTTTGGTTCCTCCTAAGACCTCTCTCCTCAGCTTGCAGCCGACTCTTTCCCTGCTGTGTTTTCACATGGTCTTCCCTCTGTGTGCATGCAACCCTGGGGTCTCTCCCTCTTCTTACAAAACACCAGTCCTATTTGGATTAGGGCCCTGCCTTATGGCCTCATTGAACCCTAATACTTCTTTGAAGGCCCTACTACAAGTACGGTCTTGAAGCAGGTAGTAGGTAGTAGGTAACAGTACTACCTACTTAGTCCTGTAAAATCCAAGTCAGGATGAGAACAAGAATTTGTCCTAAGTTAGTAGAAACCCTGGTTGCTTGACAGAAGCAAAAAGAAACACATTCTCTCTAGTGAGATAAAGCTTCAACATTGGCCCCACAAGATTCCTACAGAAAAAGTCCTCTGGCCATGATTTCACAACCCAAAATTACAAAGCACAGGAGGAATCAAGGCATCATGGGCAACGGCAAACGCAAATAACAAACAGTACACTCTGACAACCAAAGATTCCAATAATGGAATTATTGGTTAGAGAGTACAACATAAAGGTCTAAAATGTTTACAGAAATAAAAATTAGAATTGAAAACATGAGACGGAAGCAACACAACAGGTTTAAAAATCAAAACAGACTGGAATGACAACTAAATGGAAATTCATAAATGAAAAAGAGAATAGCAAATGTTAAAAACTCAATGAGTGGGTTAAAGGGCGGATTAAGCACCACTGAAGTGAGAATTAGTTAACTAGAATGAGAATATATAACATACATATATTAGTTAACTAAAATGAGAATGTGTGTGTGTATATATATATATAGATATATATATAATATTTATGGGGTTGACCAAAGAGTTCGTTCAGGTTTTTTCATACACACATACAAATACATAATATTTCCCAAATTAAAACACAGAAAGATCAAGAGATGGAAGATTTGAAATAGGGGTAAAGAGACATAGAAGACAGAAGGAAGATAGAATTAGAAGGTCTACCATATGTCTAATTGGATTCCCAGAAGTAGATAACATATTATAAATGATGGGAAAGAGCAATAAGAATTTTTTCCTGTAACTGAGAAAACACAAGTTCTCAGATTCAGAAAGTACAGTAACTCCCAAACAGCATAAGTAAAAAGACACTAATGAACATCATGGTGAATGTATGGAACATGAAAACAAATAGATCTTAAAAATGGCCAGAGAGAAAAGTCAGACTATCCACTCAGGAATTAAATTAGACCAACAGCAACTTGAAATCAGCAACCTTAGAAACCTGAAGGCAACTGCTTAATTGTTTCAAAATGTTGTGATGAAATTCCTGTCAACCTAGAGTTGTACATCAAAGCAACCAGAGAATAAGTGTGAAATAAATATTTTTTCAGACAGAAAAACTATTTATCTTTGACAGAAACGTAGTAAAGGAACTCCGTAATAACATACTGCAGAAAGAATGGAGATGTGAGAAGGGAAGTTAAGCAATGAAACTTGTAAATCTGAGTAAGTAAAGCTAAACAAAGACTGATTATTTAAAATTATGATACTAATGTCTAATTAATGGAATTTAAAAACACTATTAAATAAAGCTAACACAATGGTCAATAGTAGGATGTAAGCCAGGAGAGGAATAAGCAGAATTGAAGAGTTCAATAATCTTGTATTGTTTGGGAGGAGGAAAAAGCTATGGAATAAAGTTGATCAGTTAAATATTCTTACTAATTTTCAAAAATAACCAGAAAGAGGATAAAATATAGCATATAATTTTGAAAACAGGAAAAAAATCAATCCAAAATACAGCAGTAAGAGAAAGAAGCGGAAAAAAATGAGATGCATAAGAATTATAAAATTATAAAAATAAACGCAACTATATTAGTAATCATCAAATAGAAGTGAACTAACATCTCAAAGATTAAAATTATTAGAATGAATTTTTAAATCTATATGCTGCTTAAAAGAAACATACCTAAAATATTAGTGCAAAAATATTGAAAGAGAAAAGATGAAAAATTATATACCAAACAAATTCTAACCAAGAGAAAGCTGCTGTTAGTTATATTAATAGCAGATGAAATAAACTTTAAGGCAAAAAAATGTTAGAATACAAAGGGATACTACATCATGCTAAAGAGTTTTGTTCACTGGGAAGCTTTAATACTTCTAAAATAGTATGCATTGGGGCTTAGAATATAACTTCCTAAAAGTGTTTAAATGCAGCTGTAGAAATCTGTATCAAACATTATACTAAATGGCTAAACTTTAGAAGAACCTCCTTTAAAACATGAAATAAGAAAAAGATATTTGCTGTTACCACTTCTATCAACAATATACTGAAAGCCCTTATCAGCATTAAGACAAAAAAGAAAAATAAAAATTGTAAATTTTGGAAAGACAGAAACAAAACATGATAAAGTTGTCATAGAATAGAAAACAACAATAAGTTTAGTTTCATTGTGAGAACAAATGAGAAAATTTAACTGGGTTACTGGAGATAAAAATCAATATTAAAAATCAACTTTATTATTTTTATGCATGTTACAAACAATTAGAAGATAAAATTTTAAGAGATAGATTTATAATGCATCAAAAATATGAAGTACCTAGGGATGAATATAAGGAAACAACAAACAACCCAATCCAAAAATGGGCAGAAGACCTAAATAGATATTTCTCCAAAGAAGATATACAGATTGCCAACAAACACATGAAAGAATGCTCAACATCATTAATCATTAGAGAAATGCAAATCAGAACTACAATGAGATACCATCTCACACTGGTCAGAATGGCCATCATCAAAAAATCTACAAACAATAAATACTGGAGAGGGTGTGTAGAAAAGGGAACCCTCTTGCACTGTTGGTGGGAATGTAAATTGATACAGCCACTATGGAGAACAGTATGGAGGTTCCTTAAAAAAACTAAAACTAGAGCTACCATACGACCCAGCACTCCCACTACTGGGCATATACCCTGAGAAAACCATAATTCAAAAAGAGTCATGTAACACAATGTTCATTGCAGCTCTATTTACAATAGCCAGGACATGGAAGCAACCTAAGTGTCCATCAACAGATGAATGGATAAAGAAGATGTGGCACATATATACAATGGAATATTACTCAGCCATAAAAAGAAATGAAATTGAGTTATTTGTAGTGAGGTGGATGGACCTAGAGTCTGTCATACAGAGTGAAGTAAGTCAGAGAAAAAAAATACCGTACGCTAACACATATATATGGAATCTAAAAAAAAAAAAAAAAAATGGTCATGAAGAACGTAGGGGCAAGATAGGAATAAAGACACAGACCTACTAGAGAATGGACTTGAGGATATGGGGAGGGGGAAGGGTAAGCTGGGACAAAGTGAGAGAGTGGCATGGACATATATACACTACCAAACATAAAATAGATAGCTAGTGGGAAGCAGCCGCATAGCACAGGGAGATCAGCTCGGTGCTTTGTGACCACCTAGAGGGGTGGGATAGGGAGGGTGGGAGGGAGGGAGGTGCAAGAGGGAAGAGATATGGGGACATATGTATATGTATAACTGATTCATTTTGTTATAAAGCAGAAACTAACACACCATTGTAAAGCAATTATACTCCAATAAAGATGTTTAAAAAAAAAAGAAAACAATTAAAAAATATCAAAAGACATGAATAGTTATTCCAAGAAGAGAAAATATAAATGGCTAATAAAAGTATGAAAAGGTGCTCAACCTAAATTCCTCAGGACAATCCAAAGTAATACCACAATTAGATATTATTTTATACCCAACAGATTGTAAAACAAAGAAAAATTGCCTGTGAACTGGAGCAAAGAAAATAGATATACTCTGTGGGTGGGAGTATAAATTGGCACAAATGCTTTGGAAAGCTAGTTGGCACTCTAATGAGTTGGAAATGTGCATATCTTACAACCAATAACTTCACTTTTGGCAGAGAATCTGATATATTTGTCTGCAGACTTGTAGAAGAATTTTTCTAACAGCATAGTATGTAAGAGCAAAAACCTGGACACTATGCAAGTGTTTGTTGACAAGAGAAAAAAAAACAGTGATATGATCTAGCAATGGTATACCGCACAGCAGTGAAAACAAATGGACCGCAGCTATACAAGACATGGAGGTGAAAAACAGTGGAATGCATACATGTAAAGTCATTTAAATAAAGCTCAAAAACATACAAACATCAACAATGTATTATTTAGCTATGAACACATATATTACAAAGACTATAAAGAAAAATATGGACATTCATGGTATGGGAATGTTTAGTTGAAAACCAGCCTTCCACAATCACTGGTGTTCAAAGAATTGGTAAGATGCGACACAGCATGATTTTACAACTGTCTTCTTAAACATTTTTAAAGCCAGTATTTTTTTAATTTTAAAAGATGTTTCTGCTTTAAAATTTTTTCTGGTATATTTGGACCAATTATTCCTGCTCGTTGATTTTATTACGTAAAGTAGGGACAGAACCTAAGTATATAACAATAGAGAATAAATGGAATGCCCTAATTGTCTAATAATTAGTAGATGACTGAAATTATGGCAGGTTTTTAAAGAGTATATATAGCCTGACCCCATTTTAAAATAACACAGACACACACGTATACCTACACACATGAACATCCATGCATAGAGAAAGATCTGAAGGTATTCACTGAGATCTCTCAAGGTGGATGGGATTGTGTGAATTCATTATGTTGTTCTTTTGATTATCTATATTTTCTGATATTGCCTTTGTGATAATAAAGATAGTCAAAGAAATTAGATGAGAATCTTATTGCTGGGCATTAAGTTGATCTGACTAACACGTGTGCACTGCTGGCTCATACACTTGACCATGACACACATTCAATGAAAGTTTTTTTCGCAACCAATCCCGCTTTGGGTATTTGAATTTATTTTCCTTTTAAGTTAGGGAGACTTTGTTGGAATAATTTGAAAAGCACTGCCTTATGACGTGCCTTCAGATCACCACATATTAATACACATTGTTAAATCTCATTTTTAGCTACATTCACCTGCACCTCTGTAAGTAAAGGATCTTACCATTTATTATCATTGCTTTTAAATCTAACGGAGGAAAACTCTTAAGTAATCTCATTAGTTTTATATTTTTTTGATTTGAAGCCTTCAATAAGATATATTTTGAATGTATCTTCAGAACATTTGGTAAGTACATACTTAGCTCCCTGACTGAAACTGATATTTACAGATTTATTCAAGTTCAATTGCTTAAGGTGCTGTGCTTAGTATCTCCTTATACAACATCAATCTTGTTCTCCTAGGGAAAAGGGAAAAATTAAGAACTGTTCTTAGTTATAAAGACCTTTCACTAGTACTGTTTTTTATCTTTAAAAATTTTAAGTGTACCCTTAAATGTAGTGTTATATTTGAGTCTCCAAAAATATATGAATTAGATATGATAGATACTAAATTACTCCTGTTGGATAGATCAGAGAACTGAGTTATTATAGAGAACTTAAGTAAGAGTGATAGTAGTTATTTTAGCTACCATTTATTTCTATACATATCTATACAAGCATTTATTTCTATACGTATCTATACAAGATCCATTGTATCTATACAATGGTAGATATATCTATATATCTACCATTTATTTCTATACATATCTATACTATATCTATTCTGTACATATCTATACATTTCTATACATATCTATATCTATCTTGTATAGATATGTATAGAAATAAATGCTTACTTAATGTAGGGGCCATAAAAATGTGCTGTTCATATCTCCAGGGAGCGCAAGGTGGGGAGCTAAGTGGGATACGGAGAATCCTTACTGCAAGATAGTGGCCTGATTGCTAAAGATTTCACCAGCAGTGACCTAGGAAGACATCGCATTGGAGGGCAATGCGATGTACTGACGCAGGTGTACTGATTCAGGTATTTGAAAGGTATGGGGGAAAATACCTACAGGCAATAGAGCTAAGCTGAACTGGTGCCCCGAAGAAGGAAAATGAGAACCCGAGAGCCACTAACAGTGGGTTAAAGGCTGGGTGTGAGGATCGGAGGGACTGTGGGGGTAGCTTACAAAGAGGTCCTTATTTCCTGCAGTGGGAGAGCACACAGCTGAGCTACGGGCTGTAAGTCTAATGGAATCCATTCGGATGCTCCTCCTCGGCAGGTCTGGTGTCCTGAAGTCAGTACTCTAGATGGGGAAACCTGGAAGCTTGAAACATGGGGTGGTGGTGTCTACCGGGGTGCCCCTGGGGCTCTGCAGAGCAACCTGAAACCTGGGAGCTTGCAGAGGTGGCCCAGCCTTCCCCAGTAAGAGCTGGCAGTTCCCTTGTGCTAAAAGATGCCTTAGGAGCCCCCCTCTCCCCCAGGAGCTGCCCCCGCCTCCTTTCCTGGCTGCCAGGTTGAGAATCCAGGGTTAAATTTCAGCATAAGCCAGCTGAGGACAGCCTGACAAGTGAGGAAGGAGACTACCCCCCCAGGAGGTGAAAGAATTATTAACAGGACGGACCAGGAGAAGCCAGGTGAGTATCCCCAGGATTGGATCTTCATGACCAGAAATAAGAGCAGGTAAGTAAGAATCTTTGACTTGAAGGATCCTTCTCGGAATTTAATACCCTGTCCAGGACACTCTGATGTGTCTAACTCACTGCTAGGGTGGCTTTTAAAAGCCTGAAAAAAAGTGAAGAACAGAATAAATGCCCAAGATGGTCTGGAAGAAGGAATAAAGATGCTAAGGGAAGTGAAGGCGTTACCGACCGTGCCGAGTGGGTCCCCAACAAGGTTCCTCCTGCTTGGTGTCGCTCCGGCCAGTAGAACGAGACCCACTTGGGTTCAGAAGCAAAGGAAAGCTTTCTTCTTGGGTCAGAGAGCGGAGAGGTGCGACCTCGGGCTCTGGAGCACAAGCTCTCCTGACAGGCCGTGCGGCGCTGCATTATAAGGGCTCCTCCGCTGGGAGGGGGCGGGGCTCTCGGGGGCGGGGCAGCTGCGCTGCTCGGGCTCCGGATCTCAGTGCCGAGCGCAGCGACTCTGCCCTCGCCCGCCCCCGCCATCTTGGACGGAGTGTCGTGTGCAGCGTCTGCACGTGACCCTGAGCTGAGGTGCGGGCGCAGCCCTTTAGCGCCGGGAGCTCTGGTCGGAAGGGCCCGGTGTGATCCCCCTGCACATGGGACCCTGTGAGCCAGTGAAACGAGACTAAGCCCAGAGGATAAAAAAAGGTTAGACCGTATTTGATTACCCAGAGTCGATTTTTATTTCCTGGGGATTGTTAATGGGCTTTGCCAGTGACGAATGTGCTGGAATGGATATATTTTGTGAGGCCAGAAAACCCGAAGGTGTTCGGCGGGATGACCCGGAGGGCATCCTGTTCCCGGGGCCGCTAGAGGGCGCTGCTGAGAGGTTCCCACCACCGTGGGCTGGCGGTGGGGAATCCGGAGCCGCAGGAGCGAGGTCCTGAGTCCGGAGATGTCCAGCCAGGCTGGAGGGGCAAGAAGTGGTAGAGAGAGTTAACAGAGCATAGCACCCTGAGGGTCAGGCAGACCCAAACGACTACCGAACGCGTACAAACCATAACAAATGACACGAGTGAAAGAACCGGAGACTCAGGATGGGCATGCCAGTAAGATGTCCAAGCTCCTACTCAGTTCCTGGACCCGAGCCAGTTTGGAGATCCGGAACTCATTGACTGAAGCGGTTGCCGGGTTCTTAGGAAGAACCAGGCGGCACCGTGACAAGCGTATATACGGTAGTGACGCCCTGGGTCCTTCCCTGTGGGGCCATTTCCTTGAGTGAGAATACAGTGGGCGGAGGGGAACATCTAGGGATTTTGAGGGTCTGTTGGATGCAGGGTGTGCGCTGACGTTAATACTTAGGTCTGAAGTGTCACTAGTAGCCATGACTGGAGAGAGGAAGTGCCTGACAGCTCCAGCTGCTGAACTCCACATCCATCACCATATTCATATCCACGCCACGCTTTCCCCGGGCTGCTTCCGGCCGATGACTAAGCCAACCAGGGCAGGACCACGCTTGGGAGGTGCGGGATTCCTCTGAGAGGCCACTTTTGGATTGAGGATCCCCAGGCAGCCTTGCCAACTTTGCTTGGAACTGCAGGGCTGACACTTCACCCAGCCTTCCTGCCCTCTCTCCTTCACTTGGGGTCACAACGGTGTTGTGGTCTGCTGGTTCCCCCAGCCTCTTCTAGCTCCCTCTCCATTTATTCTTACAAGTTTTCTCCCAAAATTAATTGCTTGCATTTCTTAAAAGTGTATTTTAATTTAAAAGATGCGTAACATAAAATTTATAAACATTAATTTTTTAAACATTAATTTTTTTAATTGTGGTAAAATACATGCACATAAAATTCACTATTTTTTAACCTATTTAAAAGGGTACAGTTTTTTGGTTTTGGGGGGTTTTTTTTGGCCACATAGCGGCTTGTGGGATCGGACTTGGGCCCTCAGCAGTGAAAGTGCAGAGTCCTAACCACTGGACTGCCAGGGAATTCCCTAAAAGGGTATAGTTCTTTTTTTTTTTTTTTTTTTTAATTAGGTTCAACTTTTTATTTATTTATTTATTTTTGGCTGTGTTGGGTCTTCGTTTCTGTGCGAGGGCTTTCTCCAGTTGCAGCGAGCGGGGGCCACTCTTCATCACGGTGCGCAGGCCTCTCACTGTTGCGGCCTCTCCCGTTGCGGAGCACAGGCTCCAGACGCGCAGGCTCAGTAGTTGTGGCTCACGGGCTTAGTTGTTCCACGGCATGTGGGATCTTCCCAGACCAGGGCTTGAACTCGTGTCCCCTGCGTTGGCAGGCAGATTCTTAACCACTGCGCCACTAGGGAAGCCCGAGGGTATAGTTCTTAAAAAGGCATTAAGTGCATTCACCTTGTGCAAACATGACTGCCATCTATCCCCAGAACTTTTTTCATCTTCCCAAATTCCATATCCATTGCCCTGTCTCCCCAGCCCCTGGAGACTGCCATTCTGTTACTTTCTGTTTCTATGAGTTTGACTACTCTAGGTGTCTCATCAAAGTGGAATCATACAGTATTTGTCCTTTTGTGATTGTCTTATTTCACTTAACCAATAATGTCTTTAAGATTCGCCTATGTTGTAGCATGTGTCAGAATTTCCCTCCTTTTTTTCAAAATAAATTTATTTATTTATTTTCGGCTGCATTGGGTCTTCGTTACTGCACGCGGGCTTTCTCTAGTTGTGGCGAGCGGGGCTACGCTTTGTTGTGGTGTGCAGGCTTCTCATTGCTGTGGCTCCTCTTGTTGTGGAGCACGGGCTGTAAGCATGCGGGCTTCAGTAGTTGTGGCACGTGGGCTCAGTAGTTGTGGCTTGCAGGCTCTAAAGTGTAGGCTCAGTAGTTGTGATGCACGGGCTTAGTTGCTCCACAGCACGTGGGATCTTCCCTGAACAGGGCTCGAACCCGTGTCTCCTGCATTGGCAGGCGGATTCTTAAACACTGCGCCACCAGGGAAGTTCCTCCCTCCTTTTTAAGGCTGAATAATACTCCATTGTATGTATGTGCCACGTTTTGTTTACCCATTCATCTGTCGATGGATACTTGGGCTGCTTTTTGGCTATTGTGAATAATGCTTCTATGAACATAGGTGTACAAATATCTCTTTGAGAACTTACTTTCAATTCTTTTGGGTTTATACCTAGAAGTGAAATTGCTGGATCATATGGTAATTCAATTTTAAATTTTTTGAGGAATCACCATACTAGTTTTCCACAGTGCTTGCACCATCTTACATTCTCACTAGCAGTGCACAGGGTTTCTAATTTTTCTGCATCCCCACCAACACTTGTAATTTATTTATTTATTTTTATAATATCCATGCTAATGGGTGTGAAGTAGTATGTCATTGTGGTCTTTGCATTTCCCTAACCATTAGTGATTCTGAGCCTCTTTTCATGGACTTACTGGCCACTTGTACATTTTCTTTGAAGAAATGTCTATTCAAGTCTACCCATTTTTAAATTGGTTAGTTTGTTCTTTGTTGGGAACTCTTTATATGCTGGATATTAAGTTTTCAGAAGTCCCCATGGGGCCCCCCCCAGTGGCTTATAATGATAATTTATTTCTCTTTCATGTATTTTTAAAATTGAAATAAGTTTATATACAATATTATGTTAGTTTCAGGTGTACTAAGTAATGCTTTGCATTATGAAACGATCACCACAATAAGTCTAGTAAACATGTGTCCCCATACAAAGTTATTACAATATTATTGGCCATATTCCTTATGCTGTATACCTGTATCCCTGTGACTTATTTATTATATAACTGGAGGATTTTACCTCTTAATCTCCTTCACCTTTTTCACCTCCCCCACCCCCTTCCTTCGGGCACCTACCCTTTTGTTCTCTGTATCTATGAGTCTGTTTTCATTTTGTTTTGTTTTTTGTTTTGTTTGTTTTGTTTTTAGTTTCCACATATAAGTGAGATCATGCAGTATTTGTTTTTCTCTGTCTGACTTACTTTACTTATCATAATACCCTCTAGATCTATCCATGTTGTCAAAATGGAAAGATTTCATTTTTTTATGACTGAGTAATATTCCGTTTATATATATATATATCTCACATCTTCTTTATTCATCTGTTGACACTTAGGTTGCTTCCATATCTTGCCTATTGTAAATGATACTGCAATGGACATAGGGGTGCATATATCTTTTCACATTAGTGTTTCTCTTTTCTTTGGGTGAATACCTAGGATTGGAATTGAAAATAATTCTATTTTTAATTTTTTGAGAAACCTCTCTACTGTTTTCCATAGTGGCTGCACCAAATTACATTCCCACCAACACATCCTCACCAACACTTGTTATTTCTTGTCTTTTTGATGATAGCCATTCTGAGAGGTCTGAGGTGATATCTTACTGTGGTTTGATTTGCATTTCTCTGATGATTAGTGATGTTGAGCATCTTTTTATGTGTCTGTTGGCCATCCAATTTCTTACATGTTTAATACCATCTTGGTTTCTGTTTCTTGGAGGACTTGTACCAGCACAATCATCATGTTTCTGTTAGAGTGAAGAATTACAGGAGCCAGGTGACAAATGGAGTCCTGCCTAAGTCTGGCTTACAGTGGGTCTGGTCCACTGTGGAGACAATGGGTCTGAAGGTCCATCCAATGGTCCCTTCTCCAAACCCTGCCCTGAATGTATTACCAGTATTGATATACTTGGCAATTGGAGTAACCCTAACATAGGGTTCCTAGCTTAGGGGGTAAGAGCTATTACAGTGATTAAGGCCAAGTGGAAAACTCTGCAAACAAACCCCTCTCCACCAAAATAGTTAAGCAAAAATATTATTGCATCGCAAGGGTCATGGTGGAGGTTAATGCTACCATTAAAGGCCTAAAGGATCAAGGTAACATTCCATATCATATTACCAATCTGGGCCCTATAGAAACTGGAGAATGACTATGGACTACTGTAGACTTAACAAGCCTCAATTGTGCTGCTAGCCAGAACAAAGCTAGAACAGTTTAATAAGGTCTCAGGTAGGTGATATGAGTCAACTGAAGTGGTGAGTGCACTCCTTTTCATTTTGGATAGAAAAGAGCAGGAGTGAAAAAAAAAACTACAGCCTGTGGATCCAATCTGGTCAGTTGTCTGTTTTGTAAATAAAGTTTTATTGGAACACAGCCCCACTTACTCATTTACATATTGTCTGCTTTCACACGACAACAGTAGAGTTGAACAGTTGCAACAGAGGCCATATGGCCTGCAAAGCCTAACACATTTACTATCATGCTCTGTATAAAAAATTTTGCTGACCCCTGGAAAAGAAGACCAGAATCAGTTTGAATTCACATAGGATGGACAACGATATTCATTTGCAATTTTGCATCAAGGTTCTGTTAATTCTTCGACCCTCCATCATTATATAGTCCGAAGAGATCTGAACTGCCTGAACATCCATAGAAATCATCAGGATGAGCAAGAAGTGGCTGGCACTCTGGAGGCCTTGGTAAGACATATGCACTCCAAGAGGTGGAAATTAAATCCTCTGCAGATTCAGGGACATGCCTCTTCAGTGATGTTCTCAAAAGTCCAGCAGTCAGGAGAGCATTGGGATATCCACTCCTAAATAAAACACAAATTGCCACATCTTGCATCTCCTACCACAGAGCAAGAAGCACAAATCTGTGTTCTGGAGGCAACACACTCCACATCTAAGAACACCTGTCCAGGTGGTATGTTAGGTGACATGGAAGTCTGATAGTTCTGAATGGGGCCCAGAGAATGAAAGAGTTCCGTACCAGGTCTAGGCTGCAATGCAAACAGCCCTATCCCTTGGGCCATACAGTCCAACAAACCTTTTGGCATTAGAGGTATCAGTAGTGGGAAAAAATGCCATGTGGTGCTAATGGCAAGCCCCAGGGGGAGGATCACAGCATAGGCCTCTGGGATGCTGGAACTCCAGCAATGGAGTTGGTATGACGGGCCCATAAATGAAGTGACCCTGTTGACAGAGAGGGGGTCTGCAGGACAACAGGTCAGACTCCACTTAGAAGACTGATATAGATACTGCTGCCTCCGAATGTTTAACCTGTGAGCAACAGACACCAGAAGGTGCTCCTGGTGTGGCACTATCCAAGGAGACCAACCAGCCCCTTGGTGGCACATCAACCACACCGGCCCCTTCCATGCTGGAAGGGTCAGTGGCTTATCCTCACAGTGATAGATACATATTCTAGGTATGAGCTTACCTTCTGGCCCTCAGAGCCTCAGCCAGCACCACAATCCAGGGACTTACAAAATGCCTGATCCATGGCCATGGAATCCCATACAACATAGCATCCAAGTGAGGGACTCACTTCACAGTGAAGGAGCTGTGGGAGTGGGATCATAACGAGAGACCCACTAGGATGGAGAGTGGAAGGTGAGCTGGGAGCCCCCAGCTGTGCCCAGAGACCAACCAACTATGGTAATGGGGGCTATAATTTGTCCCACTATCCCCTCTTCTCAGGAAGAGAAGGTCCCAGGAACCACAGAAGAGCTGGCTGTTCCCTGAATTGCTGGGAGCAGTAGATCTGTGAGGCACGAGGGTGGTGGATTTTTGCCGTCATGGAAATGTGCTGCTTGGATCCTGCTGCAAGGAGCATCATTGACTTATGGCCACAAATGCTGCTCCCCTGGGTCCACTCCTGTGTTTTCACAGTCACCACATTTCCCACAAGCATCTCCAAACTGATGACTGAGCACAGAGGGGATACAAAAGTAGGCTCATTCCAGCAAGGCAAGGGACTCCTCCAACAGGTAACTTTGGCTCAAGGACAACCTGTCCTCCTGGCTGAGCATCTCTTGGAACTGAGCTGCCATCTGACATTCTTCCCATCCATTCCTCCTTCCTCTCTCTCTCCTTCCACTTGGGTCAAACCAGCATCTGCCCCTTCCTTCAGTAAGTCTCTTGCATGTCTAATCCTGTCTTGGCAGCTGCTTCTACAGGCAACCTGAACTAATACATTTACATGCTTACAAAATATCTTAAGGTTTATGTTATTATCCCACAGCACAGAGGCAGATGAAGAGCTGAGTTTTAAAGAGATTAGATGACTTGCCTGATGTCACTCAAGACCAAATGCTCCTCAGACGTCTTTCCAACATTCCTAGTTACCATGTAAAAGAGAGGCTGTGCTGTAATAGGATAGACACACTACTTAATTGGGTTGTTTCAGGAAAATGGGATTCTTCTACCCCAAATATGTCAGCAATTGAGTCTTTTCAAATGAGAATTTTAGAGTTGTTCCTCTCTGCGCCTTTCAGTCCCAAGAGCTTATGATTTTTCCTTATAGAAAGAGTGGGGTTTTTTGGGCTTTTTTTGGGGGGGGGGCTGGTTTTCTTTCTTTCTTTCTTTCTTTTTTTTTTTTTTTTGCTATTCTAACAAAGGGGTCTTGTTACTATAGATTAAACCCTAAAATGACCCAGAAAAAGGAAGGCTTCATTTCTAATATATTTACATGATCTGGGGATGTGGAACTGGCCAAGCTCTCCCATCCCCCTTCTTCTCCCTTACAGGTTAGTCATTTTGCTCTTCCTCAAATAGGCCAAGCTTCAGGAATCTGCCTTTCTTTTTCTCTAGGCCTAAAGTGCTATTACCCAAGATCTTCACAGGTTCAACCCCACAATTTAGATCTCTACTAAACTTTCTCTCTAAAATGGACTCCTCCCCCATCACATTTTCTATTATTTTACACTGCCTTGTTTTCTTCATAGCAATTATTACTACTTGAATGGTTTTATATATTTGTTTAATTATTGTCAGTAAGTAATCTCCTGTAGAATATAATATTTTTATAGCATGCAGTTTTTCCTGTTCACTTGTATATGTAGGTTTTTCATAAATATTTGTTGAATTAATTATTAATACAGAAAATATATACCTTGCTGCTTTAACAGGACTCTTTTCCAAACTTTCTCCCTTCCTATTCTCTTGCCAGTCACCTTTTCATGTAGGTAAAATCTGGTAAAAATAAACATATATTTTGAAGAAGTAAGTAAGTTATAAAAATTTAACTTTGTAGAATCCTCTTATTCATTTAATATATGTTTGTTGAAGGCCAACTATTTATATGCTAGGGATTTTTCTAGATCTGGAGACCCAGCAATGAACAAGACATAAAAGATTCCTGCTCAACTGGAACTTACTCCGTAGTAAGGAGGAGACAGATAATAATGACAAACAAACACAATAACTACCAAAAATCAGATAATAATATGTGTTTGTAGAAAATGTTAAAGAGGTGACAAGATGGAGTAAGTGGGCAGGTATTTGAAATTAAATGGTCAGGGATGATTCCTTTGAGAAGATGGCAGGGAAATTCATTTTAGAGATTCATTTCAAAGTTCAAGAGGCCCTTAGAGTTTTTCAAAGTGGTTGTACCAATTTACACCAAGCCCCTCTCAGTTTGTGAGAGTACCAGAGGGAAAATAGCTAGTTTAGATGCTTAAAGCAATATGAACCTGGGGAGCTTGAGGAAGACAGAGACCAGAGCAGTGAGTGATGGGGAGAGTGGTGGTAATTGTGATAAGAGATCCAGGCAGGCAGGATAGAGATGTTTGGGTTTTGTAAATCTGGATAAGAGGATTATATTTTAATACTGAGATGGGAAGGCATTAAGGGGTGTTAAATGGGGACTGACATGATCTTTTTTACATTTTAAAATGAATGAAAAGTAAAACAAATTCAATTTTAAAATGGTCAAAGGAGGAAGACTCTGGGAAGATGGCAGAGTAGAGAGCACTAGAAATTTCTCCCCCCAGCACCTGCATAGCACAGGGAGATCAACTCGGTGCTTTGTGACCACCTAGAGGGGTGGGATAGGGAGGGTGGGAGGGAGATGCAAGAGGGAGGGGATGTGGGGATATATGTATACATATAGCTGATTCACTTTGTTATACAGCAGAAACTAACAACATTGTAAAGCAATTATACTCCAATAAAGATGTTAAAAATAAATAAATAAGTAAGTAAGTAAGTAAGTAAGTAAGTAAATAAGTAAATCTCTCCCTGAACCCAGACAACAACGGCACTGGTAGAATCTGTCTGATATGACTGTTTTGGAACTCTGCAGTCTACTGAAGGCTTGCAAATTCCAGGGGAAGGCTTGAAGAGTAAATTGTGATTAATTTTAGTCAATTTCAGCTTTTAGCATAGCAGCAGCTACCCATCTGCCCACAGCCAGCACTGTGGCAGGCAGCTGTGCATGTGTTTTGAGAGTAGTTTGCAGGAGCCAGGGTTGGCAAAAAGGACCCTGTCTTCCAAATATTGGGGATCTGTGCTCTGATCTCTGCTTCTAATCACAGAAAGGCAGGCAAAGAGGCAGTGGCCATTGTTACTGCACCTCCTCCCGCTGTTGTAAAGTGATTTCCAGGGGGTTAAAGGGATGGTGCCTTTCTCCCAAACCCCCTTCATTTTTCTTTTTCTCCTTTTGGGAATCAGACATTGAAGATTAGAACATTCAAAAGCAACTGCACATACAGGGGAAATTAGAAAGTCACCATGCATGCCCAGGGGAAGGTACAGGCTCAGAAAGGATTTGAGATGACCTTAAGTTTTCAATGCAGACTGATCCTCAGCACAGAGTCTACAACAATAAAAACAAAAACAAAAATAAAACAAAATCCAGTAAGCCTTGGGGAAGGGAGAGAATCTGATTTCTAGAGCTACCACATTATTAGATTTAAATATCCAGTTTTCAAAAAAAAAAAATCACAAGGTATACAAAGAAACGAGAAAGTATGATCCATTCAAAGAAGAGAAGAAAAAAAACATAAAAAACAGAATCTGTCTCTGAAAAAGACCTGATGGCAGATCTACTAGATAAAGACTTTAATGTAACTGCCTTAGAGACACTCAAAGAACGAATGCATTTTTATTTATCTAAAAATAAACCAAAAGAAATTCTGGAGCTAAAAAATTAAATAACTGAAATGAAAAAATTCACTAGAGGGATTCAAAAGCAGATTTGCACAGGCAGAAGAAAGAATCTGCAAACTTGAATATAGGACTATGGAAATTATTGAGTCTGAGGAACAGAAAGAAAAAAGATTGAAGAAAACTGAACAGAGCCTAAGGGATCTGTGGGATACCATCAGATAGACCAATAGGAGTCCCAGAAGGAGAAGAATGAATATTAAAAGAAACAATGGCAGAAAAGTTCCCAAATGTGATGTAAGACATGAATATAAATATTTAAGAAGCTTAATGAATTCCAAGTAGAATGAACTCAAAGAAACCCACCACCGAGACACATAAACAAACTGTTGAAAGACGAAGATAAATAATTTTGAAAGCAGCAAGAGAGAAACAATTTGTCACCTACAAAGGATCCTCAGTGATCATCAGCAGATTTTTCACCAGAAAATTTGGAGGTCGAATAGTTGTAAGTTGATATATTCAAAGTATTAAGAGAAAAAATAAACTGTCAACCAAGAGTCCTATATCCATAAAAACTGTCCCTCAGAAGTGAGAGAGAAATTAAGGCATTCCCAGATAAATAAAAGCTGAGGGTGTACATTGTACACAAAAGGAAATGATAAAGGAATTAAATCAATTCACTATCAAAAAATCAACTAAACACAAAAGAACACAGTAATGCAGGAAATGAGAGACAAAAAAACTATAAGACGTAGAGAATCTAAATAGCAAAATGACAGAGTTCTCTCCTTATCTAATTACTTTAAATGTAAATGGATTCAGCTACAATCAAGAGAGAAATTGGCAGAATGGATAAAAAAATGATCCAACTATATATTGTCTACAGGAAATTCACTTTAAATCCAAAGACACAAATCGGTTGAAAGTGAAAGGACAGAAAAGGATATTCAATGGAAATAGTAACCAAAGGAGAACAGGGACGGCTCTACCAATATCAGACAAAATAGACTTTAATTCAAAAAGTTTATAAGAAACAAAGGGCATTATATATTAATAATACATTAATTATATATTAATAAATGTTCAATACAAGATATAACAATTATAAACATTTACACACCTAATAAAATACTGTCGAATTATACAAAGCAAAAACTGACAGAATTGAAGGGAGAAATAGAACTACAATTGTAGATGGAGACTTAATACTCCACCCTCAATAAAAAATAGAACAACTAGACAGAAAATAAGTAAGGAAACAGAGGACTTAACTCAATAAACCACTAGATCTAACAAATTTTACACTGTACTCAATGACAACAGAATACACATTCTTCTCAGGTGCACATGGGACATTTTTCCAGACTAGACCACAAATTAAGTCTTATGACATTTTAAAAGAGAGATATCACACAAAGTATCTTTTTTAACTACAATGGGATGAAGTTAGAAATCAGTAACAGAAAGAAAGCAGGGAAATTCACAAAATTGTGGAAACTAAACAACATAGGGCAAAATATGATTCAGCAATTACACTTCTGGGTATTTATCCAAAGAAAAAAATATCACTCTCTTGAAAAGACATCTGCACCCCAGTGTTCATTGCATCATTGTTTTCAATAGCCAAGACAAGAAAACAACCTAAAAGCGTCCACTGATGAATGAATGGACAAAGAAAATGTGTTTTATATACATATATATATACACACAAGCACACACACACACACACATACATATACATACAATGGAATAATATTCAGACATAAAAAAGAAGGAAATCCTGCCATTTGCAGCAACATGGATGGACCTTGAAAGCTTTATGCTAAGTAAAATATGTCAGACAGAGAAAGACAAATACTGTATAATCTTACTTATGTGTGAAATTTGAAAAGTAAACAAACAAACAGACTGAACTTATAGATACAAAGAACATATTGGTGGTTGCCAGAGGAGGGGTGTAGGAGTTTGGTGAAATGGATGAAAGTGGCCAGAAGGTACAAACTTCCACTTATAAGATAAATTAGTCTTGGGAATGTACTGTACATCATGGCGATTATTGTTATTAATACTGTATTGTATAGAAAATTGCTAAGAGAGTGGATCTTAAAAGTTCTCATTACAAGAAAAAAATGTGTAACAATTTGTGGTGATGGATGTTAAGTAAACTTATTGTGGTAATCATGTTGCAATATATACGTAAATTATTAAGTTGTACACCTAAAACTAATACAGTGTTATATTCAATTATGTCTCAATTTTTAAAAATCCCCCCCATTTTTTGGGGGGGAACTTCCTATGAAAAGGAATTAATATATATCACATTTTAATTAAAAAATATTTATATTGAGTCATTAGTTTCCCTTAATAATCCAACAAATTGGTCTTTGTTCCAACCTCTGGAATAAATCCATCTGTACCTAACTTCCCCAGCTAGGTATGTTTGTGCATGCCAAAAACAAACAAGCAAACAAACAAAAAAAACTTTATCCCAAGCTAACTCATCCTCTGTATATATTCTATGGGAAAATTCAATAGAAAATTCAAATAAATAGTTACAGTAATGGTTATATATTAACCTGTAGTATAGTGGTTCAGAAGTTAAAAATATGTTTACTAAATTTCATTAAGGTACAGTCCACATTTTTAAATAGCCCATCCACCTCACTGAAATTTAGGAAACTGAATATTCAAAGATCTCCAAAGTCTTAGGAACAGGCTCAATCTTCCATTTATTCAATTTGTTCAATTAATAATTAATAATCTAGTTCAAAGCAAACCAATAACAGGGATATTCAGATAGATTTAACAATTATCTTAAGAGTCCACTGCTTTAAAAAATATAGAACCACATTTTATATAAATGTTATATAAAATCACTTACAATTTGCAAATATAAAATGGAATAAACAAAAAAAATTCGTAATCACCTAATGAAGCTATTTCTTCTTTACTAGTTTTTATTTTTACTGTTTGTGTGGAGTGTTTAGTGTTGGGTTCAGAATTATTTCAATGCAAGACAACAATACATAGCTTGGTATCTTGAGTTTAAAGAAGTGCTGATAAATACGTTGCAAAATGAGCAGTGGGAAAATGTGGGGAAACTGTAAGGAATAAAGCTCCATGAGCTCTTGACCTCACATGTGTGCAAATAATTTATCAGAATAAAAGAGTTATAATGTTAATGTGGCCTGGATTTCAAGAGATTAACTTTATTCCCCATTCTGAAAGTGCAAAAAATAGAGGAAAATTAAGAAAAAATAATTCAACCTAAATCATAGGCGTTTCATCAGTGAAAGAAATGTGGTTAGAGAGAGAAAGACTTTACATTAGTATATCCTTGGTTAACCTTTGATTGACATACCAGATACTCATCACGGGCGTATTTTACTTCCATTGTGCCGTCTGATTTTGTTTTCTATTTGAATTTCCACTGAATCCATTCTCTTGTGATAAACGTGGAAATTTTTGTGATTTTAATGAACGTGAATTTTATTATTGTACTTTCCATTATCTTTGAATTCCTATGACTGAAACATTATTAAACTTGTCTCTTGTGCCATACTCTTAATTATTGTATTCCTAGAAGACTTAATCCTAGATCTATACAGAACATTCCATCCAAAAGCATCAGAACACACATTGTTTTCAGGTGCACATGGAACTTTCTCTAGGATAGATCACATGCCAGGCCACAAAACAAGTCTCAATACATTTAAGAAGACTGAAAAAAAAAGGAGAGACTTAATCCTTAGGTATGTGAGGTATTCTACAGGAATGTGCATTTCACTGATGAATTTGACTGAGACTTCAAAAATATAATGATATTATGTTAATTTTTCCCATTAATGTTTTGTGTTTTAATGCTTCGTACTTGGTCCCTCCTCTGGAAATTTTTAGTCCCCTTTCCTATAAAGACTCATAGTTGGCTTGAATTGGGGTCTGTAATAAGTAGGAGATATAGATACTACCATTTTCTCCCTCTTGCCATTGGGTGAGTTCTGTGAGCTGATCTTTCTCAGGCTTCCATTAAAAACTCTCTGGTTCTAGAGCTAAAGACTAATGGAGAGGGATTTCCCTGGCAGTCCAGTGGTTAACACTCTGTGCTTCCAAGGCAGGGGGTGCAGGTTTGATCCCTGGTCGGTAAACTAAGATCCCACATGCCACGTGGCACGGCCAAAAAATATATATATCAGCAATGAAAAAAAAAAGACTAATGGAGAGCCTCATAGCTGCTTTCAAGTATCTGTAGTATTTTCATAAGTAAAAGAGTTTAGGAGAATATGTGGAATAATAGGAGTAGACTAGGAGCAGCGAAACAACTACAGGAAGGCATGTTTAGGTTTGTAAAGAAAAAGCGCTGGCATTCAGAGTTTTATAAACCTGCCTTTGGGAGGCAGTAAGGTGCAGAGATTGAGATGGTTTCCCATGGACTTCAACTGCAGCCATTGCTGTCCCTGTGATGTGTGCCTTGGTTTATTCTGTGAAATAGGTATAATAGTAATGCCTCCCCCAGAGGGTTTTTGTAAGGATTAAATGAGATGCTTCCTGCCGGGCACTTTTAAGTGTGTCTGGTACAGAATAAAAGTAAAAGTTAGCTTTGTTGTTATGGAATGGCTGTCTGCTTTTGTAGGCTCCCCAGCACTAGAGGAAATTAAGCAGAGGTACAATAATAAATTGGTAGGAGTTTTATGGATAAGAGTTAAGCATTGGATAGCGTCTTTAACCCCTGAGGGTTTCTGTTTCTATCATTTTGTTTCCAGTGAATAGCAAGGTATCTTTCATATATGACAATGGTGATATTAACCTGCATATCGTGCTTTTTTCCTGGTAGTACCATTGCAATGGTACAATCTCCTGTAAGCAATCTATGACCACAGAATAGGGCAGAGAACACCACTGCTTCAGTCCAGTCTCCAATGCTGACTCATAGAGCAAACCACCTACAGATGTCAGAGACCTACACAGACTGTGAATTCAATTCAGGGAAAACACTAAGGAACAGTTCTTTTGATAATTTGAATCTCTCTTATTTGATGGCAAAAATTAAAAAGGGTCATAACATTCATTGTTAGTAAGACATAAATGAGAAAATGGACATGGTAATATATTGTTAGTGGGAGTATAAACTGCAAACATTTTGAAAAGAAATCTAGCAATGTCTATTATAATCTAAAACACATATTCTCTTTAACATACCCACTCCATTTTGAATAGCTTTTCTGTAGAAATAGACACATTGTTTTTTAAGGCCATGTTAAAGAATCTTTATTTTACCATCGATTATGGTGGCCAAAAATGGATACAGTCTCACTGTCTATCAACAGGGCAATAGTTCAGTGAAGTACATTTTTACGGTGGAATATTATGTGACTGTTTAAAAGGATGATTTAGTTTTCTATGGACTTGAGATGTCCATGATATACTGAGCAAAGCAAGTCCCAGCATAATAGTTACAGTATTATCTAATATTTGGAACAGCAAACAAACAAAAAATTTCCAAATACCCTTTGAATGTTTGTATATATAAGGGGAGAAGTGAGGATGGTCACATGCCAGACTGATGACATTGGTTACCTCAGGACTGGGGCTAGGAGGGAATCAGCATTTTCTATGTATGTTAATGCATTGTTTTGCACACTGCTTTTGGATGAGAGAAACTAAAAAGAAAATGGTTTAATTAATGAAGAACTTAATAATTATAAAAATATACCTACTTTTGGCACAATGCAAATTTCTTAAGAAAAATACTCCTACTCTCCCTTCCTATTCTTGTTTTTTATTCCTTTATTCCTCTTTTCCCCCCACTTTCTTCCTTGTCCTTTTCCATACTCTACTTCTCCTAACAAAACAAAAGTATTTTTGTGAAAATGGGAACATATTACAAGTCAAGTGTTTTACCAGACTGGAAGTGTACAGAAAAGCAGCGTATTATTATTTTTTCTTTTTTATCTCAAGCACTAAATATTTATTGCAAAATTTCTTTTTAAGCAGAAGAATAGAGTACCCCCCCAATCCCCTATTAGTGGAGTTCTGCCAGTGAAATGGAATCTCCAGTGAAATGGAATTTCCTAAGATCATGTTGTTCAGAGTGAATACAAAAACAACATGCCTTTAAAATATATATATTTTATATACATATATATATGTGTATATATATATTATATATATAAACAAGAAACCAGTAGTTTATCTTCTTATGGTAGGCAATAATGCCAAGTACTCTAAAAGAAAAGTCAGATCTTTAGACTCTGACTTTATGTGGACAAGGGCAAAAGAAGAATAGAATATATTAATTAGTTAAAGGGACCAAGCCAAGATTTTTCTCATGTAGTGACAATTAGCTATTATTAAACACTTGTGAAGATAAACCTTTTGAAATTTTTCTTCCTAAAATGGTATATATTTAGAGTTTTTA
>NC_138882.1:8048493-8218054 GCF_965194825.1 Balaenoptera physalus
ATTTTAATCTCTCCTCTTTCCCTTTCCTCCTTGTTATTTTCAGTGTTGTCTTATATTATGCCTACATATCTGTCTTATGGAACGTGTAAAGAAGAGTTTGAGTTTTTTGCATCAAACATGGAGAAGAGTATTCTCCAAACTCGAGAGCAGAAAGATGGAAAGGGAAAATTACATACATCCTCCTGACCCCAAACAGCATACTGAAAGAAAAAGGAGTAGCTATAAACCCTTTTTGGAGGGTATCCATATCTGATTAGTAATTCCTACAAAAAAGTGGTTGTTGATTCTTCCTTTCCTTAGTGAAACAGTCTATTTCAAGATTCTAGCACCCCCGCCGACTTTTTTTCCAATTTGTAAAATTTTACCAGACCATTATTTCATTTCCTATTAGATCGATTAAGCATAAAAAGTATGATCAGAATTGTATAGCTTTTATTTCCCTGTATCCTTGATAGGAGAAATTCACTAAAATTAACTTATTCAAATGACATCTCCAAGTAATTTCTTATTTCTGTCTTTATAAATCAGAACTTAGTTTTCAGTCAAACAGAGGAGAGAATTTTATGTTTTGGCGTCAAATCAAGAAGTTCTTTATTTAAGGGAGACGTTTCATGGGAGATATAGTAGACATGTACATCTTTGTGTGATTTCTCAACAGAAACATAAATTGATTCTGGAGTTACAACTCGAAAACTAACTCCTGAAAACCCACATGTAGTACATAATATCTAAGGATATAAGTATAGCTCTTATTAGAGTCCCAGTCTATAATTCCATAGACATTTCAAGTTAATTGATTTTCACTGACAGTAGATTGAACCATAATTCAATTATGCAAACAGAAAAGTCAAAATTAAAGATTTTCAAGATAGACTGGAAAATACTTTCCATTGATATTTGGAAGTTAAAGTAAGTACTACTGTAACAGTAGTACTTTCATCTTATTTTGTCAATAGTTTCCCTTGAAACTGGAGACCTAATTCACAAACAGAATGAGAAATAGCTCTTTACCTGAACCACATCAATTGGCAAGACATTTTAAAAGGGCTTTAGAACAAAATCAAACATGGCTCCAAATAGACTGTGGTCCTGCTGATCCAGTAGCCAGGTGTTGTACTTCTTAACAACCACCTATTGACAAAGACTCTTAGAGACATTGTAAGGAGAAGGGGCACTTCAAAAAAATATTGCCCATCTTAAAAAAAAAGAAACAAAGAAAAATGCCTCAATTAAAATCAATGAGGGTGATGCAAGGAAGGGAAAATAAAAGCCCAACACCCTGCCTAACTTTTAAACATGCAAGGTAAATTAACTATAAATATAGAAAGGCAACCTCATCAATTCTCAGTAGATACGGGTGCTACTGGCCATACTTTACAGTGCCACCTTTGCTTAACCTCATACTCAGAGTAAACATACCCTAACAGGTCTTAGGTATTTCAGATAGCTCAGAGTTTACCTATCTCACAGCCCTTAATTGAAACGATTGAGGTCTTGGCAAAAATACATTTCTTCCTGCTTTGTGTTATCACCGCTGAAAATTTAATAGAGGGAGACTTACTTTGCAAGTGGAATTGTAACATTAAATGCACAGCAGTGGAACAATTTTTTGAGATTCCAAGTAATTCCTCTCTTCCTAACCCAGTTGTGTCTCCCTTGGATACATCACTGCCTTCTCCATTATAATTGATGCACAGTCCAGATAAAGTTGACAATGTACCTGACATTCTATGGACTAAAAACAATACTGACAAAAACTCAGAATAGCCAACATAATATTGAAAGAGAAGAATAAAGTTTGAGCACTGGTGCTGCCCGACTTCAAGACTTACTGTAAAGGCACAATAGTCAAAACAGTGTGGTTTTGGTGAAATAATAGACAAATAGATCAATGGAACAGAAAAGAAAGTCCAGATATAGACCCTTCTAAATATAGTCAACTGATCTTTGATAAAGTACAAAGGCAATACAATGCAATAAATATGTGTCTTCAACAAATGGTGCTTGAGCAACTAGACATCCACATGCAGAAAAAAAAAAAAAAAAAAGGAAAGGAAAGGAAGGAAGGAAAGAAGGAAAGAAACTAGATCCTGACCTTACACCTTTTACAAAAATTAACTCAAAATGGATCATGAAAATGAAATGCACAAAACTGTAAAACTCCTAGAAGATAACATGGAGAAAACCCAGATGGCCTTGCGTGTGGTGATGCCTTTTTAGATACAATACAAAAGACATGATCTATGAAAGAAATAATTGATAAACTGGACTTCATTAAAATTAAAAACTTCTGCTATGCAAAAGACAGTGTCAAAAAAATTGGAAGATAAGCCACAGACTGAGAGAAATACTCATCTGATAAAGGACTGTTATCCAAAATATACAAAGAACTCTTAAAACTCAACTATAAGAAAATAAGCAAACTGATTAAAAAATGGGCTAAAGATCTTAACAGATACCTCACCAAAGAAGACATACAGTTGTCAAATAAGCATATGAAAAGATGCTCCATATCACATGTTATCAGGGAAATGCAAATTGAATCAACAATAACATACCTATTGGAATGTCCAGAGTCTGGAACACTGACAACACCAAATGCTGGTGAGGTTGTAGACCAACAGGAAGTCTCATACAATGCTGGCTGAAATGCAAAATGGAAGACAGTTTGGTTGGAAAACAATTTGATGGATTCTTACAAAATGAAACATACTCTTGTCATATGATTCAACCATCTTGCTCCTTGGTATTTACCCAAAGGAATTAGAAACTTATTTCCACACAAAAAGCTGCACACAGATGTTTATAGCAGCTTTATTTTATTTTATTTTTTTCACACACACACACTGTATTTTATTTTTACAAGAGATAAATAGACTGACACCAAGCATTGTACATGGATGACCACAACAAAAGCAACAATGATTGCAATTACCAAACATGAAACACACTCATACTATGTCATAATACTGACATTCAGTCCAGTAATCCTCCACTGTAACAGCTCCTTTACTTTGCAGTGAAAATTGATTTGTATATTCTTTGCCTCTGAGTCCTTGTGGGATTTTTTTATTTTTTAATTTCAGAAAGTCACAAAAATTATACTCATCCTCATCAGTTCACTCAGTCACATGTAATTAATTGTTTTTTTTCATCTTGATCTTTTGTTAGCACTTTTATGAGTTCATCAGTTTTTCATCAGAGTTCTGAAAATGCTTATTCATTCAGTTCAGCAGTACAGTCAGTTACCAGAAACCTGTACTTGTCAGAGTCTTTTCCATGAATTTCTTGAAGATGAAACCCTTTTATAGGAACATATTTGCAAAATCATCAGAGTACACCCAGAACTGTCTGTAAATGACAAAAGACTTAAAAATGACCACGGTAAAAGCTTTGATGAAAGTTCATAATAATGCAGTTGACAAGAAAATTAGTTATTTCTGAGATATACATTTTAAAGTAATAATTAGGATTATTACTTATAACATTATACCAGAACATATAAGATTTTTAGAAATTTCATGTAATGTCTGAAACATTTATATTAACATATTTCCATACATATTTCCATACAAATACAAATATAAGATTTTTAGAAATTTCATGTAATGTCTGAAACATTTATATTAACATATTTCCATACAAATAACCCAATGAAAGTTTAGTATTAGTTGTTTTGTTTGTTTTTTTATACTGCAGGTTCTTATTAGGCATCAATTTTATACACATCAGTGTATACATGTCAATCCCAATCGCCCAATTCAGCACACCACCATCCCCACCTCACCGCAGTTTTCCCCCCTTGGTGTCCATATGTCCATTCTCTACATCTGTGTCTCAACTTCTGCCCTGCAAACTGGCTCATCTGTACCATTTTTCTAGGTTCCACATACATGCATTAATATATGATATTTGTTTTTCTCTTTCTGACTTACTTCACTCTGTATGACAGTCTCTAGATCCATCCACGTCTCAACAAATGACTCGATTTCGTTCCTTTTTATGGCTGAGTAATATTCCATTGTATATATGTACCACAACTTCCTTATCCATTCGTCTGTTGATGGGCATTTAGGTTGCTTCCATGACCTGGCTATTGTAAATAGTGCTGCAATGAACATTCGGGTGCATGTGTCTTTTTGAATTACGGTTTTCTCTGGGTATATGCCCAGTAGTGGGATTGCTGGGTCATATGGTAATTTTATTTTTAGTTTTTTAAGGAACCTCCATATTGTTCTCCATAGTGGCTGTATCAATTTACATTCCCACCAACAGTGCAAGAGGGTTCCCTTTTCTCCACACCCTCTCCAGCATTTGTTGTTTGTAGATTTTCTGATGATGCCCATTCTAACTGTTGTGAGGTGATAACTCATTGTAGTTTTGATTTGCATTTCTCTAATAATTAGTGATGTCGAGCAGCTTTTCATGTGCTTCGTGGCCGTCTGTATGTCTTCTTTGGAGAAATGTCTATTTAGGTCTTCTGCCCATTTTTGGATTGGGGTGTTTGTTTCTTTGATATTGAGCTGAATGAGCTGTTTATATATTTTGGAGATTAATCCTTTGTCCGTTGATTCATTTGCAAATATTTTCTCCCATTCTGAGGGTTGTCTTTTCGTCTTGTTTATGGTTTCCTTTGCTGTGCAAAAGCTTTGAAGTTTCATTAGGTCCCATTTGTTTATTTTTGTTTTTATTTCCATTACTCTAGGAGGTGGATCAAAAAAGATCTTGCTGTGATTTATGTCAAAGAGTGTTCTTCCTATGTTTTCCCCTAAGAGTTTTATAGTGTCCAGTCTTATATTTAGGTCTCTAATCCATTTTGAGTTTATTTTTGTGTATGGTGTTAGGGAGTGTTCTAATTTCATTCTTTTACATGTAGCTGTCCAGTTTTCCCAGCACCACTTATTGAAGAGACTGTCTTTTCTCCATTGTATATCTTTGCCTCCTTTGTCATAGATTAGTTTACCATAGGTGCGTGGGTTGATCTCTGGGCTTTCTATCTTGTTCCATTGATCTATGTTTCTGTTTTTGTGCCAGTACCATATTGTCTTGATTACTGTAGCTTTGTAGTATAGTCTGAAGTCAGGGAGTCTGATTCCTCCAGCTCCATTTTTTTGCCTCAAGACTGCTTTGGCTATTCGGGGTCTTTTGTGTCTCCATACAAATTTTAAGATGATTTGTTCTAGCTCTGTAAAAAATGCCATTGGTAATTTGATAGGGATTGCATTGAATCTGTAGATTGCTTTGGGTAGTATACTCATTTTCACAATGTTGATTCTTCCAATCCAAGAACATGGTATATCTCTCCATCTGTTGGTATCATCTTTAATTTCTTTCATCAGTGTCTTATAGTTTTCTGCATACAGGTCTTTTGTCTCCCTAGGTAGGTTTATTCCTAGGTATTTTATTCTTTTTGTTGCAATGGTAAATGGGAGTGTTTCCATAATTTCTCTTTCAGATTTTTCATCATTAGTGTATAGGAATGCAAGAGATTTCTGTGCATTAATTTTGTATCCTGCAACTTTACCATATTCATTAATTAGCTCTAGCAGTTTTCTGGTGGCAGTTTTAGGATTCTCTATGTATAGTATCATGTCATCCGCAAACAGTGACAGTTTTACTTCCTCTTTTCCAATTTGTATTCCTTTTATTTCTTTTTCTTCTCTGATTGCCGTGGCTAGGACTTCCAGAACTATGTTGAATAATAGTGGTGAGAGTGGACATCCTTGTCTCGTTCCTGATCTTAGAGGAAATGCTTTCAGTTTTTCACCATTGAGAATGATGTTTGCTGTGGGTTTGTCATATATGGCCTTTATTATGCTGAGGTAGGTTCCCTCTATGCCCACTTTCTGGAGAGTTTTTATCATAAATGGGTGTTGAATTTTGTCAAAAGCTTTTTCTGCATCTATTGAGATGATCATATGGTTTTTATTCTTCAGTTTGTTAATATGGTGTATCACATTGATTGATTTGCGTATATTGAAGAATCCTTGCATCCCTGGGATAAATCCCACTTGATCGTGGTGTATGATCCTTTTAATGTGTTGTTGGATTCTGTTTGCTAGTATTTTGTTGAGGATTTTTGCATCTATATTCATCAGTGATATTGGTCTGTAATTTTCTTTTTTTGTAGTGTCTTTGTCTGGTTTTGGTATCAGGGTGATGGTGGCCTCATAGAATGAGTTTGGGAGTGTTCCTTCCTCTGCAATTTTTTGGAAGAGTTTGAGAAGGATGGGTGTTAGCTCTTCTCTAAATGTTTGATAGAATTCACCTGTGAAGCCATCTGGTCCTGGACTTTTGTTTGTTGGAAGATTTTTAATCAGTTTCAATTTCATTACTTGTGATTGGTCTGCTCATATTTTCTGTTTCTTCCTGATTCAGTCTTGGAAGGTTATACCTTTCTAAGAATTTGTCCATTTCTTCCAGGTTGTCCATTTTATTGGCATAAAGTTGCTTATAGTAGTCTCTTAGGATGCTTTGTATTTCTGCAGTGTCTGTTGTAACTTCTCCTTTTTCATTTCTGATTTTATTGATTTGAGTCCTCTCCCTCTTTTTCTTGATGAGTCTGGCTAATGGCTTATCAATTTTGTTTATCTTCTCAAAGAACCAACTTTTAGTTTTATTGATCTTTGCTATTGTTTTCTTTGTTTCTATCTCATTTATTTCTGCTCTGATCTTTATGATTTCTTTCCTTCTGCTAACTTTGGGTTTTGTTTGTTCTTCTTTCTCTAGTTTCTTTAGGTGTAAGGTTAGATTGTTTACTTGAGATTTTTCTTGTTTCTTTAGGTAGGCTTGTATAGCTATAAACTTCCCTCTTAGAACCGCTTTTGCTGCATCCCATAGGTTTTGGGTCGTCGTGTTTTCATTGTCATTTGTCTCTAGGTATTTTTTTATTTCCTCTTTGATTTCTTCAGTGATCTCTTGGTTTTTTAGTAACGTATTGTTTAGCCTCCATGTGTTTGTCTTTTTTACGTTTTTTTCCCTGTAATTCATTTCTAATCTCATAGCGTTGTGGTCAGAAAAGATACTTGGTATGATTTCAATTTTCTTAAATTTACTGAGGCTTGATTTGTGACCCAAGATGTGATCTATCCTGGAGAATGTTCCGTGCGCACTTGAGAAGAACGTGTAATCTGCTGTTTTTGGATGGAATGTCCTATATATATCAATTAAATCTATCGGGTCTATTGTGTCATTTAAAGCTTCTGTTTCCTTATTTATTTTCATTTTGGATGATCTGTCCATTGGTGTAAGTGAAGTGTTAAA
Source organism: Balaenoptera physalus (assembly GCF_965194825.1). Taxonomy (NCBI): domain Eukaryota; kingdom Metazoa; phylum Chordata; class Mammalia; order Artiodactyla; family Balaenopteridae; genus Balaenoptera; species Balaenoptera physalus. Next base: position 8,055,757 of record NC_138882.1, read on the forward strand.
GTCCCCCACTATTATTGTGTTACTGTCGATTTCCTCTTTTATAGCTGTTAGCAGTTGCCTTATGTATTGAGGTGCTCCTATGTTGGGTGCATATGTATTTATAATTGTTATATCTTCTTCTTGGATTGATCCCTGGATCATTATGTAGTGTCCTTCCTTGTCTCTTGTAACATTCTTTATTTTAAAGTCTATTTTATCTGATATGAGTATAGCTACTCCAGCTTTCTTTTGATTTCCATTTGCATGGAATATCTTTTTCCATCCCCTCACTTTCAGTCTGTATGTGTCCCTAGATCTAAAGTGGGTCTCTTGTAGACAGCATATATATGGGTCCTGTTTTTGTATCCATTCAGCCAGTCTGTGTCTTTTGGTTGGGGCGTTTAATCCATTCACGTTTAAGGTAATTATCGATATGTATGTTCCTATGACCATTTTCTTAATTGTTTTGGGTTTGTTTTTGTAGGTCCTTTTCTTCTCTTGTGTTTCCCACTTAGAGAAGTTCCTTTAGCATTTGTTGTAGAGCTGGTTTGGTGGTGCTGAATTCTCTTAGCTTTTGCTTGTCTGTAAATCTTTTGATTTCTCCATCAAATCTAAATGAGATCCTTGCCGGGTAGAGTAATCTTGGTTGTAGTTTCTTCCCTTTCATCACTTTAAGTATATCATGCCACTCCCTTCTGGCTTGCAGAGTTTTTGCTGAGAAATCAGCTGTTAACCTTATGGGAGTTCCCTTGTATGTTATTTGTCGTTTTTCCCTTGCTGCTTTCAATAATTTTTCTTTGTCTTTAATTTTTGCCACTTTGATTACTATGTGTCTCGGCGTGTTTCTCCTTGGGTTTATTCTGTATGGGACTCTCTGCGCTTCCTGGACTTGGGTGGCTATTTCCTTTCCCATGTTAGGGAAGTTTTCGACTATAATCTCTTCAAATATTTTCTCTGGTCCTTTCTCTCTCTCTTCTCCTTCTGGGACCCCTATAATGCGAATGTTGTTGCGTTTAATGTTGTCCCAGAGGTCTCTTAGGCTGTCTTCATTTCTTTTCATTCTTTTTTCTTTAGTCTGTTCCGCAGCAGTGAATTCCACCATTCTGTCTTCCAGGTCACTTATCCGTTCTTCTGCCTCAGTTATTCTGCTATTGATTCCTTCTAGTGTAGTTTTCATTTCAGTTATTGTATTGGTCATCTCTGTTTGTTTGTTCTTTAATTCTTCTAGGTCTTTGTTAATCATTTCTTGCATCTTCTCAATCTTTGCCTCCATTCTTATTCCGAGGTCCTGGATCATCTTCACTATCATTATTCTGAATTCTTTCTCTGGAAGGTTGCCTATCTCCACTTCATTTAGTTGTTTTTCTGGGGTTTTTTCTTGTTCCTTCATCTGGTACATAGCCCTCTGCCTTTTCATCTTGTCTGTCTTTCTGTAACTGTGGTTTTTGGTCCACAGGCTGCAGGATTGTAGTTTTTCTTGCTTCTGCTCTCTGCCCTCTGGTGGTTGAGGCTATCTAAGAGGCTTGATGGTAGGCTCTGGTGGTGGGTAGAGCTGACTGTTGCTGTGGCGGTCAGAGCTCAGTAAAACCTTAATCCACTTGACTGTTGATGGGTGGGGCTGGGTTCCCTCCCTGTTGGTTGTTTTGCCTGAGGCAACCCAACACTGGAGCCTACCCGTGCTCTTTGGTGGGGTTAATGGCAGACTCTGGGAGGGCTCACGGCAAGGAGAACTTCCCAGAACCTCGGCTGCCAGTGTCCTTATCCCCACGGTGAAACAGAGCCACCACTCGCCTCTGCAGGAGACCCCCCAACACCAGCAGGTAGGTCTGGTTCAGTCTCCCCCAGGGTCACTGCTCCTTCCCCTGGGTCCCGATGCACACATTACTTTGTGTGTGCCCTCCAAGAGTGGGGTCTCTGTTTCCCCCAGTCCTGTCAAAGTCCTGCAATCAATTCCCACTAGGCTTCAAAGTCTGATTCTCTAGGAATTCCTCCTTCCGTAGCCGGACCCCCAGGTTGGGAAGCCTGACGTGGGGCTCAGAACCTTCACTCCAGTGGGTGGACTTCTGTGGTATAAATGTTCGCCAGTCTGTGAGTCACCCACCCAGCAGTTATGGGATTTGATTTTACTCTGATTGCGCCCCTCCTACCGTCTCACTGTGGCTTCTCCTCTGTCCTTGGACGTGGGGTATCCTCCTTGGTGAAGTCCAGGTTCTTCCTGTGAATGATTGTCCAGCAGCCAGTTTTGATTCTGGTGCTCTCGCAAGAGGCAGTGAGAGCACGTCCTTCTACTCCGCCATCTTGGTTAATCAGCTTTATTTTTAATTGTCAAAACTCAGAAGCAACAAAGATGTCCTTCAAAATGTCAAAATGGTGAATTGATAAACTGTGGTATACCCAGACAATGGAATATTATTCAATCATAAAAATAAATTATTTATCAAGCCATGAAAAGACATGGAGAAAACTGAAATGCATATTGCTAAGTGAAAGAAGCCAATCTGAAAAGGTTACATATTGTATGATTCCAACTATATGACATTACCTTTATGAAAAGGTAAAACTATGGAGACAGTAAAAAGATCAGTGGTCACCAAGGTTTGAGGTGTGGGGGATATGGATAGGCAGAACACAGAGAATTTTTAGGGTAGTGAAAACACTCTATGTTATAATGGTGGATATATGTCATTATACTTTTGTCCAAACCCATAGAATGTACAACACAAAGGTGAAACCCTAAGGTAGACTATGCACTTTAGGTGTTTAAGATGTCAATATAGGTTCATTGTTGGTAAAATTGTACCATTCTGGTGAGTAATGTTGATAAGGGGGCAGGCTATACGTGTGTGGGAGCAGGGGGAGATTGGAAAATCTGTCCCTTCCTCTCAGTTTTGTTGTAAACCTGAAGGTGCTCTAAGAAAATAAATTATTTTTAAAAAGTCATTGACATGGGAAAAATAAGCAGAATTTATTAAAGGTCAGATGGATCCTACCAAGCAATTATCCAAACCTTCCTAATATCTCTTGAAGTCAGAAGCAAAGGAAGGGATCCAACCTACAGTTGAAGGCATTATATTCAAAGATCTTCTCATATCTAGTGTTAGGATTTGTTACACTCCTGTCCTTCTAGGAAAGAAACCAAACAGACAAGGATATTAATTATTTTTCAAGACCTCAGGGCCATCAAAAAACCCATAATCTCTTGCTCACTTGTACTACTTAACCCAAACACCATCCTAACATCAATTCTACCTGAAGCTATTTGCTTCACTCATGATTTTTCGCTCAGGATTTTTCAGTGTGCCTCTAGAACAGGACAGCCAATACTTTGTTGTTTTCACCTGGGAAGGACAGCAATACACCTGGACAGTCAGGACCCAAGGGTTCACTGAAACATCCTCTTATTTTTCCTAGGTCCCATATCAAAAATTAAAAATCTAAACTGTGGGGACATTCAGTTCTGATATAACATGTATACCATCTCCTACTTTGTTCAAAGAACAAGGAAGTCTATAAAAAGGAATCTGTTTACTTGCTCCTCAGCCTTAGCAGAAAAAGGACATAAATCTCAAAAGACAAATTACAATTTAGCCAAGACAGTCCATTATTTAGTGTGTGATTTATCCAAGGAAAGAAAAACACTCTCTCCTGAAAGACTAAAGCCCATCCAAATTTATCCCAGATCCCTCACAAAACACCAATTAGTACGATTTCTGGGTTTAACTGAATATTACAGACAATAGATGTCAAGTTTTTCTGAGACAGCATCACTGCTTTATGAATTGACTAGTCCTCAGGAAGACTCTCTCTCCTCTGGGAGCCCAAACAGGACCAGAGCTTCTATAACCCAAAGAAAAATGTTATATAGCCTCCTTTAGTAGCCTGTCCACATGACAAAAAGCCCTTTTGTATATTCGTGCATGAGAAATCTTGGCAAGCCTTGGAGTTTTAACTCAATTTCAACTAAACCATCAAATACCCTTCACTTACTATAGCCTCAACCTCACCTGGGTTCAAAGGCTTAGCCCCCTTGTCTTCGGGCAAGAAGTGCTGCTGTAGAAATTATTGATACTTCTGGTGAACTAGTTCTAGGTTCCCTGCTTGACCTCATGGTTCCTCATTTAGTACAGACATTACTACTGACTGAGAACCTTTAACAATTTTCAGCCAGCTAATTAACCTCTTATGAGATTGCTACTTTCTCCCTCTCATTACCATTCGCAATCATAACACCCTAAATCTTGCCACTACCCTCCCCCACCAGTAGAGGGGGAACTTTATTATTCTCTGACCTCAGGGATTTTTCTGCACTGCACTCAGTTTTACTAGAGACTCTCATGAGAAACTTAATCTAGTGTTATTTATTGATGCATCCTTCCTTAAAACTGAAGCTGGAGGTTTTCCAGGCTCATTCCAGCTCTCCCTTAGAATATAGTCCTCTACCTGAGGGAAGGTCAGCCCAGATGGAAGAATTTATTGCATTTACCAGAGATTGTCAACCAGCTAAAGACTACAGAGTAATCATAAATACAGTGTTATAGACTGAAATATGCCCCCCTCCATTGCTATGCTAAAACTCTAACCTTCAGTGTAACTGTGTTGGGCGACAGGGTTACTTAGGAGTTAATTAAGGTTAGCTAAGGTTATAAGAGTAGAGCCCTAACCTAATAGAACTGGTGTTCTTATATGATGGGGAAGAGACACGAGTTCTTCCTGCAGGGTATACAGCACAGGAAAGAAAGATCATATGAGGACACAGTGAGAAGACAGCCATCTACAAGCCAAAGACAGAAGTCTCAGGAGAAATCAACCATGCTGACACCTTGAAGGGACTCCCAGCCTCTAAACCTATGAGAAAATACATTTCTCTTGTTTAAATCACCCAGTCCATGGTATTCTGTTATGGCAGCCCTAAAAGACCAATATATACAGATGTCAGGTACGCTTTTGGAGTATTACAGAACTTTGGAATGCTTTGGAAACACAGGAGGTTTCTCACCTCTGCAGGAACCCCCATCAAAATTGGACAAGCTAAGAAACTTTCAGATGCAATACCAAACATACCACCAAAAGGTAGCTATTACAAAGATTGAGAGCCATGCCCAAAAAAAAAAAAATGTTCTAGAAGATAATTATGCCAAACAAGTAACTTAAACCAAAATTATGATCCTATTTAAGCCCTAAAAGGATAATCTTTGAAAGAATTCAAAGGTATCATTAAAAAATATCAGTGCTTATCCCCAGATTTTGAGAAGGAAGAATGGAAAAGATCTAGTTGAACCCTTCATTCAGGTAACCTCTGGCACTCCCAAGACGGCTTTTTGGTGGCACCAGTAGATTTCAAATGTATGTTATCTAAATTTCTTCGTGACACTACTTATCATAGTATATAAAAATTGATTACTGTCTTAAATCAACATTGGTGAGGGAACTTTTAAAAAGACATCTGAAGTTATTTTAGGGTCATGTGTCCCTTTTCAACAACACAATCCTGGAAAAACTGTAAAGGTGGGAAATGGCCAGGAACCATTATAAAGAATTCTGTAAGGCTTCACCACTTAAAAACTACACTGTTCTTGCCACCCCAATCTTCTAAAAAGGATGAAAGAGTCAATGTCATCATAAAATTAAAATTATCAAAATGTTCAGAAACCCATGAACTCCCTGGGCCAAAAGTTCTTCCACTAGGACTTATGGCCACATGGTCTGCTCCCTCAGGGACACATTGGTTGCCCCCCACCCCCATGAACTTTTGTTAAGTAGAAGGTCCACATGCTTATAGGTTTCATCTCCAATGCTAGACCCTGCATTCATGCAGATGTGGCAAAATATCGCAAGGGACTCATACTCTACTCAGTCTAACCACAAACAGAATAAAGCTTTCTTCTCAAAACATATTCCTAAATAACAAGATTTTGTCTATTAAAGTGACACCAAAAAAACAAAAAAATCTGCTCTTGAAATTTACTGTAAGGGACTTTATCAGGTACTGATAACTAATTCAGCAGTGAAATTTCAGGGAGCCACCCCTTGGGTCCTTGTTTTGGAACTAAAGAAGTAACTTAGAATTCTACACAATTAAAAGGTTACTCCAATGGAGAACCTCAAATTGAGAAATCTCAGAATTCCTCTAGAAGCAGCTGATCCATAGAAGTAGGCAACTGCCTTAGGATCTTTGGAACAGGTGGATGGCCTTGAGGAGACGGCTTCTGCCCAAGATGTAGAACCAAGACCCCTGCCTAATACTCATTTTGTTTTTTATCTGCTTGTTATAATAATTCTTCTCATTTCCTATAAACCCCTTATTTTTGTCCATCTATAAGTGGCCCTTTTTACTCCTTCTCATAATTGTTATTTCAGAACATTCTCATTCTAACACATTCTTAGATTATCCCAAACAGTAGCCGCTGCTCTATTTTTACCGATGGCTGGATATGCCATCCATCGCTAGATCCTATGATAAAAACCTCTGGGTAAGTCTAATTTCATCAAATGAGACTATAGGGAATTATAAGCAGTGGAGTTTCCATTTGCACCTGCATGGGCAAATGTCCTCAAACAAATAAGCCTGTGTTCTCTATCAGAGAAAGAACCAATCATTACAATCTATTAATCAAACCCTAAATAATTCTAAATTTGAATTCAACAACCTTCACAGAATGATGGGTCAAACATTTGCAATGTAAAAACTACAAATATAGATTCAAATACGTAACCTAGCTAATTCAAGGCCTTGATTTCCACCTTGTGTCATGAACAACATCTTTTTCCCCTGAATTTCCATTTAACTCTACCAACACTGTTTTCTTTGTGGCCAGGATGCATGGTCCTGTTTGCCTCAGATGGATACATCGTGCAGTTTACAGATAGTATTTAAAGACTTTTCTTTACACAGTAGCCCTAAGTTGATAAATCACCAAAGCTAGAACGTCCAATTCAGACACAAGTCCCAGGTGAAGCTACCCTTATTCATGCCCTCTACCAGAGGAATTACTGGTAACAGTAAGAGGGATGTTCCCATTAGTGGGAATAATATAAATAGAAAAGACTGTAAGAAACTTATCACTAATTTTAGATGAATTTATTAACAATACCATTTCTGCCATAGGTGGAATACAAATCAGTCTTAATTCATTGGCATGATTAGTAAAGGACAATCACATTGCTGTGTATTTCTTGTTGGCTAGTCGTGGTGTCTGTGTCGTTAATACTTCTTTCCGTACTTGGATCAATGCAACAGGCCGGTGGAACAGGCTATATATTACCTTAAGGACAAAGATAATTGGCTCTCTAAGGTTGATCTTCGTGGACTATGGGACTTATTCTGTACACCTAACTTGGGAAAATAGGGTTCCTGGTTTTGAGGCATGTTATAGAGACTTAGCTGTTCTTCTTTTTATCATAGTGATCATGATATTCATCTGTTTCATTCAGTCCAGAATTTTAAATGCTTCTGTGCCTCTTTCATCCACTCTTTCATCAGATGATTGTCATGGTGGCATAATAACAATAACAATAAGATTGGTAATACAGTTGACTATGATGACAGCTGAACAATTCCCAAGTAGCAAAGATCTGGATCTCAAGAAACATCTCATAAGACAGTGAATGACCTAAAGGGGGGGTACTGAGAGATTGAATATACAAACAGCCAATGGCAGATGATATATGACAATAGAACTCTAACCCACTACTTCTGTAGCAAATGACTGAAATGGTAAGGATTTGGTCAGTGATTGCCAACTTCCTTAATTTTGCCCCTGCTTCCAACTCAGGACCAACCAGAAAAATCCAAATAGGCTCTTCAAACTAATCACATACTTAGCCACCTCTGGCTTCCCCAGGCCAGCAATCTCCAATCAGAACATATCTGAAGCCATTTCTTCTTTAATCTATTCTTTGTAAAGCTGTTCCACTTCCTGCCTGTCTTTGACTCTTTGCCAAGCGCAAGTGGCAGTGGCTATGGCTGACTACCTTACTATAGCAAATTCTATACACGTAGCTTGTTTGTTTTTCTCATTTTTGTTGTCTTTATTTATTTCCACAACATATACACACACAACTATTTTTGGTGTGGCCCCATTTATATCCAATGCCATGTGTGGGTTTTAAAACCTGTAATTTAGACATAAACATTCTGTATGAATATGAGAATTTCTAACAAGCTTTTAAAAGCATTGATGTTTTAGTATTTGTTTTCTCATTGTCACCAAAATTTTTGTTTTGTTTGGTTTGGTTTGTTGTTGGTTTGCTTTTGTGTTGCTTCATTTTAATAGTGTGTACTGAGTTCTTTTTTTTCTTTGGTTGGAGAGCCCTGCAGAAAATACATGGACTCCCGTATTTTTTTTTAAATTTTTTATTTATTTATTTATTTTTGGCTGTGTTGGGTCTTCGTTTCTGTGCAAGGGCTCTCTCTAGTTGCGGCAAGCGGGGGCCACTCTTCATCGCGGTGCACGGGCCTCTCACTATCGCAGCCTCTCTTGTTGCGGAGCACAGGTTCCAGACGCGCAGGCTCAGTAGTTGTGGCTCACGGGCCTAGTTGCTCCGCTGCATGTGGGATCTTCCCAGACCAGGCCTTGAACCCGTGTCCCCTGCATTGGCAGGCAGATTCTCAACCACTGCGCCACCAGGGAAGCCCCTGTACTGAGATTTTGATTGCCTGTGAAAAGGAAGTTTCTGGTCATAAAAGATATGATCACTATTAAAAAAATGAAAGCACATTTAAGAATAAAGAGTAACAAATATCACTCAAAATATTGCTAAACAAAGGTAACTGCTATTTATTCTTGTGTATATTTATAGACATTTCTTACAATGCAAAATGTCATCATACTAAATATACTATTGTTAGCTTGCTTTTTTTAGTTATGTAATTTATATTAGCACCATATTTCCTGCTAATAAATATTCTGTTAAATGTGAATTTTAAAATATAACATTCTATCATCTTGATGCATCATAACTTTTTTTTTTTTAATTAAAAATCTTGGTATCTGTGTTGCTTAGTAAACATCACTGTCAGGAGTCCAGAAGATGTCTTGCAATGAAGAAAGATTTGTGGGCCTGAGATCACTAGGTTAGTCACAGTTATGGTAAATGAAGGTCTAAACTGATTAAGATATACAACACACAGCCTTATCCATATTTATTTCCTCATAGTCTTTTTAATTATCATTTTTTCTTACTTACAGCCAGAATTTCTCCCTAATTTTGGTATCTCCTTATTTTCACTATACTATCAAAGAAAAAGATGTTAATACCGTAATCCATTAATCAACTTTAGTACCATAAGTGTGAATAACGCTACTTATAAGAAACTTTTCAGTGAACATTCAATAAGGAGAAATTATTCATCTGATACAGTAATAACTATTAAGAATAATTATTCACAGTGTTGTGGGTCCAGAGTCTTCCAAGATAGATATTTAATGTGTTTTACTCTTGCACCATGTTGGCCTCATCAGTAAAATAAAGGAAAGGCAAAGTGGCACATTCTTAAATTTACATAAGAAAACATTTGTGCTCTGTAAGTAATTATTCCTAATGAACTGAGGGTGAGGGTACAGGAGTTGGAAAGAGAGCCAGGAAGGGGAGAATTAGGACAGTTTTTAAGAAAAAGATAGAATTTCCAGGGGAAATTTGGAAAGATAGCAATGTATTTTACAGTGAACTTATAAGAAATGTTATACCATCCAACTCCTTCATCTACTGTCTCCTTGGGATGCATTGATTGAGTGATCTTAATTTTTTTAGAATATTAGGATGTTAGTTTGGGTTTCTTTTGAATGTTTACCATGCCTTGCAGAGCCTTGGTTTTCTACAGGTTGTATTTATTTTAGAAATTTTCCTCTTGTAGAATTTTATCAACTCAACAAAATAAAAACACTGACTTGCCGTTAATCTTGCTATTATTCCTGAGTTTGCAAATGTTTTCCTCTGTGCCTAAGCCATCCATATCTGCAGATTGTGGCTTATGGATGTTAAGGTCTTACCCTCCCATAGAAACTAGAAGATTGGGGAGCTTCCTTCCTTGATGATTACGTTTAAAAGGGATGACTCCCAGACCACTGAGGAAGACAAGGGTTTTAAAACTGATGTGGGGCTAGAAGGAGATTTATTTCTCAAAGGGACAAAGAAAAAAATTTACAGCTGCAAGTTATTTGAAGTAAGTGCTCTAAGGAAAGGAAGTCAGGCTGATAGTCAGGAAGAAACCCGTCTAAAGTTTAGTTAAGAGAAACTTTAAGGTTGTTGTGGTCCTGCTCAGAGGTAGTAGAGGATTCTATAGTCTAACTTTGTTAACACATGTTTTAAGTTCAAATTGATACATTCAAACATTACATACAGTCATTTACACATACCAAGTTGCTTCCCTAAAGTGTATTTTCCTTGAAGGTACCTTCATTTTCTATGTATTCACACTTTTTTATTCCTTTTTGCTTCATGATTTCTGGACCTCCATGTGTTTCCCAAAATCTGGGCATAAGTTGCAGTTTCCCCACACTACAGAGGAAGGTCATAGTTTCCCATATAACCTAAACTGGGTCATAATCCACAAAAGACTTTCGTTTGACTTTTTGGTAACAGTTTCATAGTCCTAATTGTGCTTAAACTTAGGTAATATTTTTCCTGAACATAAGGCAGTTGCATGAGTGATTGTCACAATTTTGAAATCTATCATGAGAAAGGGGAATTCATTCCCAGATTTTCCCATTAGAAACAGATGATTCAATGATGCATAACTGATAATCTTATAGTGTGTTTCAAGAGCATAGAGACAAATATGTATAAATACTACCCTACTGTGCAAATACCACCTCGACTTTCTCAACTGTTAATTCCCTGACAGATGAGAAGAATAACATGTTGATCAGAAAAACTGAGTTTACCTCCTGCTGTATGGAAGAGCATCAACTTGACAGAGTTACGGTGAGTCTGAAGGGGAATATCAGCAGTTTGCAGTACAGGGTTTTAGGTTCTGTGTACGGGTGCTTTTAGTCATGTTATTTTAATATGGGACTGTGATTGTGATTAAAGACTTTGCTATTGTTGAATGATATAAAAACACATAACATAGAAGTTGTGAGTTAAGCTTTATTCAGGGACCTTACTGAGGACTATAGCCTAGGAGGCAGCCTCTCCTAAGAATTTAGGGCTGATGGACACAGTGATGTAGAGGGCTTAAAAGTGACTCTTGTTTTTTTGTTTGTTTGTTTTGTTTTGTTTGGCTGCATTGGGTCCTCTTGCTGCGCACGGGCTTTCTCTAGTTGCGGCGAGTGGTGGCTGCCCTTCATTGCGGTGCGCGGGCTTCTCATTGCGGTGGCTTCTCTTTGTGGTGGAACACGGGCTCTAGGCATGCGGGCTTCAGTAGTTGTGGCGCACGGGCTTAGCTGCTCCGCGGCATGTGGGATCTTCCCTGAGCAGGGCTCGAACCCATGTCCCCTGCATTGGCAGACGAATTCTTAACCACTGTGCCACCAGGGAAGTCCCGTGACTCTTGTTTAAGTAAATTGTTCTTGAGAAGTCGATGGTTTGCCCAGGTAAGTAGCCTGTTGTTGCTAGCAGTGTTTTATCTGTCCGCACCATCAAACTGTTGCTCTGAGAATGTGACTATTTGAAGAGTCAGATAAATTGACACTTTTCAGGAAGTTCCCAAAGTAAGCAATGAAGTTACAGTCGAATCCTCCTGGGCAAGAATTTCTTGGAAAAAATACATGTTTCATATAAGCAGCCTAAATTCTCAGCATAATCAAAATTATTGAGAGAATGTTCCTTTGTGAATTAATACCATTAAAATTTTTACATACATCTGAGTTCTTAGCTAAATAATTTATAGTAATTGGCTAATTCTAGAAATCTCTGTACTCTTTTTATGTCTCAGTGCTTCCCAATTATCATACTTTATTAATAACAAACAGATATAATGGTTTTCCTTTTTTTTAAAGAGTACTCTCTATGTCTTTCTCTTCCTCTCTCTCTCCCTCCCCACCCTCTCCTTCTATGACATTAAGAACATATAAATAATATTCGACATTTGTACACATATATTTTAACTGCTGACTCTGCAAAATACCATAAGACAATCTAATCATAAGTCCCTTGAAACATTTCTTTTTATTTTTCTTTTAAACAGATGTTACTTTTCCCTGAATGCAGAGTTCAGATGTTTATGAAACTCCTCAGTTCATATTTGCAAGCTACTGGTGGACAAATAAATGAGACAGTTTCACAAAAATTGCTCAACATCATAAACAAGTGCAAAGTGTGTGCACATAACACAAAATCAATACTACTAAAATGTTAATAAATTTGATTTTGAAATAATGCCTTTCATTTCTTAGGGATATTAAAAATATGTTTGTTATTGTCACATTTTTTAAAATGATCTAAAGGTCCTTAAATTTTTACTTTTGATAGTTGCTTTATTACTCTCAAGGTGTGCATATAGAAAGAAAATTTGCTTTGCACACAGCTCTTTTCTTTCTTCATATATCTATGGCATATTCAGTGCTTCCAAGGAGATTAAAATCAAAAGCCACATGTGCTTTACTCAGATGTTACTCATATGATGTCTCTTTACGGTTTTAAAACTCTTGGTCAAAGACTAAAGAACAAAGAAAATAATGTACATATTGTAGTTTTTTTAATTTAGCCTTAAGAAATTTCTTCCCATGTAAGTCTTACAAATTAAATAAGGTAGAGCTTATTGATTTTTTTTTTATTTGGTTTTGGAGGGAGTGCGGTTTGAATGCTCCATACAAACTGTTTTGTTATCTAGGGAAAACAGTTCAAAAGCTACTAATTTATAGGAAGCCAAATATCTGAACAAGGCAAGATGTCTGATGCTTATTGGGTGATATATACATCCAAACTCTACAAAACAAAAAGAAAAGAAAAATGAAATACATTGGCCCCCATTTGGACTATGCATCTAGATTTGTGGTGTCAGCATTAAAGAAAGTCATTTGTATTTCCTATCTCTTTGCTTTATTATTTGATATTTTCTAAAGTTCCTTTCCTCTCCACATCACTTGCATGTTGTTCTTCAATGCTCTTTTCTAGATTTTTTTTTTTCTATTCAGAGTCCTTTCCTAGATAGTCATGTATACTCTCAAGTCATATAAATCTGGTAGATATATTCCATTTGCCACTCCTGATTCATCCTTAACCTCACTTCTTTCTTCTCTGTGCCCTAAGAGGCTGAAATTCTGTAGTCAGTGTCAGTGAAGCTTTTTTTGTCATCCGATATACAGTTGGGTTCACCCTTTTGGAAGCGTAAGTAGGTCAGAAAAGCAGAAGTTACACCAGGTTTTTATTCCCTGGCTCTGGCTCTGCCAGATTACTTTGGAATGACAGCACCTTTTCAGTCATCCCTCTTCAGCAGTAACTTTCCCTGACTTTCTTAATTTCCCTACCTTTTAACTCTTTAGGCCAGATCTCAAACTTGGCATTATTGACACTTTGGAACAGATAATCCCTTGCTCTGGAAGGAGGTTGTTCTGTGAACACACATAGCTGGGCTCTACACATTAAATACCAACAACAACCCCAAAGTTGGGTGAGCAAAAGTGTCTCCAGATGCCACGGCTCTCCTGGTGACAAAAATCTTCCCTTGTTGAGAGCTATTATTTTAGGCTAGACTGTGCATTAGTCAGGGTTCCTGAGAGAAATAGGACCAATAGGAGATAGATAGATAGATAGATAGATAGATAGATATAGATAGATAGATAGATAGATGATAGATAGATAGAGCTAGGTAGCTAGATATATATATATGGACATATATTAGTTTTCTAGCTATGTAAAGATTTATTGGAAGAATTGGTTTACACGATTTAGAGGTCAAGGAATCCCATGAGCTACCATCTGCAAACTGGAGAACCAGAGAAGCCAGTGGTAAGTCTGAAGGTCTAAAAACCAGGGTAGCTGATGGTGTAAGTACCAGTTTGAGTCCAAAGGCTCTCAAACCAGAAGCACTGATGTCTGAGGGCAGAAGATTTACATCTCAGCTCAAGCAGAGGGAAAATTGGCCCTTCTTCCATAATTTTGTTCTGTTCAGTCCCTCAACAGATTGGATGATGCCCACCTGCATTGGTGACGATGAACTTTACACAAATCCAATCTCCTTCAGTAATACTGTCACAGATACACCCAGAAATAATGTTTTACCAGTTATCTGGATATCCCTTAGCTCTGCAAAATTGACACATACAAGTGGCCATCACAAGATGGTAATGGTTCTTTGATATTAACACTGGCGTTTCATTTTGTTGTTGTTGTTATCTTTAAACCTCCCTCACAGCTTTGCAAGTTGTTTCTTTCTTAAACTCTCTGCAAATTTTCCATTTGAGTGTGTATTTCTTTTCTGAAGGGTCCAAGGTAATACAATAATTAACACCAGGATTGTCCTTAAGAAACATAACCTTAAAATGGAATTTACACATTTGGGGTTCACATAGAAATCTCCTTGCTGGCTGTGAATAAAACACTAGTAATCTGTGTGATTTAGTAATATTTCTCAAACTTGTTATCTGTGGTTTTACAGGATAAAATTCAGATGGAAGGCAGGGCCTTGGTGGACAAAATGCAACCTGGTGCCTAGTTACCACACTAAAACAGGGATTACAACAGCTGATGTAAGCTGGCTTCTTCTAATGGTCTTTGAGATAAAAGGAAAACTTTAAATTCTAAAATGAACAAATCAAAGCCTGAAAGAGAAATCAGAAAGCCTCTATGGCATTTTGAAAGAGCATTCCCATTTCTCTTATTAAAAATCAAGTAAGTAACTGATGACAAAGCCTAAAATCTGATTTTGAGAATTGCAGAATTACATCTCAGCCTTGCCAGGTAACATGACCACAGTGGTGGATAGGACTGGAACTCTCTAGTGGGAGGGGTGTGATTGAGAAGTGTCAGTCAACAGTATGATTAAGAAATTTTAATCATATTTCACTGACCTCCCTACTGGAAAAGGAAACCATCCTCTGTACATCATTTCAGTTTTAGCTGTCTCTGACATTAATTAAAAACAAACAAACTAATTAGTTAATTATTTGAAACTAATAAATAAAAGCCTCTCAATGGTTAAACTTAGGACAGATAACTTCATAAGCTGATGGTAAATTTCTTCAGACTCCAACTTCACTCTTCTTCAGGGAAGTCTATGGCCTGCTCTAGGGTAAGATAGTCTGTGTATCAAATATGTTCATTTGTAGCCTTATGCGTTTGTATTGTTATGCAGATAACATTACAGGACATCAGCTAACAGTAATAGGAAAACTCTGGAGCATATACATACAACCGTAGTAGAGCCTAAGGACATAGACTCATAGCATATCAAATATAAGGCTTTATTGGACTGAATTTACCAACTTGGAAATGGTTTTTCAAGATTAGGGATGTTTAAAAAAATTTTTAAGTGTGTAATTTATGTGTGTGTGTGTGTGTGTGTGTGTATATATATATATATATATATATATAAATTTATTTATTTATTTCAGGCACCCATTTTTTATAAAAACAAATGTCACGAACAAGCAAACCCCTATATACGTGTCTGCATCTGAATAAAAATGTAGCTGGATACCCACTATGATGTTAACATAGGATTAGGGATTTAATATTTTGGTTTGAGCACCTAAGAGTGTTGTTAATTTTCTAGGTTGTCTAATAAAAACCAGCTCATGGGGGCCTATAGTCACTGAAGTTGAAATTTTGGAAATACCTTGGTGTGGAAGATGGCCTCTGAAAGTGGCCTTGTGATCACTGACTTCTCTGGTTCATGCCCTTCTGTGATCTCCCACTCCTTGAATATAGGTGAAACCTGTGATGTATTTCTAATGAATAGAATGTGGCAAAAGTGACAGGATGTGCAGGATTATACGCATATGGTTTCATTATGTTACATGGGAATTTAATGTCGATATTACTGGAGAGTGTCTCTCTCTCTCTCTCTCTCTCTCTTGCTGGTTTTGAATAAGCAAATGTCTATTTGGGGGAACCCCGTGTGACAAAGAAATGTGGGCAACCTCTAGGAGCTGAGGGTAGCCTCTGACCAGCAGGAAGTAAGGAATTGAATCTCTCTGTCCTACAACTGCAAGGAGTTGAACTCTGCCAACCTCAGTGATCTTGGAAGTGGTTTCTTTTTCAGTGGAGCCTCAGTTTATGTTGCAGCCCTGACTGGAAGCTTGTGAAACCCTCAGCAGAGGAACAAATTAATCCATGGCAGGATTCCTGTCCCACAGGAACTGTGAAATAATGAATTTTACTGTATTAAGCCGCTAAGTTTGTAGCAATATTGTTACACAGAATAGAATACTAATACCTTGACATTCTGTGTAAAAAATAAGTCTGAATGTTCAGGGAGATAGAAGTTTTGAAATAAATCTATTATAAGAAAATAATAGATTGTTCAGCCGCCCTCTTACCACAATGGGTGGGCCCCTAGGACATTCCTTTGACCAAGACATTGAGAGTTAATTAGTTGTAGGGACACTGTGACCCTTCAAAAGCTCTGAAGGGGCTATACTTTTATAGTAGAGAAGATGGTGAGGATGCTGCAATGGAATTATTCTCTGATTTCAATGGGAAGAATTGGATTTTTAAGTTGTAATGGAAACTTAATTGTTAGAGATAAGATAGTCATTCCTATCATCTTTATTATCTCTATCAGTTGGTGATACAACCATTCACCCAGTCACTTGAACAAAAAGCACACTGGCAACTGCTTTCCTTACCATCACTCTCAATTTATTCACATTTTTCAAGTGTCTTCCATTTTCCCATCCATAATATTATTGCCCTATGTGACTGCTTTCTGCTCAACTTGCTAAGTAAGTTAAACTTTATTTCACAAAATTACATTCACTGAATGTTTACATGTAAGTTTTGCCTACCAGAGAAATTTCTGTCACATTTGGAAAGCAGAAATGGAAAACATCTTTTTCTTATGCTCTGAAGGTCAGTGTTATGCCAAATGCTTTTGACTTATGCATTATTACTGATCTGCTAGCTCTCCTTGTTTGTGGCGGGGCAGCAGCTGGTCTGCAGCTTCTCCAGAACGGCCAGATCTTCTACATCAGCTCCTCTGAGTCCTGAGCCAGGTATGTGTGAAGCTCCATAATGAAGGGCACCAGCTTATCCCTCCCAACAGACTCGGGGAATGCATCTGGTTGTTCATTTGCCTGAAAGGCAAGATGGCCAGAGGTATAGATCTAATGGTCTGGCCGGGACTTGGAGGAAACTTGGTAACAAGGAGGTCTGGCGAGAAGTATGTGCCTAGGCCATTTGGAAGGAGCAGAGAATATAGAGATATTTGCATTCCATATAAATGCTGAAGAAGGTTTAATGATTAAACAAGGTAAATCATCCTATAGATAAAAGTCAGATTTTTTTCCAGCTATCCCTTTCTTGCCTGTAGGGCTCATATACAAAATGGCCCTGGGGGCAGGGATGTATATTATATGTGGACTAAGCAAAATGACTTCTAATCACCCAAGGCCTGCCCAGCTACAACCACTGTTCTGTGTTCAACCTACCAATATTAGAACACAATGCTAAGTTTCCACATCCCACTATTCCCTGGTAGAATCAGCCCGCTTCCTAATGGCAGCTTAATAATTGTTGACGAGTTTTATCATGGAAGGGTCATGACTTTGTTCTTCCTGGAATAGACACTTACTCTGGTTATAGATTTGCCTTCTCTGACCTAATCCTTCTGCTGAAGCCAAAATCAGTGGACTTACAAAACACCATCAAAGTATTACACACAGTATAACTTCTGACCAAAATACTAACCTCCCAGCAAGTGAAACATGACACTGAGGTTGATAATTATGGAGTTCACTGGTCTTATTATGTTCCCATGACCATGCAGTAGTTGTCCTGATAAAACAGTAGGACAGCTTTTCTAATATTATACATCAGCTGGGTGGCAAAACCTGGCTGGCATGAGGTAATGTCCTCTCGGGTGTACCAATGTATGTGATGTCTTCCTTAGAGCCAGGATTCAATGTCCATGAGTCAGAGAGTAGAAATTGGAGTGCATCTTTTCATCACTATCTTTATTGATGACGTCATCTGAAGTCTGTTGGTCTAAAGACCTTAGTTCCCAAAAGGAAAAGATTTCATCAGGGGATCCAGCAAGAGTTCCATTAAACTTGAAGACAAGATACCATCTGGCCAATTTGGCCTTCTCTTGACAGGGAATCAGCAGGCAAAATGTTGACTACTATACTGGACAGAGTGACTTATCCCAACTAAAGGGAAATGGTTGCTACTACACATAAGAGATGAGAAGAAGTATGTCTGGAATTCAGAAGATCCATAGAATGTCTCTAAAAAAATACCATGCCCTGTGATTAGAGAAAATGGAAAACTACAGCAAACCAATACCAGGAGTACAGATAATGGCCCAGACTCCTTAGGAATGAAGCTTTGGGTCTGCCCACCAAGCAAGTATTCATGACCACTGAGTTCCTTGCTGTGAACAGAAGGAATATATAGAGTAGTAAAAGAAGAATGTCATAAATATCAGATATGATCATATGTCCAGTTGCAGAAATGAGGACAGTAATTGTTGTGAATATTTCCTCTTTATTGTGATTTGAATATATTTATATATATTCTAACCACCCCCCTTTTTTCTTTTCTTTCCATTGACCAGTTAATTTAAAACTGTAAATGTTAGGTAATTTCATATCAAGTATTGAAGTTATAGGCTATTAAAAGGGAAAATGTAACTCAGCAGAGAAATGAACATCTGAGTATCACCTCAAGAAAAGAATGGGAATTTGTATTTTTTGTGAGGAGTGGGTTACTACGTTTTGGTTATGTGTAGCCAAACTGTGTAATATTAAGCAGAAGCATAATTCTTCTATTTTCTTTATTTGAACATTAAGTTATATTTAAAACTGGTTGGTATTGGTGCCAGGTTGACAAGTATGGACTTTGCTCGCTTTGTACTTTGTCAAGTTAGCCAAGCTGGAAACACATTTTCCAGAATTCTCCCCTCACAAGGCTCAATATTAGAATTGGCCAAAAAGAAGCTTGCATGAGATTTAGAGTGTGGACCTGAAGTAGCAGCATGTTTGCATTCTAAAGATTGGTGAAGGCCAGATCCTACATTGGTTCCCATGCGTTGTCATTCATCTGCTGGCTAAACTTTTGTTATGGGGTAGCTGCCATACTCACAAATCCATAGATCCCACCAGATCTCTTTCTTTGGCTTCTCCAAAATCCTGGCCAACCACATGGGCAACGCAGTGATGAAGGTTACCAATTCAGTTTATGGGTCACCAGTACCACTGCAGTTGAAGATGATGAGTGACAGATGAATATTTCAGTCTGTTCTTTTTGTTTCCAGATTGTCATTGTGAGTTCTGGTGTGTCTTTACTCTTCTGGTTTTTATTTCCATCTTCCCTTTTCACCTGCTGGCTCTGTTTGGTTCAAGCCCAACACAAGATACAGAAGCAACATCCTTACATAGATTACTTAATCAACTCCTGTAATTATATAAGGCATATTATGTGAAATACATTCTTTATTCCCTATCACTCTAAGTGGTTCTAATTCTCTGATCAAACACCAACTAATCCCCCCAAATTCAACTTCTTTGTCACCTGTTTTCTATGGCATCTCATCTCTGAATTTCATAGTCATGTGTCTTTGCGGTGGGTAGAAAAGGGGAGGACGTATACAGATTAATTCTGCTCTACCTTTTATGAAAAAGAATAAGTTTCCAGGATGAGTCTACTTCATGCTGTAATCATGAATATTATGATACTAGTATTAAAATGATATTGTAGCACTATTTACAATAGGCAGGACATGGAAGCAACCTAAGTGTCCATTGACAGATGTATGGATAAAGAAGATGTGGCACATATATACAATGGAATATTACTCAGCCATAAAAAGAAATGAAATTGAGTTATTTGTAGTGAGGTGGATGGACCTAGAGTCTGTCATAAAGAGTGATATAAGTCAGAAAGAGAAAAACAAATACTGTATGCTAACACCTATATATGGAATCTAAAAAAAAAAAAAAGAAAAAATGCTTCTGATGAACCTAGGGGCAGGACAGGAATAAAGACACAGACGTAGAGAATGGACTTGAGAACATGGGGTGGGGGAAGGGTAAGCTGGGACAAAGTGAGAGAGTAGCATTGACATATATACACTACTAAATGTAAAATAGATAGCTAGTGGGAAGCAGCTGCATTGCACGGGGAGATCAGCTCAGTGTTTGTGACCACCTAGAGGGGTGGGATAGGGAGGGTGGGAGGGAGACACAAGAGGGAAGAGATATGGGGATATATGTATACATATAGCTGATTCACTTTGTTATACAGCAGAAACTAGCACATTGTAAAGCAATTATACTCCAATAAAGATGTTTAAAAAAATGATATTAAATATCCCTCTGGCTCCTGCATGCCAGGATTTTACTGCTTAATCATTCTGTATCCCCTGTTGTTTAGACAATCCTTAAAATTTGACCTTCAAATATGATTTGGTATACCAGTGACTATATTTCAAACAAGAAATAAGCATAATAAAATCTGGGGAATTGTAACTTTTTTAGTTAGTTTAGTATGTTGAAATCTGTTTTCAGTGAAAATATTTTTGAATTCCTTAATCTTGAAATCACAAAACTTAACTTCAGTATGTTTTTCCCCTAAAAACGTGTTTGATTAGAATATAGCTACAGTTTATTAAAATCTGGGCTTGTACCAAATGCTTACTATTCTCATACTATCCAATACTAACTTTCCCTAGCACAAAAGTTGTCAAGCTTAGTATTAAAAAAATCATCTTGGGACCTTAAGAAACATTTATTTTTGGCCCTATCTCCTGAGAATTTGATTCAGTAGATCTTCTCGGGGGCCCAGGATTCTATATTATAGCGAACACCCAGTTGATAACCAATGCACACTTTCTGTGGAGACTGCTAAATCAAATCAATCAAAATGAGTAAAATTTCTATTCCCTTTTCTCTACTGCAATATGCAAAACTTCTGTAAATACCTCTGAAACTGGAAATAGAGGAGCCCATTGATTGTGTCTGTTTTTCTAGAACTTGCTCTCAATCCAGTGTACATTTTCAAAGATGAATTGAAATCAGAGGTTGTGAGAATACAATTTGAAGTAATAACTTTTCAAGGATGAAGGGAAAAATAATGCAGACCAAAAAATGTCCTTCTCCTAATACCAATAACAATGCCTTATATTTTCACAGTGCTTTCTAGTTTTCAAAGCACTTTCAAATATTATTTCATTTGATTCTCACAATTGAATAAGGTTACAAATGGGATTTGTATTGCTCTTTCTATGCCCCATGGGTGAAAAACTGAAGTAACAACACAAATGTACTTCATGTCACCTTTTGGTTAGGGACCAAGTTGATCAGATGCTGCAGAGCACCTCTAGGGACGTATATACAGAAACAGAGAGATGTAACATTTTTTTGTGGCAGATAAGAAACTTGGAAAGTCAGTGGCAGTCAGTTAGAATGTTACCTCCTTTAGAGAAAGGTTCTGAAAACAGTAAAATCCATCGATTTATAGAGAACTGAGCAGGAAAATTTATTTATTTTTTTAAAACTCTAGTGTTTTTTTAAAAAATTAATTAATTAATTTACTTATTTATTTTTGGCTGTGTTGGGTCTTCGCTGCTGCAGGCAGGCCCTCTCCAGTTGCGGCGAGCGGGGGTCACTCCCTGCCGCGGTGCACGGTTCCCCCATTGTGGTGGCCTCTCCCGTTGCGGAGCACAGGTTCCAGGCGCCGCAGGCCTCAGCAGCTGTGGCTCGCGGGCTCCAGAGTGCAGGCTCAGCAGCTGTGGTGCACGGGCCCAGCTGCTCCGCAGCATGTGGGATCCTCCCGGACCAGGGCTCGAACCCGTGCCCCCTGCATTTGCAGGAGGATTCTTAACCTCTGCACCACAAGGGAAGCCCGAAAATTTATGTTTTAACAATAAAGAAGATAACTAGAAAAGAAATCCATTTTGATATCAGTTTTATAATTAATAATTATGTTACTAAAGAAACATTAAAGATTGACAGTAAATAGATTACATTTTGCATAAGTTGGTGATTTATGATATAGTTCTAATTATGACTTTTTGCGTATCTACACGTTCTGAGACTATATAGGTGACTTTGTTCTTCTGCTTATTTATTTTATAGTCAGTGTTAATAACTTGTTCTAAAGTATAGTGGGAAAATAACTTGCACAAATTTGAATGATGAGGATTAAAATATAAAATATAATATAAATATAAAATATAATTTAATATAATAAAAGTGATGGTGAAAAAAACATTTTTACTCTGTAGGTTTTTAAACATAAAATATATAATTTTTTAATATAACCACTTGTTCTTACATAAAATATATATTTCATAGTCTCGTAATAGATCTAAAGGTGGAAAGAATTTTAACACAAAATGACTCCATACAATAGTATTTCTAGGACATACTTTTGAAATATAAAATTAACTGAGGAATATTAGACTTCAATTATTTTATAGAATATTATTCAATAGTTTTTAAAAATTTATTTGCATTAATATTTGAACTCTTAGGAAAAAAACAAATAAAAATATAATGGCATTGGACATGAAAATAAAAGTGCTTTTTTAAAACTATTAATCAGTATTAAAAGATTCCTGAAATAGCCCTAAAATTCAATGTCTGCAAAATTTGAACTGTCATAAAAATAACTCTGTTGATTTTCTCACACAATTTAAAACTATACAGATTAAAATTAAGACTCTGTAAAATATTTGAAACCATAAATGTCACATGCGATATAATTAAAGATAGCACACATATCTGGATGATATTTGCTATGCCCTCAGGAATTCTGCGAATGCGTTAAATATGCCTAGGTTGCCATATTAACAAAATGTGGCTTTGTTAACCACAGGGCCCTAATAGTCCAATTGCTGATTTAATAAAACAGAAATTCTTCTTGGATCTGTTCACGTCTCAGTCAATTCAGTAGGCTGAATTGATTTAACTAATGAATAAACAAGCTAGTATCTGAATTGTAGATTTATAAATTCCAGTTAAATGTCCTTTCCAGTATACTCCTGTAGTTCAACTTCAGAACCAAAAATTAGGATGTGTTTTCCAGTGCCACCCTCCCTATTCTTTTAATCCAGATACCATTTTAACTTGCAATATTGTTATTGCATGGGAATTATCACACATCAATAAATTGTTAATGAGTCATTTTTTTCCTACTAATTCCTGTTTCTTTGTGATAAATTATATCTTCTTTACCTTTTTCATCTCAGACTGTACTGACCTTTCTGGAATATAATAAATCAATAAATGCTTGTGGAATTAGTGAGTGAATAGAATTATGGAAATGAAACAGTATATTTGCGAGAGGAATTAAAACTTGACAATTCACATGATTCAATTACTGTCAGAATTGGACTCTGCTCCCTGAGGACACTTGCTTGACCTCTCCCCTGTGACATCAATCACATGACTCCACATACCAGTCTGCTTTCCTCTCCTCTCTCATCCACTCATTTATTGTTTATCAAAATCAAATCAACAGGATCAATCTCAAATTATTTTTCTTTTATGAAGCTTCTTCTGAATTTCTCTACCACCTGCTGTAACCTTTTCCTCCATGAAGACCCAAAGTGATTATCACCATAAGAACTTGTTTATAGTCTTGCTTAGAAGAATTAACAAATATAATATATACCTTTGAGCGCTCACCATGTGTGTGCTCACACACACACACACACACACACACACACACATTATGGTTTATTAAATCTCCTTTATAGCAATTGTCTCATTCATTTCCACATTCTTCACACATCTAGCATTCTAATCAGACCTGCATTATTGGGTACTTAACAAAAAATGATAATAAAAAATTGTAATAGTTTTGCATGAGACTAAACATGTTTAAACATTTACTTTTATTTAAACAAGATAAATGCAATAGATTTTATTTTAAAATAGGTTTTAGAAATCTCTGAGTAAAACTAGCTATCACATACAAGGAAAAAGAATTGTTATCAATTACATATGATTATGTGGTTAAATATGATGACTTAATATGCTTTGTAAACAGCTACACAAACAACTATGGAGTTTTTATTTTAAATTACTTGTGCTATGTTTTAATTATTTTTTATGTATTTATACACATTTGCCAAATACCACTGTCCTTTTCCTATGCAGTACCTACATTCTTTTAGGAGATATTTAATCCCTCAGCTGTTTTCTTGGAATACCTACACACTTTCCAATGACTAAAGTTTTATATATTTAAGATGTCACAAAATCAATTTGGGGTTCTTTTATGTCTCTACTTATACTATGAATGCTTTAGTTAAAATGAATTTAATTGTAAAATACTCACTTTGAGGGAATATAAAGGCATTCCCTTGTGACTTAACATTCATTTTCCCTTAGTTATTTACCTTCTCCTGCACTCATTCTTCAAAATTTAGGCTAATCATCACTTTTCTTAGATGTCTTCTTTCATCTTATTTAGTGTAGTATATACATAAATCTGCCCTGGGATCCCTTAGAATTCTGTATATGCCCCCATGACTGCCCCCAAAACATTCCACGGCAGAACTAATTGGACTGTAAGCCCTATGGCAGTAGTGACTGGGGAGGCTTTGACAGTTAAGTTCACTCAGATGTATAGTTACTGAGCAAAATATCTATAAGTAGGAGGTTTATTTTAGAAAATAATAAAATGGTTCTTCGATAGTGAAACATTTTGAAAGCTACTCTTACTTTTCTGCTTGACATGATAAAGCTATTCATTAGAATTCTAGCTCATCATGTTATTTAATCATGCTGCTTCCATTTATTTAAAAAGTATATTCCTGCCTAATTTAACTTATTAAAAATAAAAAATATATATACACACAGGAGATTTTTAAAAGTAAAAGGAGAACATGGTATTAGGAGAAAAATATATAGTTACCTATAATAATCTTCTCTTTTTGAGAATAAGAATTTCCAAGGAAAAGGGGAACAAATTTTTCAAAGGAGACATTTCTTCTACAATAAATCCTGAGATAAGTATCTTACTTGCAGTTGCATATAGAAAACTTTGAAACATGGCATAATCAATGTCCTCAGCGGAAACAGAAATTTGTTTTTATGTTTATTTTATTTTATTTTATTTTATATTTTATTTATTTATTTATTTTGGCTGTGTCAGGTGTTAGTTGCCACATGCAAGATCTTCGTTGTGGCACACGGGCTTCTCTCTAGTTGTGGCGTGCAGGTTTTCTCTCTCTAGTTGTGACGCACAGGCTCCAGGGCACATGGGCTCTGTAGTTTGCGGCATGCAGGCTCTCCTGTTGAGGCCCGCAAGCTCAGTAGTTGTGGTGTATGGGCTTAGTTGCCATGTGGCATGTGGGATATTTGCTTCTGACCCAGGATCGAAACCCTGTCCCCTGCATTGGAAGGTGGATTCTTCACCACTGGGCCACGAGGAAGTCCCAGAAATAGAAATTATAGAGATATGTTTATGGCCCCTTTTGCTTGAATTTAGCATAGAAAATCAAACATAGCTCAGTTAATACAGAATTTAGGGATGAGTTGAATACTATGTTAACTTGACATTTTAATAACCCCATTTCCATCTACTCTTCAGCACTCAGGGACATCAAACCAACAATTTCCCCCCTTCTGTCACTAATCTTACAATTTTCCCTCCGTACTGACTCATTGATATACAAATACAGATATGTTATATTAACTGTAATCATAAAGTAAAGCAAATCAAAACAAAGCTTCTCTTATTTTCAGATCTTCCTTCAGATATATCATCATTTATCTCCTTATCTTTACAGCAAAGCTCCTCTCAAAGCATTTCTTTACTAATTACTTCAGTTTCTCTATTTCAAACATCTCTTCAACTGAAATCGAATTGTATTTTCTGTTCTATTTCCCATAACTAGACTTCAACAATTTTCTTCAAGTTACTGCTGACCAGGATGCTCCCAGTTCCTAGGTCAATTCAGACCTCATCTACATGAGCCTTTCCTCAGCACCTGGCAATTTCTTTCCTTGACTTTGAGGTCTCCATCCTCGTTTGGGTTTTCCCTATCATACTGGCAATTCTTTTTATAGTTCCTCCTCCTTTCATTGAACTTTAAATGTCATCTTATTAAGGATGTGTCCTTAAATTTCTTCTTTCCTTTATTAGTGGTGTGTGAATGGAGTGTCCTGCCTTTAAATACCATAAATGCCTACAAATCCCAAATAGTCCCAATTTCAAACACTGATGCTCAGACCAAGTTTGAACTTGAGACTTACATATCCAATTTCCTACTTGCCACCTCCCCTTGGATGAGTAATAAGAGTACTTGACTTAACAAGCCCCCAAACAGACTTCTCATCTACACCTACCCTAAAATATATATTTTAAACATATTCATTTTCACACTCTTCACTGTTAAAAGGAATGGCAATTATATGCTTCAAGTGGGTCAGGCAAATACACTATAAGAAAGAGTAATTATAGGCTGATCTCATAAACTTACATGCAAATATCTTAAAACAGTTAACAAATTAAATCAAGCATTAAGGAGGATACCTCATGAACAAATGATGTTTTCCTTTAATTTGTTTCAGCATTTTATAACCATAAAGTACAATTCACCCCATTAGAAGAATGAGGTAGAAATATCATGTGATCTTATCACTGTAATAAGTATTTGAAAAACTCAACGCTCATTTAGAAGCGAATGGAACTTAATTACTTAAGATTTTCTGCCAGTCTCTACAGAATTGTGAAATATTGATATTGGAAACAAGAAAGGTCACTATCATTGTTTCCATTCATCATTGTACTTGAGGATCTAGCTCACAAAATTAGTCTAGAAAAAGAAAGAAAATGATTAGAAAGAAAAAAATAAGTGCCCTTATTTTTGTTTGAGATGATTGTGTATATAGAAAATACAAAGAAACCTGCAGGAAATTTATTAACATAAATAAGTGAATTTGGTAAGTTTATGGCTATGTGTTCAATATTAAAAAACTGTATTTTATACCAAACAATTAGAAAATGTCTTAAAAGTACAAATGACATTTACAATAGCGTCAAAAATATACATTATTTATGAGTAAATATTTGAAAAGATGTGCAAGAATCTAACAGAGATTGTACAGTCATTGTTCAGAGAAGTCAAAGGTGGTGAAAAGGCCATAGCCTATTGTCGTTGTTTAAAAAACGAAATAACTTAAAGATGGTAATTTCTCACAAATGTATCTCTAATTTTCTTGCAATCTCAAATAAAAATCCTATTAGAGTTCTTCACCAGACTGATTTAAAACGTTTCATAGAAAACAAATAAACAACCAACAACAGCAGAAAAAAATCAGGAAAATAAAGCAGGGGAGATTCTATCTCCATATAGTAGGACTTATTTTATAAACTTTCCTTAATAAGTACATTGTCATATTGCCAAAAGAACATGAAGAGAAAAATAACAACATGTAAGAGCTAAAACTGGGCTTCCCTGGTGGTGCAGTGGTTGAGAATCCGCCTGCCAATGCAGGGGACACGGGTTCGGGCCCTGGTCTGGGAGGATCCCACATGCTGCGGAGCAACTGGGCCTGTGAGCCACAACTACTGAGCCTGTGCGTCTGGAGCCTGTGCTCCGCAACAAGAGAGGGCGCCATAGTGAGAGGCTCGTGCACCGCGATGAAGAGTGGCCCCCGCTTGCCACAACTGGAGAAAGCCCTCGCACAGAAACGAAGACCCAACACAGCCAAAACTAAATAAACAAACAAATAAATTAAAAAAAAAAAAAAAAAAAGAGCTAAAACTATATGACTTCAGAGAATACAGGCAGAACTCAGAGACATTGCAAGTTCGATTTCAGGCCACCACAACAAAGCAAATACTGCAATAAAGTGTATCACACACATTTTTTGGTTTCCCAGTGCATATAATAGTTATGTTTACACTATAGTCTATTAAGTGTACAATAGGGTTATATCTGAAAAAAACAATGTACTTACCTTTATTAAAAATAAGCTGTTGGAAAAATGGTGTCTATAGACTTGCTTGACACAGGGTAGCCACAAACCTGCAGTTTGTAGAAAACACTATGTCTGCAAAAGGCAATAAAACGAAGTATGCCTGTATATCAGAATATTTCTTCCTGGACTTGGTTAGAAAAAGGCCTTTTATGTGTGACACCAACAATAGATGAATGGATAAAGAAGATGTGGTATATATATACAATGGAATATTAGCCATAAAAAGGAAAGAAATCGGGTCATTTGTAGTGATGTGGATGGACCTAAAGTCTGTCATACAGAGTGAACTAAGTCAGAAAGAGAAAAACAAATATCATATATTAATACATATATGTGGAATCTAGAAAAATGGTACAGATGAACCTATTTCCAGGACAGGAATAGAGACACAGATGTAGAGAACGGACATGTGGACACGGTGCAGGGGGGCGGGAAGGGGAGGGTGGGTTGAGTTTGGAGATTAGGATAGACATATACACTACTATGTGTAAAATAGATAGCTAGTGGGAACCTGCTATAAAGCACAGGAAGCTCAGGTCGGTGCTCTGTGATGACCTAGATGGGTGGGATGGGGGGCGTGGGAAGGAGGTCCAAGAGGGAGGGAATATAGGTATACATATAGATGATTCACTTCATTGTACAGCAGAAACTAACACAACTTTGTAAAGCGATTATAATTAAAAAAAAAAAAAAGCACAAGCTGCAAAAGACAAAAACATATATTGGACTTTACCAAAAAAAAAAAAAACAACTTTGTTCTTCAAATGACATCACCAAGACATTGAAAAGCAGCTCAGAGAATGGGTGAAACAATTTTCAAGTCATGTATCTAAAAAAGAACCTGTGTCCAGATTGCATAAAAACTCTTACAACTCAATAATAAAAGACAAATAACCCAAATAAAACATCAGCAAAAGATCTTAGTTAAGATTTCTATAAGATGTGGAAATGACCAATAGAAACATGAAAAGATGTTCAATTAAACATCACTATCCCATAGGGAAATGCAAATCAAAACCATACCAAAATACCACTTTATAGTCAGTAGGATGGTCAACCAAGTGGAGAAACGTGAACCTTCATACAATGCTGATGGACTATAAAATGAGGCAACAGCTTTGACAGTCTGACAGTTTCTCCAAAGGTTAAACATGGAGTTGCCACATGATCCAGCAGTTCCATTCCCAGGTATATACCTAAGAGAAATAAAAACATGCCCACACAAAATCTTGTATAGACTAATATTTATAGCAGCATTATTTTTAATAGAAAAAATGTTCAAAGAACTGAAATGTCCATCAACTATTGAAAGGACCAACAAACAATGGAATATTATTGGGCAGTAATGAAATATGATACATGCAATAACATGGATGGACCTGTAACCTAACCTCAGAAACCGCTCCAAACTGGCCCTCTCCTCTTTCTAACAAGATAATGAGTCATTTTCCAGAGACAACAGAAGAAAACCTCAAGTCCTGCAGCTGAAGCATGAGCAAAGGAGGCAATTTTACCTCGAAGGACACCTGGGACCAAAGTTTCTCCCCCCTGCCGCAGAACCAAAGGATTGGGACATGACCAGAACCTAAACAACAGAATTGTAAGCTATAGCCACAATAATACTTCATAATAAGACTGTAGCCAAAAACAAACAAAAAAATCCACTTTTGTCTATCTTGTTCACATATCCCATTTGGCTTGTGTTTGGGAGATGTAGGTTAGTTTTGGATTCAAGTTTGGTTCTTATGATTCTTGTTCTTCTTGAAGTGACCTTTATATTCTTATAGAAAGAACAGAAGCCTAAAAGAGAAAGTCTACCTAACAAACATGCTTGTGTCATGTGTGCTAATATCCCTGTGGATAAAGCAAGTCAGAGGAGTGAGTTCAAAGTCAAGAGGTGGGAAGTAAATCCAGTCTGTAGTGGAAGGTATAGGACATCTCGTGGTATAAGACATGGAAACAGAAAGAGGTGAATTAGGACAATACTACCAATGCTATTTACTGTAATTAATCTCTCTCTTTCACTCTCTCTTTCACACACACGCACACACACACATTTCCTGTTTAAAAAAGTAATGCATATAACAACCTTCAAAGGAGTAACAATATTTAAATGATTTAAAGAGAGTTTGGGGCCTTTAACAATGTGGCTTCATATATTCTTCTGTATTGGTGATCAACATAGGACTTAATTTACACAGCTATCAGCAGACACAAACAAAAATGACATTCAGTTGCCATAAAATACTACACCTCTGGATGTTTTTTTTGTCAATTTGTTACTTATTATCAGAAAGACAAAATTTTCTCCTCATTTTTTTAGAAAGGCTGTGAGAATTGCTAATCTCAGCTGTGTTTCCTTTTCTTTCTCTCAGTTACAAAATATGTCCCCATTATGTCTGTTCAGATTTTATATGAGTAATATTTGACAAAAAGGTTTATTCTTAAAAATCTGTTAATGAATTAAATTGTTATGCCTGTTTAAATGCCAATTCCAGGCATATATGTAAATGTACTGCCTAGCAAACCTTTAAGATAATTCTAAACATTAATGTATAATGGTAATTAATTTTAACTACCTAGTAATGAAATAGCCATTTGAAATATTACACGTATGTTATGAATCAAATTTCATTAAATATTGACTTGTTTATACTTAACCCCCATTGAATTTATCAGTTTATTACAGCAGGTTGTATAAAAAAGATTATTACCTGCTAGGTATAAGTCTATAAACTGTGTTCCCAAAACCTTAACAACTATTGCTGGGTAGTTTGTTTTATTATCACAAACAAAACCATATTTTATTGTAAGTTAAGATTGAAGAAATGTACTATTTCACATTCTAGAGCCAAAATCCCAGTCACAGAAATAACTTACGTTATGCCATTTTCCTCTGTTGTCCGAAGAGGTTCTTGTCATTGGAATATAATAGTTTAAATGCCACCTGTAAGAGAAAATCATAGTTGCACCACATGACCTGTTAAGGTTACGTTCTTTGACTCTCTGGTCATTTTGAAGGCTCTTAGTTTGCAAAGGCTCTTGTTTATTGGGAAAAGTTTAAAAAAAAAAGCCTCCAGACAAAATGACATATATATATTACTTGAAGTAGAAAAGAATGCACATGAGTTTCACAGGTAATTCATGGTACCTAATAATGGTACATAAACACAGAAACACACATCAACTAAATGCACTAATCTCTCTCTTTCATTTGTGTTTACCAGCATTAATAGGATATAGGAATTTATTTACATGGTTAAAGTCACTAAATGTCATGGGCAAAATTTAACAGATATAAATATTTTTGAAGCAAGAGTATTTTGTTTGTTTTTCTGTGCACTTGTAATATAAATCACATTGATGTATGTATATTATGAAATGTAGGATTTTATAAGTCCATAAAGGACATTATGTTGAATATGTCTAGAACTATCATATTGTCCCTGGTCATATTAAAAAGTCTAGTTGTTACCATTTCAAACCAAATATGATTTGCTCATCTTTAAAGATCTGGCTTAAATGCTCAGATTCTAGGTCCCAATTCATCTAATCTCTTCTTCATGATTTCTTAGTCATTTGCTTATTTCTATATTTCAATCTCTCTAATTATATTACTCTATCCTAATGAGTTAGAATACTATCTTAATAATGATAAATTTTACATATGAATGCAAACAAAAACAAGTTTTTAAATGCCATCGACTCCATTTTTCTCGAAATAGTAACATTAATTCCTCTCATCAATTGAGCATCTATAGTGTACTATCAATATCATATTAATATGACACCACATTAATACCCTGTTCAGGAGGCATCAATAACCCTATTTTACAAATGAGTAGGGTAGTCTCAAAAATTTACTGCAGTCGACTAGGAACACAAATTGTCAAGTGAAGATGCTGAAGTTTGCTAGCAGATCTGTCAGAATCTAAGGCCCTGTATTTTCACTGATAAAACAATGGTGCCTTTTAGAATAGGTAGATCTTCACTGATATATACATCAACTTAGGGCAGTGAAAACTTATTCTTTATTGCAACATACAAATCCTTTTCATGTTTACCTGAACCGATCTTCTGTTTCACTGCTAATCTTCACCAATGCTTATACAACTTTATAAAGATACACACGGGTTAAAACACTTCAGGCGTAGAAGTAAGTTACATAGTCCCCTCTACAACTTGTAAACAGACAGCAGCTACACAAAAGAACTCATCATGAAACTGGAAGGAAAAGAATCCATTCCTGACTTAATTTCCATCTACTATGAATCACTGGCACATTTAAGAATGTTTTAAAACTTCCTTAATTATGTTTATGAAAATAGAAGAAAGATAATTTTAAATTTAAACTGTTCTGGAAAATGAGGTTGTATGATCCTCAAACTCAAATAGCCTCCTTCTTTGTCACACAGGGTGAGAAAGCTCAAGAAAGAGAGACACAAGTTTCAATTAAGAGAATCAGAAGTTTATAGGCATCGAATTTTAAAGGACATCTCAGCTAACAATAAAGTTCTGTTATTAAATTAAACAATAGTTTCCATTAAACTTCAATCAAGGATATCTACATTTTACGACCCTGCAATAATCTCACTTATTCTGAGGGGGCCACCTTTGTCCCCTCAATCTTCATTAACCGTTCACTGAGGCTTACTCTTTTTTTTAAACATCTTTATTGGAGTATAATTGCTTTACAATAGTGTGTTAGTTTCTGCCTTATAACAAAGTGAATCAGTTATACATACACATATGTCCCCATATCTCTTCCCTCTTGCGTCTCCCTCCCTCCCACTCTCCCTATCCCACCCCTCCAGGCAGTCACAAAGCACCGAGCTGATCTCCCTGTGCTATGCAGCTGCTTCCCACTAGCTATCTATTTTACATTTGGTAGTGTGTATATGTCCATGCCACTCTCTCACTTTGGCCCAGCTTACCCTTCCCCCTCCCCATATCCTCAAGTCCATTCTCTAGTAGCTCTGTGTGTTTATTCCCGTCTTGCCCCTAGGTTCTTCATGAACATTTTTTTTTCTTTTTAGATTCCATATATATGTGTTAGCATACGGTATTTGTTTTTCTCTTTCTGACTTACTTCACTCTGTATGACAGACTCTAGGTCCATCCACCTCACTACAAATAACTCAATTTCGTTTCTTTTTAGGGCTGAGTAAAATTCCATTGTATATACATGCCACATCTTCTTTATCCATTTATCTGACCTAAATAGACATTTCTCCAAAGAAGATATACAGATTGCCAGCAAACACATGAAAGAATGCTCAACATCATTAATCATTAGAGAAATGCAAATCAAAACTACAATGAAATATCATCTCACACCGGTCACAATGGCCATCATCCAAAAATCTACAAAGAATAAATGCTGGAGAGGGTGTGGAGAAAAGGGAACCCTCTTGCACTGTTGGTGGGAATGTAAATTGATACAGCCACTATGGAGAACAGTATGGAGGTTCCTTAAAAAACTAAAAATAGAACTACCATACGACCCAGCAATCCCACTACTGGGCATATACCCTGAGAAAACCATAATTCAAAAAGACTCATGTACCAAAATATTCATTGCAGCTCTATTTACAATAGCCAGGACATGGAAGCAACCTAAGTGTCCATCAACAGAGGCTTGCTCTTTTAAAAGGAGTTCTTTGATCTTTGCTGAAATATGTCCTCATTTATACTTTCCTTCTTCTGATTTAT
Organism: Balaenoptera physalus; assembly: GCF_965194825.1. Classification (NCBI taxonomy): domain Eukaryota; kingdom Metazoa; phylum Chordata; class Mammalia; order Artiodactyla; family Balaenopteridae; genus Balaenoptera; species Balaenoptera physalus. Next base: position 8,089,488 of record NC_138882.1, read on the forward strand.
CAGTTACAGCTACCATTTCCTCTAGTCCTGATCTCCGCTGACAGATGATCTCACTGTGTTAACTTGCATCAAGGTGACAATGAACAAGAAATGAATGCAGAGGTTTTTGTTTTGTTTTTTTCTTCTTTTTTTGGAAATACACCTTTATTTTGAGAGAGTTTTAAGAAGAAAATGTAAAGTTTCAGTCTTCTAATTCTTGCCACAGATATCTCTGTACTCACATACCCAAGTTAGGTAAAGAACATAGTGGAGGATGAATAATAATCTGGTTACTACTTAGATTCTCTTATATAATACTAGATAGAGGCCAAAGGTTGTGTGTGATAGTTTCTAGGGATAGACTGATAAAGAGACAGGTAATACCAAGTAGATTAAAAGGGAATAACTGTATGTGAGTGTATAACAGGTCACTTGTAGTTTAAAGGTTACTCTTGTTTGAGAAAAATGCTGATCCAGTAATTGTGACATTCACAAAGTAACTCACCTTACATTGTGATTATAATTTAACATAGGCTTTTCAAAGTCTTTAGAGATTGTTTTCATTCTCAATCTCCATATAAACCCCTTTAAATGAGAGATGATATATTTATCATCAACATGTTTGAGAACTTATTTGATCATAAGCTGTTAAACATAAAGATGTAATTAATTGACTTAAGTGTGTTTCATTCTCATGATTTTTTATATACAGATAAAGGAATAATGCATAACAATATGATATTCTAAAAGTCAGTATTTTAGGGAAATAAATCAACAAAGTTATTGAATTAAAATCCTCGAGGCAATATTAAATTTGTATATATATATACATATCTGTGATGGCATACTGAAAAGCTATCATTTCAGTTAGATAGCAAACACATTTAAAAATAAGACTTCATAAGGAAATTAGTGACACGTAATTAACACATAAGACAAATCTAGTCAGGGGAATGAAATAGAGAATTATTGTCAAAAAGAACTCAGTGATCAGATATGAAATAAGAAAGTTGAAGAGGAGGACAGATTACTAAGAATACTCAAAACTGCAGGACATTTGCTCAAATAACTTCAGTGATTATGTCCTGAACCCATTTTCTGATCATTATGGCATCATATTTTAGTGATAAAGATCAAAGTCAAAAATGAAATTAGTGTTATTTGCTGAAAAACTCATGTATCACCACAAAATGGTGCTATAAAGTCTGCTTAGCAATTGTAAGAAAGAAAATCCCTAAGCTTCTACCTTGTTTCAAACTTCCAGAGAAATTAAATGTAGACAACAACCAATGGTGATAACACAAAGAAAACCCAGTCAGGGAAACCCAGTTACCTAAGAGAGCTCTGAAGATGAAAGTTGTTTCTGTTTTTCTAAATAATGGAAAAAACTGTAAAGGAGATGACTAATGACAAGAGATTCTAAAATTAAAATGCTGTATAATTTAAAATTACCCTCTCCTTTTCTTAAGAGAAATATTTTTTTCAGATATATAAAAGGGTTAGTGTCTTTAAAATAGCACATGATTTTAATTAAAATATTTAAAAACTGAAAACAATATTTATCTAAAAATAAGGGTTTATCATATTTCAAAATTAGAATTATATGTAAGAAAATATGTATAACAAAAAATTAAGAAAAAAGTTCAAGTTTTCTATTAAAAAATACATACTAAAATAGGTACTGTTTCAATATTTTCTAGTAGTAGTAAAATCACTGTACTGAATATAGTTGAGGACATTTTGAAATAAAATTTATACCTTGTCAGTAAATCAGTTATTGTAAATTGGACAGCTCCTTTGAAGATCAACATGATGAATCATTTCAGTAACTGAAGTTTTCTTAAATTTTTGAATTTTTGACATAGTAATTTTTTTCTAAGAAACTCTCATTATTGATAGGATTGGTTCAAGGTGGTAGAGTACAAGGACATGTGCTCACTCCCTCTTGTGAAAGCACCGGAATCACAACTAACTGCTGAACAGTCATCGAAAGGAAGACACTGGAACTTGCCAAAAAAGGTGTCCCACATCCAAAGACAAAGGAAAGGCCACAATGAGATAGTAGGAGGGGGACCATCACAATAAAATCAAATCCCATAACCACTGGGTGGGTGACTGACAAACTGGAGAACAATTATACCACAGAAGTCCATCCACTGGAGTGAAGGTTCTGAGCCCCATGTCAGGCTTCCCAATCTGGGGGTCCGGCAATGGGAGGAGGAATTCCCAGAGAATCAGACTTTGAAGGCTAGCGGGATTTGATTGCAGGACTTTGACAGGACTGGGAGAAACAGAGACTCCACTCTTGGAGGGCACACACAAAGTAGTCTGCACATCGGGACCCAGGGGGAAGGAGCAGTGACCCCATAGGAGACAGAACCAGACCTACCTTCTAGTGTTGGAGGGTCTCCTGCAGAGGCAGGGGGTGGCTGGGGCACACAGCGGGGACAAGGACACTGGCAGCAGAAGTTCCGGGAAGTACTCTTTGGCGTGATCCCTCCCAGAGTCCACCATTAGCCCCACCAAAGAGATTGTAGCCTCCAGTGATGGATTGCCTCAGGCCAAACAACCAACAGGGAGGGAACCCAGCCCCACCCATCAGCAGACAAGCAGATTAAAGTTTTACTGAGCTCTGCCCACCACCAGTCCTTCCCATCAGGAAGCTTGCACAAGCCTCTTAGATAGCCTCATCCACCAGAGGGCAGACAGCAGAAGCAAGCAGAACTACAGTACTGCAGCATGTGGAATGAAAACCACATTCACAGAAATATAGACAAAATAAAAAGGCACAGAACTAGGTACCAGCTGAAGGAACAAGATAAAACCCCAGAAAAACAATTAATGAAGTGAAGATAGGCAACCTTCCAGAAAAATAATTCAAAATAATGATAGTGAAGATGATCCAGCACCTTGGTAAACGAATGGAGGCAAAGATCAAGAAGATCAAGAAATGTTTTACAAAGACCTAGAAGAATTAAAGAACAAACAAACAGAGATGAACAATACAATAACTGAAATGAAAACTACACTAGAAGGAATCAATAGCAGAATAAGTTAGGCAGAAGAATGGATAAGTGACCTGGAAGACAGAATGGTGGAATTCACTGCTGTGGAACAGAATAAAGAAAAAAGAATGAAAAGAAATGAAGACAGCCTAAGAGACCTCTGGGACAACATTAAATGCAACAACATTCGCATTATAGAGGTCACAGAAGGAGAAGAGAGAAGGAAAGGACCTGAGAAAATATTTGAAGAGATTATAGTCGAAAACTTCCCTAACATGGGAAAGGAGCCACCCTAGCTTTAAATGGCACAATAGACCATATTTACCTGATATTTATAGGAGATTCCATCCGAAAAGAGCAGATAACAATTTCTTCTCAAGTGCACAGGGAACATTCTCCAGGATAGATCACATCTTGGGTCACGAATCCAGCCTTGGTAAATTTAAGAAAATTTAAATCATATCAAGTATCTTTTCCAACCACAACACTCTGAGATTAGAGTGTCACTGTTTGCAGATGACATGATACTATACATAGAGAATCCTAAAGATGCCACCAGAAAACCACTAGAGCTAATCCATGAATTTGGTAGAGCTGAGGATACAAAACTAATGCACAGAAATCTCTTTCATTCCTATACACTAATGATGAAAAATCTGATAGAGAAATTAAGTAAACACTCCCATTTACCACTGCAACATAAAGAATAAAATACCTAGGAATAAACCTACCTAGGGAGACAAAAGACCTGTATGCAGAAAACTATAAGACACTGATGAAAGAAATTAAAGATGATACAAACAGATGGAGAGATATACCATGTTCTTGGATTGGAAGAATCAATATTGTGCAAATAACTATACTACCCAAAGCAAACTACAGATTCAGTGCAATCCCTATCAAATTACCAGTGGTATTTTTTACAGAACTAGAACAAAAATTCTTAATATTTGTATGGAGACACAGAAGACCCCAAATAGCCAAAGCAATCTTGAGGGGAAAAAAAAACAGAGCTGGAGGAATCAGACTCCCTGACTTCAGACAATACTACAAAGCTATAGTAATCAAGACAATATGGTACTGGCACAAACACAGAAATAGAGATCAATGGGACAGGGTAGAAAGCCCAGAGATAAACCCACACACCTATGGTCAGCTAATCTGTGACAGAGGAGGCAAGGATATACAATGGAGAAAAGACAGTCTCTTCAGTAAGTGGTGCTGGGAAAACTGGACAGCTACATGTAAAAGAATGAAATTAGAACACTTCCTAACACCATACACAAAAATAAACTCCAAATGGATTACAGACCTAAATGTAAGACTGGACACTGTAAAACTCTTAAAGGAAAACATAAGAAAAACACTCTTTGACATATATCACAGGGAGATCTTTTTTGACCCACCTCCTAGAGTAATGGAAATAAAAACAAAAATAAACAAATGGGATCTAATGAAACTGAAAAGCTTTTGCACAGCAAAGAAACTCTTAACCAAGACAAAAATACAACCCTCAGGATGGGAGAAAATATTTGCAAACAAATCAATGGACAAAGGATTAAACTACAAAACATATAAACAGCTCATGCAACTCAATATTAAAAAAACAAACAACCCAATCAATAAATGGGCAGAAGACCTAAATAGACATTTCTCCAAAGAAGACATACAGATGACCAAAAGGCACATGAAAAGATGCTCAACATCACTGATCATTAGAGAAATGCAAATCAAAACCACAATGAGTTATCATCTTACACTGGTCAGAATGGCCATCATCAAAAAATGCACAATAAATGCTGGAGAGGGTGTGGAGAAAAGGGAACCCTTTTGCACGTTGGTGGGAATGTAAACTGATACAGCCACTATGGAGAACAGTATGGAGTTTCCATAAAAAACTAAAAATAGAGGGCTTCCCTGCTGGCCCAGTGGTTGAGAATCTGCCTGCTAATGCAGGGGACACGGGTTCGAGCCCTGGTCTGGGGAGATCCCACATGCCGCAGAGCAACTAGGCCCGTGAGCCACAATTACTGAGCCTGCGCGTCTGGAGCCTGTGCTCTGCAACAAGAGAGGCCGCGATAGTGAGAGGCCCGCCCACCGCGATGAAGAGTGCTCCCTGCTTGCCACAACTAGAGAAAGCCCTCGCACAGAAACGAAGACCCAACACAGCCAAAAATAAATAAATAAATAAGTAAATTAAAGTTTAAAAAAAGCTCATTTATTTAAAAAAAAAAACCAACAACTAAAAATAGAGCAACCATTGATCCAGCAATCCCACTACTGGGCATATACCCAGAGAAAACCATAATTCAAAAAGACACATGCACCCCAGTATTCATTGCAGCACTATTTGCAATAGCCACGTCATGGAAGCAACCTAAATACCCATTGACAGATGAATGGATAAAGATGTGGTACATATATACAGTGGAATATTAGCCATAAAAAGGAATGAAATTGGGTCATTTGTAGAGACATGGATGGACGTAGAGACTATCATACAGAGTGAAGTAAGTCAGAAAGAGTAAAACAAACATCATATATTGTATATATGTGGAATCTAGAAAAATGGTACTGATGAACTGGGTTGCAAGGCAGAAATAGAGACTTAGATGTAGAGAACCAACGTATGGACACCAAGGGGGTAAAGTGGGGGTGGGGGGTGGTGGTAGGATGAATTGGGAGATTGGGATTGACATATATACACTAATATGTATAAAATAGATAACTAATAAGAACCTGCTATATAAAAAAAATAAATTTAAAAAATTTAAAAGAAAAAATATACTCTCATTAAAAGGATAGGCAATGCAATTCTAATGTGATTTTTGATAGTAAGAACATGGAAATCTCCTTAAATTCTCAAAATATTAAACAGTATAAATAAATTATATTAGACCACGACTCAAATAATATATTTTTGGTTTAAAGACATAAAGCAGCATGGAAAACTACTTTTCATGTGTTGAATATACAAAATTCTATATTTGCAAAAATTAAAATATAGTATTCTTGGTAAGGTTTTTCCCACCATTCTATTTAAAATTCCAACTACCCACTTCAACACCACACGCACATATACCTGCACATACACATGTACATACACATGCACACATACACATACACACACTTTTTCTTATCTTATCTGCTTTATCCTCTTCCATAGTATTTACTGCCATGAATGATGTTGAATATTTTACTTATAAGTTTTGTGCATTCTGGACTTCACTCTCTGCCATGAGAGTGGTATCTTTCATTTCCTGCTGGATCTCTAGCCCCTACTTTAATGTCCATTTCAAAACTGTTGCTCAATAAATATCATGGATTTTGTATGCAAAGAAATAAAGAAAATGCATGTTAGAACATTTCTTACAGGCTTAAGGCTAGGTCTACAATCACAGCTGAGTCTAAGATAGTTTTGCAAATAGAAGTCGTTAAAAACTTTAAAGATATGCATATATTTTGCCATTATACAAATTTCTCAAAATTTTAAGTGAATTTATTTAAAGCTAAAATAATTTGAAATGTGCTTTTATTTTTTTCTTGATTCGCTAGGATATTTTTAGAAATTGGTATGACTAATTGTTAATTCAGAAACCTGAGTGGTATATGTATATTTGCTAGATCCTACTATTTAATCTGATCATAAGGAGTAAATTTTAATTAATACTAGCAAATAATTAGCACTCAGTTATTATTAATGCTAATAATGTGTTTAAAAACATCAAAGGCTTTAATGCCATTGCTAAGATAACATGTAGAGATCCTATTATATGTATTCTATTTTCTTTCAATGTCTGTTACTTTGATTTTGAGGAACATGGCCCCATTCTGCGGAATTGAAAGGCAGTATAGCATAACAAGTGACACTATAAAATGTTTGTCATACAAATACACTCTTAAGCATAATTTCTCTTGGGCAACTTAATCACTTATGCCTTATGGGGAAGAAGAGTACTGACTTCATAAATGTAAAAGTATAGTTAAGTTCTCAACAAACATTGACTATTTTTACTATGAAAGAAAAATATTGTCTTTGTGTGTGCATGATAGATTTTGAAAAAAATATGTAGTATGTATGTAACATTCAGTCACTGATCATCAGTGCAAAATGCACTATGTTTATGTTTTCCCTTTACCCAAGATAGCTATACTTGCTGTCCATTCATTTGTTTTAACTTTCCACCAGTTTGGCACTCCTCCTTTCAGCAGATCTTTTTAAAAAGACTCATGAGCTTTGTTATTTCACTTAAGAAATTTAACCATCTTTAACTCTGTGAAGGGGAGATTGTTTCCATTTTCTCATGTTCTCAAAATTTATTCAGGAGTCTGTGGAAATAGTGAGCAGAATACAAATTAAATCATGGGCTTTGAGTAAAAAAATTATAACTATACTTCCAGTGTGCTAGTAGGCAAATGACTCATTTTTCAACATATTATGGAGCAGAAAATTTCTCATATAAACACCAAATGTTTAACACTAGGTACTCTGCATTCCTACAAATTAATTACATCCAGAAGAACAAAAAAATGTCAAATAAACCAGTATAAAGAACATTTGAATTGGCTTAGAAAACAAATGTCACATAAAGAAGGACTTTTAGTTTTATTTTAATTTACCCCCTCCACAAAGTGCAAAATGTATTGGGATTATGGTTATATATTGGTAAGACTGATTTATTTTCTCACTATATAGACTGATGTTTGCAATATCCAATAAACTTTCCTGTTCTTTAACCTTGATATTTAAGACTTACTGTTTAATAACTCTAGTAACTCTAGCATTTACCTCTGTTACTATTATTAAAGAAAATTTAACTTTTGAATTAGGAAAGGCATAACAAGGAGCACTATTTCTAAATTATTAAAATCATTTAATTTTTAAATTTAACAAATGAGGTCTTCATTAAGACATAAGCCAGAGATGATACTATATCAATTTTTAAGAAAACTTAAGAAAATAAAATGTATTCAGTCTTTTCACTGTTACATTTTAAAATTTTGCTCTCTTGAAAATAATTCGGTTCAAAGAAAATAATTATGCCTGGAAAAATACCAAAAACTCATTTTCTACTAATTGTATGTTATTCTACAAAATTCTCATAAGTCTTTTTATTCTTACATTATGTTACCCTTGCACAGCATCATGAAACTGTAGTTATTTTGTGTTTACCTTACCATAAAACTCCTGTGGCATAAAGAACTAAATACTCATAGTTTACAGCTTACATAATTTCCCTAATTAAATGTTGAAAGCATTCAAAAGATCCAGATACAGTACTTTTACATCATGGAAGTTAGAGAAGATATGAAAGGATCAGCTACTTTCATATCAGAAATATTTATATGGTTATTTTTATGTAGGGGTCTAAGCACATCAAGTATCTGAAGGATATTGCTAGCTCATAGAAAATCTTATGAAAATTAAAACAAATGTTTTAAAGAAAAAAAAACCAAGCAAAAAGAACCTATTCCTGAAGACATTTACTTACTCATTTGGAAAATTATCATTCTAAATAAAACAATCAGTAATGTCTCTGATGTGAATGGTGGCTGTTAAATGTGGTGCCTTGTGCAGTACATAACTGCACAACTATAGTTCTGATCCAGTGTGTCTTCATGGAGCCAAAATATACACATATTTTACCACTGACACACAGCTTAAACTTTAGCAGTAATAACCTAGGGGACAATCAGTTCCATGTCTTTCTCTTGGATTTTGGTGTTGCCAGAAATCCTTGCTATTCCTTGGCTTGTACAGACATCACTCCAAGCTCTACCTCTGTTATTAGATGGACTCCTTCCCTGTGTTTTCCATCTATTTCTTTGTCTCTTCTCTTCTTATGAAGAAACCAGTCATATTGGATTAAGGATTCACCCTAGTTTGTATAAACTCATCTTAACTTACATCTCACTTATTTCACAGAGATCATTTTCAAATAGGTTACATTCATGACACAAACAAATGGAAAGATACTGTGTTCTTGGATTGAAAGAATCAATATTGTCAAAATGACTATACTACCCAAGGCAATCCACAGATTCAATGAAATTCCTATCAAATTACCAATGGCATTTTTCACACAACTAGAACAAAAAAAATTTTTAAGTTTCTGTGGAAACACAAAAGACCCCAAATAACCAAAGCAATCTTGAGAAAGAAAAACGGAGCTGGGGGAATCAGGCTCCCTGACTTCAGACTATACTACAAAGCTATTGTAATCAAAACAGTATAGTACTGGCACAAAATCGGAAATATAGATCAGTGGAACAGGATAGAAAGCCAAGAAATAAACACACACACATATGGTCAATTAATCTGCAACAAAGGAGGCAAGACACAACAATGGAGAAAAGACATTCTCTTCAATAAGTGGTGCCGGGAAAACTGGACAGCTACATGTAAAAGAATGAAATTAGAAAATTCTCTAATACCATACACAAAAATACTCTCAAAATGGATTAAAGACCTAAATGTAAAACCTGATACTGTAAAACTCTTAGAAGAAAACACAGGCAGAACACTCTTTGACATAAATTGCAACAAAATCTTTTTCAATCTGTCTCCTAGAGTAATGGAAATAAAAACAAAAATAATCAAATGGGACCTAATTAAACTTAAAAGCTTTTGCACAACAACAACAACAAAAACACATAAACAAAATAAAAAGACAACACAGAGATGGGAAAAAAAATTTGCAAATGATGAGACTGTCAAGGGATTAGTCTCCAAAATTTACAAACAGCTCATGCAACTCAATTTCAAAAAAACAAACAACCCAATCAAAAAATGGACAGAAGATCTAAGAAGACATTTCTCCAAAGAAGACATACAGATGGCCAAAAGGCACATGAAAAGATGCTTAGCATTGCTAATTATTAGAGAAATGAAAATCAAAACTACAATGAGTTATCACCTCACACCAGTGAGAATGGCCATCATCAAAAAATCTACCAACATTAAATGCTGGAGAGTGTGTGGAGAAAAGGGAACCCTCTTGCACTGTTGGTGGGAATGTAAATTGATACAGGCACTATGGAGAACAGTATGGAGGTTCCTTAAAAAACTAAAAGCTACCATATGATCCTGCATCCCCACTCCTGGGCATATATCCAGAGGAAACTATACTTCTCAAAGATACATGCAACCCAATGTTCATTGCAGTGCTATTTACAATAGCCAAGACATGGAATAACCTAATTATCCATCTACAGATGACTCGATAAGGAAGATGTGGTACATAGATACAGTGGAATATTACTCAGCCATAAGAAAGAATGAAATAATGCCATTTTTGTAGCAACATGGATGGACCTAGAGATAGTCATACCAAGTGAGGAAAGCTAGACAGGGAAAGACAAATATCATGTGATATAGCTTATATGTGGAATCTAAGAAAAAAAGGATACAAATTAACATACTTACAAGACAGAAATGGACTCAGAGACATAGAAAACAAATTTAAGCTTACCAAAGGGGAACGGTAGCGGGAGAGATAAGTTAGGAGTTTGAGATTAACATATACACACTACTATATATAAAATAGATAACCAACAAGGACAAAAAAAAAAAAAAAAAATTAGGTACATTCACAGAACCAGGGGTTAGGATTCCCACATATCTCCTTAGAGGACACAGTTTAACCCACAACAGAAGCCATCTTTTCCACTGAGTGCACTGAACACTGGCAATAGGGAGAGAGATTGGCAATCAGTGAAATGTCCAAAGACTGTATACTATCCCTTCCACTCACAGACCACTTGTGGAGCATCTTAAAAGGAGAATCTTTTTACCTATTTTATCATCCCTTCAGGTTCACAAAGACAAATCCCTTAAGATCTGACAAAGCTGGCATAAAACCCTAATGAAAATAGTATGTTACTTTGGAATATGCTATGTTTTCCATTCTTTATTACACTAAATAAATATTTGTGAGAATTCTTTAAACAAACATGCAATTTTACTTTTAAAAACAGATGTTTTGTTTTCTTTGTAAGACTTTTAAGTTTCCTCCATGAACTAGACCATGATTTTTTAAATTAATTCTTTTTTTTAAATGTCTTTTTTTTTTTAGATTTTTAAAATCTAAAAATTTATCTTTTTTATTTTTTTAAATATAAATAGCCAATATCATTGGTAGTAAAATCTTATGTGTGTGTTTGTGTGTGTACATGTGTGTTTTATTATTCTTCTTTTACTACCCATTTATTAGTGGAAAACAGGGCCTTTGTTTGGAATTATTGGGAGGTTTTTACAGTAAAGGATAATTTAAGAATAAATAGGATAATTATGGTCACCAAGTAGCTGACTGTCCAACGATTTCTTTCACTAGGCAACTTTACCTTGGCATATTTCAAAGAAAAAAAAAGGTACTTTTGCCCTTAGATTGATAGTCTTTTTAAAAATTCTTCATTTTTTATGTTATGTATTACTCCTGCAGTTTCCTTTTCAGTATAACAAATGCAGTCAATCATTTAGTGGGAAAATTGTTTCTTTAAGCATATGTATATCTTGGGAATAACTATATGTAAACAGACAATTGCAAGCCTCTTTCCAATACTCAGTTTAGCTTGGTAAAATTAACATGGTAATTAAAAACTTCATATCCTCCTAGTCTTATTTTCTGTCTAGCATACATTTTTTTTAGAAAATCACTATATTCTTTTTATTTTTCCTATTTTATTTTTTACAACTCAATCTAGAAGCATTTTTGTGATTATCCTTATAACTGAGTAATTTCGTTATTTTCCGATGAAAACAAGTTATCCTTTAATTCTGCTTGATATGTCTACACACTATGTACATGTTGATTTAATTGCTTTCTTGGATACCATCCCAGATGACAAAATTTTTCTGAAGTAGTGTATCAGAGGTCAGGAACATATTCTCAAGGTCTACTCAAGCAAGAATATTAGGTACTGAATTAAAATGTTATAAGTAAGTAAATTATCTAGTATGCTAGAAAGTGAAGGTGCTATGGGGAGAAAGGAGGAAAAAAGAATAAAGTAAAGAGGATAAGGAGTGTTTTGACAAATATTTGGGATTTTTAAGTAGGGCAGCTGTTGAGAAGGCAAGATTTGTGCAAAAACTTTGAGAGATAGAGAAGAGATAAAAGTAGATTACAAGTAGATGAAATAAAGATCTTAACTCAGAAAAATGCCCAGAATCTTTGAGAAACAACAAGGAGACCATTGTGACTGAAGTAGAATAAACTAAGGAAAAAGTAAGAAAAAAAAACTTCAGACACTGCGTGGGAGGCCAGATCATGTGACGATTTTTGACATTTAGTCAGTTATGCAGGATTAGAGAAATGGAATGGCATCATGTTATTTATAAATATTTTTTAAAAGAATGACTCCATCCTCAGTATTAAGAGAAAATTTTGGGTACTAAAGCAGAAACTGCTCTTTTCAGCTGTTCGAGTAGGGTATGGACCATGGTGTTAGCATGGATTTCCACCATGGATTGAATATGGGGTTTAAGGTGTGGGGTAAGAATGAGACAAAGAATCCTGTAGGAATCTTATATTTTTGGCTTGGTGATATTATCATCAACTGGGAAGAAAGAATGAGATTAAGAAAGATGAGAATATCAGGAGTTTAATATTTAACATATTACATTCGATATCTTAAGTATTCTGTTATATATAGATGTATGTATGGGTTTGGGAGAAAGAGGGTTAGAGACATACACATTTTGGATTTGTTTGCATATGTAGTAATTATTTAAAGCTCTTGGGCAGGAAGAGATTACCCAAAGAGTAAGTATAAAGAGCAGAGAAAGAAAGAGAACTGAGTTCTGATGCAGTGGATAAGAGGAGGGAGCAGCAAAGGAGCTACCAGTGAGATAAGATGTGAGATCCAGAAAACCTACTGAAGGAAATACATCAAGAAGGAAGACGTGATACATTGTTTCAACGCTCAGAAATACTTAAATTACCTGGATTTGGATTAGGATGCTTTTCTGTCACCTTGGTAACCTAAGTAGATGATGTCTATGTAGGTGAAGTTAATCTAATACATGGAGAAGATGCAGCTGATGCATGTGAATTACTAAATCTCAACTTCTTAGGGAAAATTTATACCCTCTAAAACCTATACATTTGTTTCTTCTTCGCAGTCTCAAAGAGATTTGAATGATTCCGCCTTTCTCCTGGCATAGCTAATGGCCTAGTTTGGAAATGTGGATTTAAAAAAAATAAGGAGAGACAGACAGACAGGCAGAGACAGAGGAAAAGAAAATTTCTTCCTGTAGTAGAAATGTTTTCTAATATTTTCAACCATAAAAAATTTGACTCACTTGTAAATACTTGGTTAATTCAACAACCATTCTCTGGGGGACTAGAAAACGTCTTAGGTGCTGATGGTAAATTGATGAACAATTTAAGAGTAGCTGACCTCAGGGAGTACACTAATGGAGGAGGTGATATTAAACAAACAATTTCACAAAGATATTCTTAAATATGTAACAGTTTGTAAATACTTGCAAAGATTGGCTTAAAGACAATATGGAGATAAAATGTTTCTAATGTCAATATAATTCATCATAAAATACTGACTACAAAACAGTAACCGTCAAGATATGGGATAATTAGCCTTGAGATTATGGACAGGCTTCAAATGATCTAAGTCTCCGAAACTACATGCAAAATCTTGTGAGTGTGTGAACAAGCAGTTGCCCCAGTGAGTAGGCTGATAGCTATCATCTACTGCCAAACAGTCCTTTGACCTCAAAAGTTTATGAACAATACTCCACATGAATGATAAAATGCTATTTCAAACATCCTGCAGTTTCTAAATAGCCAGATGTTTGGAAGCATGAGGCTACACATATGGATGACTGACTAAATTTCAGATTCATATGGATGTTTAGACAGCAAGTACTCTGTGTAAGAAATGCAAATTAGCTCATTAGTTTGGAGATAAAGCAGTTAATGCTGGAATATGACCAAGCATTAAGATTCAAAGGGTGGAATGAGGATAAAAGTCCTCCTTTCTTGAAGGTTGATGGGCTTTGTTTAAGATTTTGTAAGGGACATAAGTCAAGAGAATAATAACTTCAGTAGGATATAATTAAATACCCACTTTCATCAAACTTTATGTTAAATCTTAAGGTAGGCACTTAGATACTAACAAATTGATAAACATACTTTATTTATAGCTATGGAAATTGTGTAATACACAATACAGAATTTTTAAGAATACAGAGCAGAAAAAAAACTTGAGGTTCTATTTAGTTCTGTTTCCCAACTCTACCCCCATTTTACCAATGGGAAAACAGGGTATCTTCATTAATTTACTTATCCACAAATATTTATTACTTGCCTGCTCTATACATGTCACTGTTCTGGGAGAGAGGGTAAAAGCAAAGAGAGGCAAAGTACAGATTCAGTTTCCTTTCTAAATTTAGTAGCTGGAGATTCCTCCTTGACTACTTTTAATCATTATAACTTAGAAGTTCTGGTTTTTGAGAAGGGTGGCAGAGATTATCTTGTCTGCTCAGTGTACCTTCTTGATTGAATGTTTCGAAGACATTCCTTAAGCCCCAAAGTCTCCCATTCCTTCTTCAAAGATATAAATATATTTCCCCTAAATAAAATGTTATAATATTTCCACTCTTCACCCAAACCTAACCTTTAAATTTTTTTGAATTAGTTTTTCTCTATAGTCATTTGATTTTGTGTGTGCGTGTGTGTGTGTGTGTGTGTGTGTGTGTGTGTGTGGTTTGAATTCTTCAGCTTATTATGGTTCAGCATGAATCACAGCTGGCAGGTGGTCACAAAAGCTGGTGCAACAAAACTAATGGAGCTGGAAATTAGTACTTTATCAGAAGATCTGGCCTGTTAATCTTCCTCTGAAATTATTTATTTGCTCTGTATAAAAATCAGACTCTTCATTAGTTGTATACATTTTTGAAAATATTTAATTAATAATATTTTTATTGCTATTGAATTACGGTCTTTACTCAGGATGTAAAAACAAAGCAGAACAAAATGCACGTGGAACATTGACTTAGCAGGTTGGTTATGAGGGAGAAGCTCGGTTCTGTCACCTCATCACACTCCAGATATAGGACTTTCTTTTCTGGAGTCTCAGGATTACTTTTTAGTGAAACTTCCCATGTAGCAATCAGTTAATCCTCATGATTAAACTTAAATATAACCTTCACAACTATAGAAAACTTTGAGAAAACTGAGTGATGTATTTTCTCTTTTTTACTGAGAAGGCCACTTGGTATCATCTTGTGGGTAATTTTCAAGGACAACAAGCAAGAAAGTGATTAGGGTACAGTGCCTAATACTGTAGTAATAGTCTTTGTGTCTTAATACCGAAGATCTAGTCCTTCAGCCCATCCAGGCAAAAAATAATAATTTCTCAATATTTTTCCACATAAAACAAATCAAATAGTCTACATTATGGTCTATTACTGATTGAATACATTTTTATTCAATTATGTGAAGTGAACATATATTTAAAAGTTTTTTTCAAACAGAAACATAATCTAAGAAAATATTTTTTATATGTCTTAGATGTTTTACTCACAAATATTTTAATCATTTTGTTAATGCATTTATAGAAATTTTACTATAGTTATGTTTAATATCTTATGAATATCTTAAATCCTAAATACCTGTTTATGTACCACTGAGAGTTCCAGAAATTCAGACATAAATTCATCAGGGAAACAGATGAGAGCTTACAGGTTGAGGAACACATTTTCTAAAAGATTTATAGTGAACAGTCTGGCCTCTAGGATGCTGACTTATTTTTACATTAAATCTTTTAAAATTCTGAGTTTGCAATAGGACTGAATTTGGTGGGGACAGAACTTGATTGGTGCTTTAATTATGAGTGATTTGAAAATACAATTTTTAAAAATATAAAGATAATCCACATTTTGGTAAATGACAATAGAAAGAGACATAAATTGCATTTTTTTGTCACTCTATTTTGCAAATCAAATATTTGCCACCCTATAGTAAATTACTTGCAGCAGCATGTTATTCAGAATATATTATAGCCTTAATATAGAAAAAAATCATGCAGATCTCTGTTATGGGGTAAAGCTTCTAAAGAAATATCAGTACTGAGAACTCTTAGCTCTCTACATGAAATTCTAAGCTTATAAATCACCTTCTTCATATGATATCCTTTATCTGCTTCACTTGTTCCTTAGATTCTATTTGGCTACCATATTCTAAAGAGAAAAACTCATGTGTATTTTTCCAGTAACAAAATTAAAGCCTAAAAATAATATCTGTGGAGGGGTTTTGAAAATTGTAAATCATCAACCATATAAATGTTTTCGTTTTTAATTATTAACTGATAAGAGTAAACATGTATCAACAATCAAGATGTTTTCAGAGTAAAATGCTAACACCTCTTTGAGGAAAAAAGACAAATATAGTAATATATGTAAGTTTGTATTGTGAACATGTTAAGTTATAGGTGTCTTACTCCTGTTTGGTTCCCAAGGGTTAAATGGAGGGAAAAAAATAATAAGAGTTACAGAAAGTGTAATAAATAGACAATTTTCTTTTTAAGGTCAGGGAGAAAATTAGCCATAATTTTGCCTTAGAGTGGAGGTGGTAAAAATGCATTGTTATTTTAAAAGTTTAGTAGTTCCTCTTTTGTACTCTTTATGATAGGGAATTAAAGACATACCAAAAAAAGATACAAAATATCAACTAATAAAATTAAAATTTTCTTAATCTTTACAGACTTATCTTTTACATCTGAGCAGTTCAATATTTGGGGGAGATTGTACAAATTGTAAAATACTTTTTAAATATTAGGTGGAATAACTCTGTCTCCTGATTCTTACATGTCTCAGTGATTATATGTGTATGGATGTGTGATATTTTTAAATTCCTGGAAATGAACCATTATGCATTGGGCCTAAGACATGGGAAAAGGATGGCTTGACATTCTGTTTCCTCTCGGAAATGGAATCTTTCTTCTCTACAACAGGAAAGATGAAAAAATTAAGTTCTCTTTGGGTGCATGAGAAAAAAATTCAGGAAGAAGTACCATAATAAAAATAGTATTTCGTTTCCAAATATTTGAAAATGAATGCTATCTAAATAATAATTGGCAAAATTTTTCCTAATATTCATTAAAATGTTTATTATTTAGTTTCAGAGAATATTGAGGGTGCTTAGCATTGCCCCTGAATCTTCTGACTTGTCTTTTTTTGATGTATCCTATCAAAATGAAAAATGTTACTTTAAATAAGGCATGTTCATTTAAGTGTTTAACTTTTAAGTTGGGAAAACTGCAGTTAAAGATATACAGATTTCTTTATTTTCATGAGCAATTAACTCTGTTATTGGAAGAAGATTGAAATCTATATTACTGAAAAACCAAAAACCAAACACAAAAATGAGACCAAACAAAAACAGCAATAGAAACAAAATATAATAATTTTGTATTCTCCTTTGGAGTTCCTTCTGCGAACTCCAAACAAGAAATTAATAATTTTTTAGATTTAAAAGGAAAACAAAATATGCAATATTCATATTGACTTTCCTTTAACTACAAAGCTTAAATAATGACAGTTTCTTTAGTATATTCGGAAAAATCATAAAACAGATTTGTATTATTATTGTTGTGTTACATATCTTTTAAATTTTTGTTATCTAATAAGTTTACATTGACAAAAATTAATTTATAATTGCAAAGCTGCCCATGATGTAACAATGGAACAAAATTATGAAATGTTAGAACAAGCCTTGGGCAGAGCCAAATCACTGTGAAAAACCATCATTTTTGCCACTCAGCTTCTAAAATGAATCTCAGAAATGAACCATTCTTTAACTCCTATAGATTCTTCCCCGTCATGGTAACTGGAGAAGGATAAATAGCTTTCTGGTGATATCCTACATAGAGTTTAGGTCAGTGCCTTTTCTCAGAAACATGAATTTCTAGGGCATTGTAACTTCTCTCTGAACACTATAGACTACATTCTTGGCAGCTCTAACAATCTTTCCTATGATACGAATTTAAGATGCAGGTTTGCATAAATTTTTTAGAGATAACAAAAATAGCACATAATAGTACTCTAGACATAATACAACAAATTTTATTTTCTAATTAGGGGTACTGAGTGTAGGACGCTGAATGCATTACATGAGAAAGGTTGGAAAAATCCCTGTTTCTTATCCTAGGATATCTTGTTGGATCCTTCTGCTCAATGTTTAAAGTAATTACTATTTTAAATAGAAGATGCTTAGGATAAAAGTAAATATCAGATAAATAAGCAAATAGTGAGTATGTAATCCTTACTGTGACATCACCAAATAGGCAAAGCAAAGGGCAGTGGGACAATGAGTTTCCCATTTATTCATTCACCAAGAAAGCCACTAGGGAAATGTTAATCTTATTAAGAACACTACATTGAAAGACTAGAATAAAAATGGTTAAATTTTATGTACTTAACAATGGATAACTTCGGGGAGCCTATGTAAGTTTTAATGGTTCTGTGAGGCAATAATTTTTTTTTTTAATCCATATATTGGTATTTCTACCTGGGTCATTTACAATGATTTCAAATTTTCAAAAAAGTCAAAGCTTAGTCCTGAGTTGTCTCTTAATATTATTTAGATTGTTCTCATGTGATAAAGCTAAGGCATTGCACTCAACTTCACACACCCATTTAATATATGCATGAACACCATATAAACATACACACACACATATACACACACTCAAACACTGGGTCATATTAGAATCAATAAAAAGGAGTATCGTTCTACCTAATTTGCAAATGTTATTCACTATACCTATAATCCACAATCTCCCTAAATGTAGAGCTATCTAGATATATAGGATGAGGCTTTAAGCATAAATAAGTAAATTTTAATTGTATTAAGTTTACATTTACTATCAGTTTTATTATTGATACCATCTTTACCAGGTTTTCCATTGGCATGTATCAATGGAGGTTTTTTGTTTGTTTGTTTGTTTCTTCCTCTCAGATTCTACAATTTACTTTTAACATTAAACATGTTTTCAGGAAAGTGGCTAAGTCTGCTGCCAGTTATTATGAATTTCTATAATAATAGCAAACCATTATAAGGTCTATTTAAGCTGATGTTCCATTTCTATTTATTAATAAGGCAGTGATATGCAGGAAAAATATATCTTCAAGGGAAATTCAGTACATTGGGAAAAATAATTTTATATGTTAAAACCAAACAAAAATCAACCTGATAACATAAAACTTTGTTCGAAAATTCATTTGCTTGAGTATAAAATTGATACAATGTTAAGATCTTAAATTCTTTGAGTTGCTCTTTTTTTTCAAAATAATCAAAATAGGCCCAAAGTCATTATGCCCAACTTTTTAAACTATTTCAAACCCACATATCCAAGTAGTTAGGACATTTTCTGACTTCATATTTTGTTTTTAAATTAAGTTTTAAAAGCTGGGAGAGAAGGGATGTTCATTTTTCTTTTTCATCTGATTTTTTTGTGTTAATTTCTTTCTTTCAATGTGATCCACACAGATACTAAACTCAGAGGTCTGACAAGCAGTGGAGTTTTAACTGTGGTATTATATATTTTTCATAGATGCATATTACTTAAAATAGCAAAAATGTTTTCTTTGAGTACTAACTGACAGTTATAATTGTATATAAAATTATCATGTCAAAATGTCCTCTTGGAGTGACATCAACATCATGGCAACATAAGACTTCCCTCCTTCTTACCCCTGCTTTTAGCAACTAAAATTTGGCATCCATCATGGATAAAAGAGTCTCTGTGGAAGTTGTGGAATCTAGCACCATATGCTAAGGGACCCCAGAGGAGTCTCACCCACCTGTGCATCAGCTAATATGCAGATAGACTTTAGTATGGGCCGTGGAACCAGCAAGAGCCTGTGAACTGGTCTCAGCCCCTCTCTACCACAATTGAGGTACCTGGAGATCACTGACTTGGGAAGACACCCACAGACAAGAAAGCCTTTGTAGAATTCCAGGTTTCCTGAGGAGACATTCCAGAACTTCATTGGAGCAAAAAAAAAAAAAAAAAAAGTCCCCCCAAAACAAACAAACAGAGATTTTATACATTGGAGAGGGTAAGAGGAACTTTGCAAGCACTGCATCACCCCCAAGGTGACAGAATATAGGGCTGAACTAGCTGGCTGCCACCTCTTCCACAGGGGAGAGAGCACATGTCTCTAATTGCAGATGACATGATATTTATGTAGAAAACCCTGTAGACTCCATCGAAAAACCACTAGAACTAATAAAGAAATTCAGTAGAGTTGCAGGAGACAATTCAATACACAATTAGTTACATTTCCATACAATAATAACAAACTGTCAGAAATAGAAATTAAGAAAACTATTTGTTTATAATTGCATCAAAAAGAATAAATATCTGGGAATAAATTTAACTCAGGAGGTAAAGGAACTGAGCATTGAAAACTATAAGATACTGATGAAAGAAATTGAAGATGACTCAGATAAATGGAAAGATTTTTCCATGCTCATGGATTGGAAGAATTAATATTGTTTAAATGTCCATTCAATGCAATTCCTATGAAAACCCCAAAGACATTTTTTTTTTTTACAGAAATAGAAAAAACAATCCTAAAATTTGTATGGAACCACAAAAGACCTTGAAAAGCCAAAGTCATCTTGAGAAAGAAGGACAAAGCTGGAGGCATCACAATCCCTGATTTTAAAGTATATTACAAAGCTATTATAATCAAAGCAGCATTGTATTGGCATAAAAGCACAGACATAGCTCAATGGAACAGAATACAGCCCAGAAATAAACTCATACATATATGGTCAATTAATTTACAACAAAGGATGCAAGAGTATATAATGGGGAAGGGGTATTCTCTTTAATAAGGAGCATTGGGGAAGGTGGATAACCACAGAAAATGCAGAAAAATGAAACTAGACCACCTTCTCACACTCACAAAAATCAAATTGAAATGAATTAAAGACTTGAAACTGTAAAACTCTTAGAAGAAAACAGGAAAAAAGCCTCTTTAACGGTGGTCTTGACAATAGCTTTTTGCATATGACATCAAAGGCACAAGCAACAAGAGAAAACATATCAAGTGAGACTGCATCAAATTTAAAAGTGTCTGCACAGCAAAAGAAGCCATCAACAAAATGAACAAGCAGCCTAAGGTATAAGAGAAAATATTTGCAAATGATATATATGATAAGGAGTCAACATCCAAAATATACAAAGAACTCATACAACTCAATAGCAAAGAAATCAAACAACCCAATTTAAAATTGGGCCCAAAAACTGAATATACATTTATTCCAAAGAAGCCGTTCAAATAGACAAGAAGTACATGAAAAGCGTGTAGTCATCAGGGAAATGAAAATCAAAGCCACAGTAAGGTATCACCTCTGACTTATTAGAATGCAATCATCAAGAAGACTTTTGTGGAGAAGAGGAATCCCTTATGTATTGTTGGTAGGACTGTAAATTGCTTTAGCCACTATGGAAAACAGTATGGAGATTTCTCAAGAAAGTAAGAATAGAAATACACTGTGACCCAGTAATTCCACTTCTAGGTATACATCCAAAGGAAGTGAAAACAGGTTATCAATAAGATATCTGCACTCCATATTTATGCATAAGTATTCACGATAACCAAGATATGGAAGCAACCTAAGTGTCAGCTGATGAATGGAGAAAGAAGACATGGAGTATTATTCAGCCATAAAGAGAAGTAAATCCTGCCATTTGCAACAAAATGCATGGATCTTGAGAGCATTATGCTAAGTGAGATAGGTCAGACAGATACAGTGCTGTATCTTTTATATATGAAATTTTAAAAAGCCAAATTCATTGTAAAAGAGAGTGGAATGCTGGTTACCAGGGGCTGGGGTATGGGGAATTGGGAAGATGTTATTAAAATGGTACAAACTTGCAGCTAGAAGATGAATAAGTTCTGGGGATCTAATGATAACTTTGAGATTGTAGTCAACAATACTGTATTATATACTTCAACACTGCTAAGAGACTAGATCTTAAATGTTCTCACTACAAAAAAGAAATGGTCATTATGTGATATTATAGAAGTGTTAGCTAACGCTATGGTGATAATCATATTGTAATATATAAATATGTCAAATCAACATATTGTACACCTTAAACTTACACAATGTAAAATGCTTTTATATCTCTATAAAAAATTACATAAAATATAAAGCTTTTTTTTCCCTCAAAATAGAAATCTATCTACTGGATATAAGGACAACAAGTGATTTCATCCAAACTGAAATATGGGCAAAAATTAAGTAGAAAACACTGGTAGGAAAATGAAATGCAAAAGCCACATTTATGTTTAGCCACTAGTCCACTCCCACTAACTTCTCTCGCGTCATCATTTTCCTCCGGAAATTCAGGGTTCACATCGACAACAACAGTACACCTATGAATTATTAGAAAAGTGAGGTAAAAATGTGGGGCAAAGACCAGCCTGGGAAAAGCTACAAAACTATAAAAAGTTGTTTCTGATGTCCTCCCTTCCTCCTTCTCTACCACCTCAGTTTTTCTACTGTACATCCTCTTTCCTTCAAAACAAAACAAAACAAAAACAAAGCCTCATTTTTATAACTTCAATAGTTGAATAGCAGATAGTGTCATTTTTGCCTCCTGTTATTGACTGTGTGTTAGAAATCTGTCTACTCTTTTAGATTAATTAAAAACATGTAATGCAAAATGTCTATTAACATTAACCTAGAATCAGCATTAGGGATTTAGATCTTTAATTGAAGTTTCTTTTCATTTTCAAGCTATTCTGTCAAATATGGATGAGGCATTTTATTGTTGTAAATGCAAATGCTTGTTCTGTATGGTACATGAAAGGTCAAAGCAATTCATATCTGCTTCTTCAAAATATTTTACTTCAAGGAGACCCCTTGATTAATATTTTATTCAAATAGATTTATTTCATAAATTTCATTTTTTGGAACTTTGCCCCTTCAGGTTTACCTGGCTCTAAGAAATTCATTCTGTGACTTCTCCTGAAATAGCAAAATGTCAGGGGCGGGAGGTGGCTGTCAACGTGATCATAAAACCTGAAGAGTTCTGATATATCTCAGATAAGCATCCAGGCTTACCTGTGATTATCAGCTTTGAATTAAACACCTGATCTTTTACCAATCCTTAGCACAAAACACACTGTATCATGCTTTTCTCTATTTAGGTATCTATTACATATTAGATATGCTTTTAAATTTTAAAGAAGTAGAAATAACTTGATTTTGAATGAGCATACTTGATACGGTAAATTTTTAATAAAATGCAGAAATTTAAATACACACTTTTGATAGATTTACTATTTGTAAAATTCTAAGTAAATAGTTATAATGCTCCTGTTTCTTTGTGAAGTGATGTATGTTTGGACACAAAGTGCATTTATTGCTTAAGGAAATGAGTAATATAACCAGAAGAAGGAGTAAAAAATTAAATGGTCAATGACACACTAAATTCCAAGTATAGTTGTATTACTATTCCTATTTTACAAATAAGTAAAATTGAGGCTCATGCAGGGTAAGTATTCTCAAAGGATAAAGTTTTCACTGAGTCAAAGTTTATTTACAATAATAATGATTATTAACACAATCATTATCAACATGAAAATGATGTTAGCTACTATTTATTGAGACATATTATATCTGAGGGAAAATACCAAGGGATTTATGCACATTATCTCATACTCCTCCAATGAACCAAGAATGTAGGTATAATTATTTGTAGAGTGATTTTATAACCCACATTGTATGACCAGTTGCATGCACTGTTTTGAATTGACTCAAGATCCCAAGGTCTTAATCATTAAAATAAGTTTCTAGGTATTATACTGACAAACATGATACATAAAATGAGAAAGAGATACGTTTCTAAAAAGTGTCCTCATGTTTGAGAATATACAATGGTTTCGAGATTAATAAGTGTATGAGAACTCTTTGACAAGTAGATGTTCTTCAGAATACAAAGGTGATTAAAATAAAATGAGAATGAGATCAGGAAAACATTCAGATACAGTGTGACTTCAACTTTTGTGTATGAAAAGGTGGCTGGGTAGCAGCTTTATAATGTTATTTTTTAAACTTAATTTCACACCTAAGACAACTATGCAGAATGCATAAAACACAAAAAGAACAATTTAAAACATTGGAAATCACCTAATCAACCATAACATAGTGTGTCAAGATCTCAGAGTAAAAGCAAGTGCAATGAAATGAGCCATATTCTAAGACCCTGTTGTCTTATTTGTGGCAGGGGCATGGGAGACTGATAGAAAGCTGAATCTTAGAGCACATGGCTCTGTGATGTGATGGAATTATTACATCTTCTCTGTAGGAATATCCAGAGCCTGTGACAGCAATCACACACGATGACAGGTTTGGAATTTTGACTAGGAAGCAGCACCAAATAACATAAAACCAAATTGAAAAACAGGCAGTATAAACTGAATCATAATTGATACTGACAATGAAAGGTATCAAACATGATCATTATGATAATAACTATGATTAATATATTAAGGAAAGGAGACTAAAAATAGAGAATTTCCCCAGAGAACGTGAATATATTAGAAAAGGACATCCTAGAAGTGAAAAATAAAATAACTAAGCTTAAGTATTATAGAGATGGGATTAAAGAGCAGAGTACATACAATGGAGAATTGGTAAAGTGGAAGTTATATCAGTACAAAATACCTGGAGTAAAGCATAAATAGGGAAACATCTTTATAAATACAGAAAGATGTGTCAAACCATAATGGAGCATGATGGAAAAGTATAGTGTATATGTAATTTGTTATAAAAGAATAGACCTGAGCAGAGAATTTTCTAAAACTGTTGAAAAAGATCAATCTACACATTCAAAAGGCTCTATGAAGCCCAAGCTTGATAAGTACAACAAAAAACACACTAAATATAACCTAGCAAACTGCTGAAAATCAAAGACAAAAAATATTAATAACTGCCATATGAAAAAAATACACTTTCTTAGTAAAGAAACAGTTGAAACTAACTTTTGATTTCTCAAAAGAAACCATGTAAGCATGAAAACAAAAAAAGACACCTTTTTGTGCTGAAATAAAATAATTGTCATCCTAGAATTCTGTAGACAGTGAAATTGTTTTTTTTTTAATTTAGCAAATGAAAACTGACATTTTCCTGACAGAGGCCTGGACTAAAAGAAATGCTAAAGTAAAACAAGGTAAATTATGTTAAATGAATTACACCAACACAAGAAGGAAGGAAAAGTAACAGAAAATATTATGTCAGTAAATATTAAGGAATATACAATTTTAAAACCATAACTTTAAGAGATTAAAATATATGCATAATTAAAATATATCAAGACAATAGAAAAATATGGTATGTGGTAAATAGAGGTTGTGTAAAATCTTGCATTTTCTTAGAAGTAGTAAAAGTACATATTTAAGGTTGACTACAAGTAGGGTATCCATTCTAATCACTAAGGCAAGCACTGAGAAAATATTAATAAACATTAATAACAAGTTAAAAGTAAATATCTCAACAAAGTACTTAAGACAATAAATAAGAAAGAACAAAACCAGAAGAGACACAAAGAAAACAAAGAGTAACTGGGCAGATAGAAGAATTTATATTAAACATAAATGTCAATCAAATAATTTTTAAAATGATGATCAAAAAACTAAAAATAAAAACAAAAAGAGCAAATGAAGCTTGAATTATAATGCACAAGAGCCATTCTCCAAATAGAATACCAAAAAGTAGAAACTATACATATACAAACGCACACACACAAACACACATGACTTAGACAAAAACACTAAATAAATGTGTGGCTTTATTAACATGCAAAAGTAAACTGTAAAGCAAGAAACAATACCACTGAAAGAGTGGCATGATTTTAGGTGCTACAGGCAACAAGATTTGCATATAAACTGGATGAGAATGACAGATAAACAGAGAATCAAGGATGACTTCAAGGTGTTAGGTAAGAATAAATTAAAAAATGGAGTCTTCAACTAATGAGCAGCAATATGGATAGAGCAAGTTTGGGGGAAAGATCAGATCAAATGAGTTTGTGATGCCTGTTAAACATACAAGGAGAGATATCGAGTAGGAATTTGGATATACACTTTGGATTTCAGAGGAAAGGCTAGGGTTTGAGGTATATATTTGGGAGTGATCAGCACCTACCTAATATTTAAAGTCACAAGGCTAGAGATCATCAAAAGGACAATTATAGATAGAAAAGAGAAGAGATGTAAGACCTGAGAGCTCTGGAATCCTCCAAGGTTAAAAGTTTAGAGGTATTGCACATCAGTCCTATGGGCTTCGTGGATGTCTGGAAAAGGCTCGGGTTGTGGTTGACGCTCTTCAACAACTCAATGCACAGCTGAGAAGTGACTGTCATCCTCCATGTAGCCTGGTAACAGAAGTCCTTACACTACCAGGTCCATTGTCTCATCTGAGAAATCCCTTGACCCTTATGTCCATACTAATAGCCTTCCCTATACAAGATGTTACTTCTACCACTATACTCATCCCCTGATGATTATATACCTTTGAAAGCAGAGGTGTTTGTGACCATTGTCTTCAGGCTACACAATGACCACAAAATGTCTCATTTGAGCAGTGAATTACACACACTAACAAAATCCTTTTAAATATTCCTATGGGTCAATAAGCAAAGAACCATCTAATCAACCAATGAACAAAAATATAAATGAAAACAGAACAAAAAGTTAAGGACTGTCAGTGAGTGAGAATGTAGCTTTACGTATGTAACTGATGAGTTTGGTTCAGTAGAAATGGAAAAACCAAGCATGGAGTAATTTTCACACCAGAGTCTGAGTGCATTACTCTGCCACACAGTTATTCACCCTACTGACCCTGTAGATAGGTCTTTCACCCTGTGTGTTCTATTGCTGATGATCAAAGATTTGAAATTAATTTTAACAGCTATGTTTCTATTGTTAGTACCTTTAAGTCTGTCATAAATTCCTTTGATGACTGTCAGAATAACTTGCATAATCATAGTTCAACATACATCATTTTATGTATAATTATAATAATTTCTCTTCCATTAAAATGTCTTACAAACGAAGAACAGAAATCTAGTTCATGATGTGTAAATGAGTATGTTTTCTTTTTTTTTTTTTTTTTTTTTTAAGAATTTCACTTTATTTATTTTATTTATTTACTTATTGGCTGTGTTGGGTCTTCGTTTCTGTGCGAGGGCTTTCTCCAGTTGCGGCAAGCGGGGGCCACTCTTCATCGCGGCGCGCGGGCCTCTCACTATCGCAGCCTTTCGTTGCGGAGCACAGGCTCCAGACGCGCAAGCTCAGTAGTTGTGGCACACGGGCTACTAGCTCCGCGGCATGTGGGATCTTCCCAGACCAGGGCTCGAACCCGTGTCCCCTGCATTGGCAGGCAGACTCGCAACCACTGCGCCACCAGGGAAGCCCATGAGTATGTTTTCTTATCTTCCTTCACCAAATCCAACTGAAACAACTGAAAGGATATAAAATAGAACTATTTACAGAGTATGAGGCAAATCAGGAAATGTGTCATTAATGGAACAAAACAATGAGAAATTAATCTAAGACACAAAGCAGGTGAAATCAGATCAATATAAAAGTATAAAAATATTGGGCATCTTTCAAAGATATACAGGTGAAAATCAGGACAACAGAAAATCCAGATTCCACAGAAGAATTTTTGAATATCTATACTATCAGGTGCTAACAAATTGGGAAAAAGGAATGGAATGTAGGTCTTCAGTACAGTTATTAAATTATTCTGTCACAACTACTGTAGTTTCTAGTCCTCAGGGTCGTTGACCCCAGTATTTGTTCTAAGACTGAAGCCCGAGAAGAGATGACTGAAGATTTTGCCAGAGGAAACTGCCAGAGTGCGGGGTCTTGTTGGAGAAATGAAGCAGTTCCCCTAGGTGATGTTTGATCTCTTCAGCAAATGAACTCAAACCCAGGAAGCAAGCCTCCCATATATTCAAAAGGAAATATAGATACTTCTTGGCCTCATACCCATCTCTGATTCCTTCTTTACAGTAGCCAAGGAACTATAATCAGTGTACATATGTACATAGCCATTCACCTGTTACTCCATAGAGAGTACATGTTTTTTAAAAGCCCAAGACATTCACAAAAAAGGAAATGTGTAATAATAAAAAAAAAGAAACCTCTAAAACTAAAAGTACATACTAGAATGGCAACAAGAACACATAATCGTTTTATGTAATGGTTTTCATCTATAAAATTTCAAAGCTGAAATTATAGAAATTATAGGCTGTTTGAACTAATTTCTATTAAAAAACCTAGGGATGCTACTGCCCCAAAAATGCCTTTATGCAAAATAAGAAAAGGTGCTCGTTCCTGAAAGCAATGTTTTTGACATTATTATATGTCACACAATGTTAATATATTACTGAACTTGGGAAGAGCAAAACTGAAGGGGTCTCCCCATTTCTGCAGTGTTAGGTGACCATGAACAGTGTCAGCCTGAAAAGGAAATAAGAGAAAAAGGACTATGGAAGGTGTCAGAGAGGCCCTGATTCTAGGATTCAATGAGTAGCTTCCTGCTTAAATTCACCCAAAGAGCTATTCTTTAAGAATAAAAACAATGAACAATATAAACTTTGAGAATCAGTGTCCTGAGCCCTGGTTGTGAACCTGGGGAAGTTGTTTAGCACACTCCTGTATAGCACAGGAGCACACTCCTGTTTGATCAGTCTCTTCCCAGGGAAGCCAAGGGTGAGAATCCAGGGCTCTGAGAAA
This sequence comes from Balaenoptera physalus, assembly GCF_965194825.1. Lineage (NCBI taxonomy): Eukaryota > Metazoa > Chordata > Mammalia > Artiodactyla > Balaenopteridae > Balaenoptera > Balaenoptera physalus. The sequence continues at coordinate 8,118,261 of NC_138882.1, forward strand.
TAAGTTGACTGGGAAAGAAACCCCATGAGATACCCAGAAAGCAGTAAGGACAAGATGTGGCTGTAGGTAGGTCTGTGTGCCCATCACCAGCTATTTGTGTTCTTGTGGGTTTATTTAGGAGGAAGCTTTCCTCTTCTCCAGGACTCTGCTGGGAAACCAAGGCTGTGTTTCCTCACACACTCTCATATAAGTTACCATCTGAGATGTGACTAGCATGCACCCAGATGGTACATTACCCTGCAGAGCATAACTTGTACAACCAAAGGTGCCCTGTCAGAACCCAGTGAATGGGATCAAAGCACTGTTGGAGAATCCAAAGCCTTAAATATATTTAATAATAAGAAAACAGGTTTAAAAATTAATGAATTCAACTTCCAACTAAAGTATAACCATTCAAAGTAGGTGAATAGGGAAATTTAAGGTAAGTCCAGTAATCAGATGAAAAACAAAGATCTGTAGATGATAAAAGAAAGACTGTGTTTAAGTCTAATAAAATGCAAATATGATTAGGATGTATGCTAACAGATTGAGGTGATTAAACATAACTACATTTTATACAGCACATTAATGTTTATCAGTAATTTGAAAAAAAATTGAATGATCAAGTAAATTTCAAAAAAATTGCTAATGTTAAGTCATGGGGATTATTTAACTTGAATAGGCTTTATTTTTCTTTTAATTTTTATTGGAGTATAGTTGATTTACAATGTTGTGTTAGTTTCAGGTGTACAGCAAAGTGAATCAGCTATATGTATACATATATCCTCTCCCTCTTGGACCTCCCTCCCACCCCCACATCCCACCCATCTAGGTCACCAGAGAGCACTGAGCTGAGCTCCCTGAGTTACACAGCAGGTTCCCACCAGCTATCTATTTTACACATGGTAGTGCACACACATCAATCCCAGAGTCCCCAATCATCCCAGCCCTCCCTCCTCACCCCATGTCCACACGTTCATTCTCTACGTCTATGTCTCTATTCCTGCCCTGGAAATAGGTTCATCTGTATTATTTTTCTAGATTCCACATGTATGGGTTAATATATGATATTTGTTTTTCTCTTTCTGGCTTACTTCACTCTGTATGACAGACTCTAGGTCCATCCATGTATCTACAGATGACCTGATTTCATTCCTTTTAATGGCTGAGTAATATTCCATGGTATGTATACATACCATGTCTTCTTTATCCATTCATCTGTCGATGGACATTTAGGTTGCTTCCATGTCCTGGCTATTGTAAATAGTGCTGCAGTGAACATTGGGGTGCATGTGTCTTTTTCAGTTATAGTTTTCTCAGAGTATATTCCCAGTAGTGGGATTGCTCGGTCATATGATAGTTCTATCTTTAGTTTTTTAAGGACCTCCATACTGTTCTCCATAATAGTTGTACCAATTTACATTCCCACCAGCAGTGCAAGAGAGTTCCTTTTTTTCCACACCCTCTCCAGCATTTATTGTTTGAGATTTTTTGATGATGGCCATTCTCACTGGTGTGAGGTGATACCTCACTGTAGTTTTGATTTGCATTTCTCTAATAATTAGTGATGTTGAACATCTTTTCATGTGCCTCTTGGTCATCTATATGTCTTCTTTGGAGAAATGTTTATTTAGGTCTTCTGCCCATTTTTTGTTTTGGTTGTTTTTTTTTTTTGATATTGAGCTGCATGAGCAGTTTGTATATTTTGGAGATTAATGCCTTGTCAGTTGCTTCATTTGCAAATATTTTCTCCCAATCTAAGAGTTGTCTTTTTGTTGTGCTTATGGTTTCCTTTGGTGTGCAAAAGTTTTTAAGTTTCATTAGGTCCCACTGGTTTATTTTTGTTTTTATTTTTATTACTCTAGGAGGTGGATCAAAGAGATATCGGTGCTAATTATGTCAGAGAGTGTTCTGCCTATGTTGTCATCTAAGAGTTTTATAGTGTCAGGTCTTACATTTAGGTCTTTAATAGATTTTGAGTTTATTTTTGTGTATGGTGTAAGGGAGTGTTCTAATTGCATTCTTTTACATGTAGCTGTCCTGTTTTCCCAGCACCACTTATTGAAGAGACTGTCTTCTCCCTGTATATTCTTACCTCCTTTGTCATAGATTAGGTGACCATAGGTGTGTGGGTTTATCTCTGGGTTTTCTATCCTGTTCCATTGATCTATATTTCTGTTTTTGTGCCAGTACCATACTGTCTTGATTACTGTAGCTTTGTAGTATAATCTGAAGTTGGGGAGCCTGATTCCTCCAGCTCCATTTTTCTTTCTCAAGATTGCTTTGACTATTCGAGCTCTTTTGTGTTTCCATACAAATTATAAAAACTTTTATTCTAATTCTTTGAAAAATGCCATTGGTAATTTGATAGGGATTGCACTGAATCTATAGATTGCCTTGGGTAGTATACTTATTTTGACAATATTGACTCTTCCAGTCCAAGAACATGGTATAGCTCTCCATTTGTTTGTTTCTTCTTTGATTACTTTCATCAGTGTCTTATAATTTTCTGCATACAGGTCTTTTGCCTCCTTAGGTAGGTTTATTCCTAGGTATTTTATTCTTTTTGTTTGAATGGTGAATGGGATTATTTCCTTAATTTCTCTTTCTGATCTTTCATTGTTAGTGTAAAGGAGTGCAAGTGATTTTGGTGCATTAATTTTGTATTCTGCAACTTTACCAAATTCATTGATTAGTTCTAGTAGTTTTCTGGTGGCATCGTTAGGATTTTCTAGATATAGTATCATGTCATCTGCAAACAGTGACAGTTTTACTTCTTCTTTTCCAATTTGTATTCCTTTTATTTCTTTTTCTTCTCTAATTGCCATGGCTAGAACTTCCAAAATTATGTTGAATAATAGTGGTGAGAGTGGACATCCTTGTCTTGTTCCTGATCTGAGAGGAAATGCTTTCAGGTTTTCACCACTGAGAATGATGTTTGCTGTGGCTTTTTCATATATGGCGTTTATTATGTTGAGGTAGGTTCCCTCTATGCCCACTTTCAAGAGAGTTTTTAACATAAATACGTGTTGAATTTTGTCAAAACCTTTTTCTGCATCTATTGAGATGATCATATGGTTTTTATTCTTCAATTTGTTAATATGGTGTATCACATTGATTGATTTGCACATATTGAAGACTCCTTGCATCCCTTGGATAAATCTCACTTTTTCATGTTGTATGATCCTTTTAATGTGTTGTTGGGTTCTGTTTGCTAGTGTTTTGTTGAGGATTTTTGCGTCTATGTTTATTAGTGATATTGGTCTGTAATTTTCTTTATTTGTAGTATCTTTGTCTGATTTTGTTGTCAGGGTGATTGATGGTGGCCTCATAGAATGGGCTTGGGAGTATTCCTTCCTCTGCAATTTTTTGGAAGAATTTGAGAAGGATGGGTATTAACTCTTCTCTAAATGTTTGATAGAATTCTATTGTGAAACCATCTGATCCTGAACTTTTTGTTTCCTGGAAGATTTTTAATCACAATCTCAATTTCAGTGCTAGTGATTGGTCAGTTTATATTTTCTATTTTTCCTGGTTCAGTCTTGGAAGGTTGTACCTTTCTAAGAATTTGTCCATTTCTTCCAGGTTGTCCATTTTATTGGCATGTAGTTGCTTGTATTAATCTCTTAAGATCCTCTCTATTTCTGTGGTGTCAGTTGTAATTTCTCCTTTTTCATTTCTAAGTTTATTGGTTTGAATCCTCTCCCTTTTTTTTCTTGATGAGTCTGGCTAAAGGTTTATCAATTTTGTTTATCTTCTCAAAGAACCAGCTTTTAGTTTCATTGATTGTTGCTATTGTTTTCTTTGTTTCTATTTCACCTCTGATTTTTATGATTTCTTTCCTTCTACTAACTTTGGGTTTTGTTTGTTCTTTTTTCTCTAGTTGCTTTAGGTGTAAGATTAGGTTGTTTATTTGAGCTTTTTCTTGTTTCTTGAGGTAGGATTGAATTGCTATAAACTTCTCTCTTAGAACTGCTTTTGCTGCATCCCATAGGTTTTGGGGTGTGTTTTTGTTGTCATTTGTTTCTAGGTATTTTTTAAATTTCCTCTTTGATTTCTTCAGTGATGTCTTGGTTTTAGTAGCATATTGTTTAGCCTCCACGTGTTTGTGTTTTGTACAGTTTTTTTCCTGTAATTTATTTCTAATCTCATAGCATTGTGATTGGAAAAGATGCTCTATAGGATTTCAAGTTTCTTAAATTTCCTGAGGCTTAATTTGTGACCCAGGATATGATCTATCTTGGAGAATGTTCCGTGTGCACTTGAAAGAAAGTGTATTCTGCTGCTTTCAGATGGAATGTCCTCTAAATATCCATTAAGTCTAACTGGTCTATTGTATCATTTAAAGCCTATCTTTCCTTACTTATTTTCTGTCTGGTTGATTTGTCCATTGGTGTAAGTGGGGTGTTAAAATCCCCCACTATTACTGTGTTACTTTCCATTTCCCTTTATGGCTGTTAGCATTTGCCTTATGAATAGAGGTACTGCTATGTTGAGTTCATAAATATTTATTATTATTATGTATTCTTCTGGGATTGATCCCTTGAAAATTCTGTAATGTCCTTCCTTGTCTCTTGTAACCATCTTTATTTTAAAGTCTAGTTTATCTGATATGAATTTTGCTACTCAAGCTTTCTTCAGATTTCAATTTGCATGGAATATCTTTTACTATTCCCTCACTTTCAGTCTGTATGTGTCTCTCAGTCTGAAGTGGGTCTCTTGTAGACAGCATATATACAGGTCTTGTTTTTGTATCCATTCATCCAGCCCATGACTTTTGGTTGGAGCATTTAATCTATTTACACACCCACAAGGCCTCTTCTGTACATGTGGGTCCTGGGCCTGAGCCCCTGCCACACACCACCAAAGCCTTTTCCACTCACGTGGGTCCTGGGCCTGAGTCCCTCCTCCCCAGGCCTCTTCCAGACATGTGTGTGCCAGGCCCAAGCCCCGCCTCTGTCAAAGCCACCTCTGGCGGCCCAGGTCCTGGCAGCCCGAGCTCCGCTCCCCTCCAAGGCCACCTCCGGCTGCGCTGGCCCCTGTAGGCACACCTGTGGAGGCCTGTACCCCATCTGGCCTGCACGGCAATATGTCCTCCATGCCAGCTTCAGGAACAGATGCTGATAAAAGGAACACACGCAGAGGTGGGACTGACACAGTGGGTCCAGAGACCTACCTAGAGATCTTGGAGGCCTACTGGAGAGGCAAGGTTAAGCTGTAGCTCACCATGGGATAAGGACACTGACAGGAGGCAACAGGGAATTTTTAAATTTTTTTACATTGTTTTAATTTTAATTTTTTGATTTTCTTAATTTTTTCCCACTATCATGGTTCTTTTTTGTTTTATTACTGTTGTTTTATTTTTATTGATTTTTTCTAATATATTTTTCACTTTTCTAATTTCATTTTCTTTTTTGTTCTTTGTTATTGTTTGTTATTGTTCTGCTCTTTTCTGTTTGTTGCTTTTTTTTTTTTTTTTGCCATGTGTGTTGCTTGCGGTGTCTTGGTTCCCAGGCCAGGGGTCAGGCCTGAGCTTCTGTTGTGGGAGAACAAAGTCCAAGCCACTGACAACTGTACTAGCAGAGAACTTCATGTCCCAGGGAGTATTAATCAGTGTGAGGTCTCCCAGAGTTCCTCATCTGGGCACCAAGACCCGCCTCCACCCAGCTGCCTGCAAACTCCAATGCTGGATGCCTCACGCCAAACAACCGGCAAGACAGGAACACAACCCCACCCATCAAAAAATAAGATGACAAAAAAATATGTTACAGACAAAGAAGCAAGGTAAAAACTTACAAGACCAAATAACTTAAGAGGCTATACCTACCTGAAAGAGAATTCAGAGTAATGATAGTAAAGATGATCCAAAATCTCAGATATAGAATGAAAACATGGATCAAGAAAATACAAGAAGTGTTTAACAAGGACCTAGAAGAACTAAAGAACAAACAAACAGTGATGAACAACACAATAACTGAAGTGAAAAATACACTAGAAGGAATCAATAGCAGAATAACTGAGACAGAAGAATGAAAAAGTGAGCTGGAAGATAGAATGGTGCAAATAACTGCCGACGAGCAGAGTAAAGAAAAAAGAATGAAAAGAAATGAGGAAAGTCTCAGAAACCTCTGGGACAACATTAAATGCACCAACATTCGAATTATAGGGGTCACAGAAGAAGAAAAGAAAGAGAAAAGATCTGAGAAAATATTAAAAGAGATTATAGTCTAATACTTCCCTAATATGGGAAAGGAAATAGTCACCCAAGTCCAGGAAGTGCAGAGAATCCCATACAGGATAAACCCAAGGAGAAACATGCCAAGACACAAGTTAATCAAAAATTAAATTCAAAGAAAAAATATTAAAAGCAACAAGGGAAAAGCAAAAAATAACATACAAGGGAATCCCCATAAGGTTAACAGTTGATTTTTCAGCAGAAACTCTGCAAGCCAGAAGGGAGTATAGTAGGATATATTTAAAGTAATGAAATCAAAAAACCTACAACTAAGATTACTCTACCCAGCAAGAATCTCATTCAGATTTGATGGAGAAATCAAAAGCTTTTCAGACAAGCAAAAGCTAATAGAAATCACCACCACCAAACCAGCTTTACAACAAATGCTAAAGGAAGTTCTCTAGGTGAGAAACACAAGAGAAGAAAAAGACCTACAAAAACAAACCCAAAACTATAAAGAAAATGGTAATACATTATTACCATTTGAACATACATATCCATTCCTCTGTTGATAGACATTTAGGTTGCTTCCATGTCCTGGATATTGTAAATAGTGCTGCAATTAAAATTAGGGTGCATGTATCTTTTCAAGTTATGGTTTTCCCCTGGTTGTATGCCTAGGAGTTGGATTGCTGGGTCAATGATAGCTCTATTTTTAGTTTTTTAAGGAACCTCCATACTGCTCTCCATAGTGGCTGTACCAATTTACATTCCCACCAACAGTGCAAGAGGGTTCCCTTTTCTCCACACCCTCTCCAGCATTCATTGTTCATAGATTTTGTGATGATGGCCATTCTCACCGGTGTGAGGTGATACCTCATTGTGGTTTTGATTTGCATTTCTCTAATAATTAGTGATGTTGAGCATCTTTTCATGTGCTTTTTTGCCATCTGTATGTCTTCTTTGGAGAAATGTCTATTTAGCTCTTCTGCCCATTTTTTGATTGCGTTGTATGTTTTTTGGATATTGAGCTGCATGAGTTGTTTGCATATTTTGGAGATTAATCCCTTGTTGGTTGCTTCATTTACAAATATTTTCTCCCATTCTGAGGGTTGTCTTTTCATTGTGTTTATGGTTTCCTTTGATGCACAAAAGCTTTTAAGTTTAATTAGTTTTCCTCCGAAAGCAGCAGAATACACTTTCTTCTCAAGTGCAAATGGAACATTCTCTAAGCTAGATCACATCTTGGGTCAAAAATGAAGCCTGAGTAAGTTTTAAGAAAATTGAAATCATATCAAGCATCTTTTCCAAACGCAACGCTATGAAATTGGAAATCAATTACAGGAAAAACAACTGTACAGAACACAAACACATGGACCTTAAACAATATGTTACTAAATAACGAATGGATCACTGAAGAAATCAAGGAGGAGATAAAAAAATACCTAGAGACAAATGACAATGAAAACAAGGATCCAAAACCTATGGATTTCAGCAAAAGCAATTCTAAGGGAGAAGTTTATAGCAATACAATCTTACCTTACAGAACAAGAAAAATCTCAAATAAACAGTCTAACATTACACCTAAAGCAACTAGAGAAAGAAGAACAAACAAAACCCAAAGTTTGTAGAAGGAAAGAAATCACAAAGATCAGAGCAGAAATAAAGGAAATAGAGATGGAGAAAACAATGGCAAAGATCAATGAAATTAAAAGCTGGTTCTTTGAGAAGATAAACAAAATTGATAAACCTTTAGCCTGACTCATCAAGAAAAAAATGGAAGAACTCAAACCAATAAAATTATAAATGAAAAAGGAGAAGTTACAACTGACATTACAGAAATACAAAGGATCATAAAAGACTACTACAAGCAACTGTATACCAATAAATTGGACAGTGTCGAAGAAATGGACAAATTCTTGGAAAGGTACAATCTCTCAAGACTGAACCACGAAGAAATAGAAAATATGAACATACCAATCACAAGTAATGAAATTGACACTGTGATTAAATTCTTCCAACAAGCAAAATTCTAGGACCAGATGGCTTCACAGTCAAATTCTATTTAACTTTAATAGGCTTTAAATGAAAAGAAGCTTATAATATATTAAAACAAGAAGAGAAAAAATTCTAGTTTCAGATGTTCCAAAACAGAAAAATAGAAAATGCTGTTGTAATTCTTTTTATAAATACAGCATGAAATTTACACCTATATCAAGCATTATTGTTCTCACAAGAAAAACAGCAGATATATTTCATTTATGCAAATAGAGATGCACAAATACTTAATAAAATATTAAGTGTGCCAAATACAATGGCAGAGTTAAAAATAATATAATAATGGTTGTTTCACTAAAGAAACACAAAGGTGTTTCAACCTTAGAAAAATCATCAACATAATTCAATTTAATAACAACTAAAGGAAAGAACATCATTTGAATATTTCAGTAGATACTAAATGTATTTGATAATCTTTAATAAGTCTTTGTGATTAAATTATTGATAAGCAGAAAAAACTAGCATGATTTTTATTGATAAAGTACATCTCAATATCAATTCTTAACAATGTGATGAAGTGATAGAATTGCTATTATTGTCAGGAAAAATATACTGAAATCTCTCATCATTGCTAATTTTTAGTATTGTTCTGCAGTTAGTAAGGAGTAAATAAGACATTGAAAACGCAGTATAGATGTTGAAAAGGCATAATCAGTATCCACAGGTGGAAACACAAGAGAATCTACTTAAAAAACAATTACTGGAATCAGTTCAAAAGGCTAGTAACTTTTCTGTGTTTTTTTTACTTATTCTAGAAATAACCACTAAGGTAAAGTGAGTATGTATTATCAGTGTTCTACTACTGCTATAATACATTACCATAAATGTAGTGTGTGAAACAACACTCATTTACTATTTCACAGTTCTGTAGGTCAGAACTCTGGGATTGCATGGTGAGGTTCTCTGTTCAGCATATCATAAGACTGAAAATGAGGTGTAGGCTGAAGCTGCAGTTCTCATATGGGGTGTGGGGTTCTTCTAACTTTACTGGTTGTTGTCCAAATCCAGTATTTTGCAGCTCTAAGTAGAAGGTCCCCATTTCCTTATTAACTGTCAGCCAGGCCACTCTCTGCCCCTAAGGGATGTCCACATTCCTCTCACCTGGCCTCCTCTATTATCAAAGCTGCATCAGTATGTGAACCCTTATCAAGCTCCTAATTTCTTTGGCTTTTTCTCCTGCTGCCAGCCGGAGACATCTCTACTGTTAAAAAGATTTCTGCAATTAGATTTGGTCCACCTGGATAATCTATCTTAAGGTCAACTGTGATGCAAGAAGAATTCTTTCACAATTACAAAAACTTATATGTGTGTGTGTATATATATATACACATATATATAATAACTTTATAGAGAGACATAATCTTGTATGGGAAAAAGAAAGTATAACTGTTAGAAACACAAGCTCTGAAAACAAACTGCATGGTTCAGTCCCAACCTCCCCTAAGAGAGAAATTATTTGTTTCATGTGCCTTGATGTTCTCATTTATAACAGGGAAAAAATAACAGTACATATTTCACAGGGTTGTTTTGAGTACTTAATGAGCTAAAAATGCACTTAAAACAGCATATATAGTAGCTTCAAATTAATTTTTTAAATGTACTACAATTTTATTTGAAATTACAATATGAACTTTGGGTCAATTGTCAAAGTTATAATTTTTTTTGAAAAATTAAATGTCAAAGAATAATCAACAACCTTTTGAAAAGAAAAAAAAATGTACTTCTGTTAGCAAAATACACTATCAAGCACCAAATGACATAATTCTAGCACAGAAAAAGACAAATTCATTCATTTATTCACTCTACAACAGGAACTTATGTAGGCACTACAAACAGATAAAGCAGTAACAGAAAAGACAAAAACCCCTGAATGGAACTTACATTTAGAATAAATGGAAAAATGTCATTTACAGTGTTCTAAAAGGACTCTGAGCCTGGCAATAATAATCACTGCTTTAGGTACAAAATAGACCGCTAGTCATGATTTATTTTAATCTGAGAACATGATTTGGTAATTTAATTCCTACATATGTCAATTGATGAACAAAATAGAGCATAAACTCTTTGAGAATAGTTGATTTACTCAGCTTTGTATCTTCTGTAGCATTTATCAAAGTAGCAGAGTATAGACTACCTCATATTACCTGAATGCCTGAACAAAAGAATATGTGAGATAATAACTTTCTGTAAATCTTTCCAAAACTATGAGCAAAAGGGTAGGATTTTTAATTTATTTGCCCTTTTATTTTTAATCAATATTCACTGAATAAAGAAAGCATAGAGAAGCAATTTTCTTTAATTGTAATTGAAATAAACAAAACAAAACTCTGCTTGCAAGAGTATCAGAGAAATAATGAAGTGAAATAAACATTACATTAAGAGAAGAGTTGGGGACTTCCCTGGTGGTTCATTGGTAAAGAATCCTCCTTACAGTGCAGGGGACGCGGGTTACATCCATGGTCAGGGAACTAAGATCCCACATGTGGCAGAGCAGCTAAGCTCATGCGCCAGAACTACTGAGCTTGTGTGCCTCAAAGAGAGAGCCCACATGCTGCAAACTACAGTGCCCACATGCTCTGGAACCCATGTGCCACAACTAGAGAGCGAAAACTTGCAGGCCACAACTAAAGAGAAGACTGTGCGCCACAATGAAAAATCCCTCATGCCTCAACGAAGATCCCGTGTGCCACAACTAAAACCAGACTCAGCCAAAAATTATAAATAAATAAACAAATAAAAAATAAATCTTTAAAAAAAAACCAGAAGAATTGAATGAGAAACAATTATATATCCAAGTTCTTCTAATGAGTAACTATTATAAAACAGGCAAATTCATATTGCCAATTTTTATATTAATGTGTTTAAATATTAGGATGTAAATTTTCTAGGTTTTGCATAATTATATTTTTACACAATAATTCCAACATTGTTTTTGTGGAATAAAAATAGTGATATCTGAAAGAGAAGTGTCGGCTCTTATGTTGACACTATATTAGCAGCTCTATGTTCATTTTCTCCTTTCAACTTCAAAATACATTTGAAGAAACAGATGAAGGAGTTCTAGTTCACCAAGGTCAAGCTATTGGCCCCAAACTACATATTTATGAAGTTCTGAGTTGTCACTGAATGCAAATTTGTATTTCTGTAAAACCTATGCTTCTTAGCATATGTTTTTCATAATTGGAAAAGGAAGAGAGAAGAGAGGGTGGGAGAGAGGGAGGAAAGTCAAGTATAATTATTAAAATAATTTAATTTCATTGAAATTAAATTATATAGTTAATGGTTTACATATATATTTTATCTTTATATCATAGGTACTTTTAAAAAACTATGTCAATATGTTACACATTTTAAAATGTTATTTGAGTAGTTTCATATGGTCTCTGTTTGTAATATGTTGAATTCTCAGACCATGTTAGTGAGGTTCATCTTTGCTGATATGCTTGGAACTATTTCATTAATTTTTCTGGAGGCTAGGTCATTTTAAGTTTTGATATTAGAAAATATGGCTGCACTAAACACTGTTGTCCTGTGCCTCTTTGGGCACAGCATAAGAGTCTCTGCAGGGTAAGCAACGAGTGTAGAATTCCTGTGGAATAGGCTGTCTTTAGTTTTGGGCAACTTAATTTTGTGAGGTATTGTCAAAATGACATTAAGATTGTTTTGGCAGATTTGCACTCCCACCAGCATGCAGACGTTTCCTTTTTTTCCACATTCTCAGCATCAGTTTGTATAATCGGAATCTTATTCTTTTTCCAATATGAGGACACACAGATTTGTGACATGTATTGATTTCTGCCAGTTGCCATTTCTACAGGACTCTTCACACACACCCAAAAGAGAGCATTCTATTTGGAGCTCTCCTTTCCCTGAGAAACAAAGATGAACCATTTTAAAGTCATGAAAGAATTAGCTGAAAGGTTCAAAAGGGTCAACATATGAACATATGACTTTACTGGAGGCAATCCGCTAAAGGAAGCCTATTACATAAACTTATAAATGGGGGAGGAGCTTCAAGATGGCAGAAGAGTAAGACGTGGAGATCACCTTCCTCCCCACAAATACATCAGAAATACATCTACGTGTGGAACACCTCCTACAGAACACCTACTGAACGCTGGCAGAGGACCTCAGACCTCCCAAAAGGCAAGAAACTCCCCACGTACCTGGGTAGGGCAAAAGAAAAAAGAAAAAACAGAGACAAAAGAATAGGGACGGGACCTGCACCACTAGGAGGGAGCTGTGAAGGAGGAAAGGTTTCCACACACTAGGAAGGCCCTTCGCAGGCGGAGACTGCGGGTGGTGGAGGGGGGAGCTTCGGAGCCACGGAAGAGAGCACAGCCACAGGGGTGCGGAGGGCAAAGCAGGGAGATTCCCACACAGAGGAGCGGTGCTGACCAGCACTCACCAGCCCAAGAGGCTTGTCTGATCACCCGCCGGAATGGGTGGGGGCTGGGAGCTGAGGCTCGGGCTTCGGTCGGATCGCAGGGAGAGGACTGGGGTTGGCAGTGTGAACACAGCCTGAAGGGACTAGTGCGCCACAGCTAGCCGGGAGGGAGTCCGGGAAAAAGTCTGCAGCTGCCGAAGAGGCAAGAGATTTTTTCTTGCCTCTTTGTTTCCTGGTGCACGAGGAGAGGGGATTAAGGGCTCCGCTTAAAGGAGCTCCAGAGACGGGTGCAAGCCGCGGCTATCAGCGCGGACCCCAGAGATGGGCATGAGACGCTAAGGCTGCTGCTGCCACCACCAAGAAGCCTGTGAGCAAGCATAGGTCACTATCCACACCTCCCCTCCTGGGAGCCTGTGCAGCCATGGCATGCCTCACGCTGGTGCAACATCACGCCGGGCTCTGCTGCCGCAGGTTCGCCCTAAACTCCATACCCCTCCCTCCCCCCGGCCTGAGTGAGCCAGAGCCCCCGAATCAGCTGCTACTTTAACCCCATCCTGTCTGAGCGAAGAACAGACACCTTCAGGTGACCTACACGCAGAGGCGGGGCCAAATCCAAAGCTGAACCCCAGGAGCTGTGCGAACAGAGAAGAGAAAGGGAAATTTCTCCCAGCAGCCTCAGGAGCAGCGGATTAAATCTCCACAGTCAACTTGATGTACCCTGCAGCTGTGGAATACCTGAATAGACAATGAATCATTCCAAATTGAGGAGGTGGACTTTGGGAGCAACGATATATATTTTTTTCCCCCTTTTTCACTTTTTGTGAGTGTGTGTGTGTATGCTTCTGTGTGTGATTTTGTCTGTATAGCTTTGCTTTTACCATTTGTCCTAGGGCTCTGTCTGTCCGTTTTTTGGGTTTTTTTTTTTCTTTCTTTTTAGTATAGTTTTACCGCTGGTTAGCATTGGTGGATTTGTTTTTTCATTTGATTGCTCTCTTTTTTCTTTCTTTCTTTTTTTTTATTACTTAAAAATTTTTTTAATAATTATTTTTTATTTTAATAAATTTTATTTCATTTTATTTTATTTTATTTTATCTTTTTCATTGTTTCTCTCTTTTTTTCTCCCTTTTCTTCTGAGCCCTGTTGATGACAGGCTCTTGGTGCTCCACCCAGGCATCAGGGCTGTGCCTCTGAGGTGGGAGAGCCAAGTTCAGGACACTGATCCACAAGAGACCTCCCAGCTCCACATAATATCACATGGTGAAAATCTCCCAGAGATCTCCATCTCAACGCTGATACCCAGCTCCACTCAATGACCAGCAAGCTACAGTGCAGGACACCCTATGCCAAACAACTAGCAAGACCCACCCATTAGGAGAGAGGCTGCCTAAAATCATAATAAGGTCACAGACACCCAAAAACACACCACCAGACGCAGACCTGCCCACCAGAAAGACAAGATCCAGCCTCATCCACCAGAACACGGACACTAGTCGCCTCCACCAGGAACCCTACACAGCCCATTGAACCAACCTTAGCCACTGGGGACAGACACCAAAAACGATGGAAACTAGGAACCTGCAGCCTGCGAAAAGGAGACTGCAAACACAGTAAGTTAAGCAAAATGAGAAGACAGAGAAGCACACAGCAGATGAAGGAGCAAGGTAAAAACCCACCAGACCTAACAAATGAAGAGGAAATAGGCAGTCTACTTGAAAAAGAATTCAGAATAATGATAGTAAAGATGATCCAAAATCTTGGAAATAGAATGGAGAAAATAAAAGAAACGTTTAACAAGGACCTAGAAGAACTAAAGAGCAAACAATCATACTAGAGGACTTTAACATCCCACTTTCACCAATGGACAGATCATCCAAAATGAAAATAAATAAGGAAACACAAGCTTTAAATGATACATTAAACAAGATGGACTTAATTGATTAATTGATAGTTATAGGAAATTCCATCCAAAAACAACAGGATACACTTTCTTCTCAAGTGCTCATGGAACATTCTCCATGATAGATCATATTTTGGGTCACAAATAAAGCCTTGCAAAATTTAAGAAAATTGAAATTGTATCAAGTATCTTTTCTGACCACAATGCTACGAGACCAGCTATCAATTACAGGAAAAATCTGTAAAAAATAGAAACACATGGAGGCTAAACAATACACTACTTAATAACCAAGGGATCACTGAAGAAATCAAAGAGGAAATCAAAAAATACCTAGAAACAAATGACAATGAAAACATGAGGACGCAAAACCTATGGGATGCAGCAAAAGCAGTTCTAAGAGGGAAGTTTATAGCTATACAATCCTACCTCAAGAAACAAGAAACATCTCAAATAAACAACCTATCCTTACACCTAAGGCAATTAGAGGAAGAAGAACAAAAAACCCTCAAAGTTAGCAGAAGGAAAGAAATCATAAAGATCAGATCAGAAAGAAATGAATAAGAAACGAAGGAAACGATAGCAAAGATCAATAAATCTAAAAGCTGGTACTCTGTGAAGATAAACAAAATTGATAAACCATTAGCCAGATTCATCAAGAAAAAAAGGGAGAAGACTCAAATCGATATAATTAGAAATGAAAAAGGAGAAGGAACAACTGACACTGCAGAAATATAAAGGATCATGAGAGATTACTACAAGCAACTATATGCCAAAAAAATGGACAACCTGGAAGAAATGGACAAATGCTTAGAAATGCACAACATGCCGAGACTGAGCCAGGAAGAAATAGAAAATAGGAACAGACCAATCACAAGTAATGAAAATGAAACTGTGACAAAAAACCTTCCACCAAACAAAAGGCCAGGACCAGATGGCTTCAGAGGCGAATTCTATCAAACATTTAGAGAAGAGCTAACACCTATCCTTCTCAAACTCTTCCAAAATATAGCACAGGGAGGACACTCCCAAAATCATTCTACGAGACCACCCTGACACCAAAACCAGACAAAGATTTCACAAAGAAAGAAAACTACAGGCCAATATCACTGATGAACATAGATGCAAAAATCCTCAACAAAATACTACCCAACAGAATCCAACAGCACATTAAAAGAATCATACACCATGATCAAGTGGGGTTTATACCAGGAATGCAAGGATTGTTCAATATACGCAAATCAATCAGTGTGATACACCATATTAACAAATTGAAGGAGAAAAACCATATGATCATCTCAATAGATGCAGAAAAAACTTTTGACAAAATTCAACACCCATTTATGATAAAAACCCTCCAGAAAGTAGACATAGAGGGAACTTACCTCAACGTAATAAAGGCCATATATGACAAACCCACAGCCAACATTATCCTCAATGGTGAAAAACTGAAACCATTTCCACTAAGATCAGGAACAAGACAAAGTTGCCCACTCTCACCACTATTATTCAACATAGTTTTGGAAGTTTTAGCCACAACAATCAGAGAAGAAAAAGGAATAAAAGGAATCCAAATCGGAAAAGAAGAAGTAAAGCTGTCACTGTTTGCAGATGACATGATACTATACATAGAGAATCCTAAAGATGCTACCAGAAAACTACTAGAGCAAATCAATGAATTTGGTAAAGTAGCAGGATACAAAATTAATGCACAGAAATCTCTTGCATTCATCTACACTAATGATGAAAAATCTGAAAGTGAAATTAAGAAAGCACTCCCATTTACCATTGAAACAAAAATAATAAAATACCTAGGAATAAACCTACCTAAGGAAACAAAAGACCTGTATGCAGAAAATTATAAGACACTAATGAAAGAAATTAAAGATGATACAAATAGATGGAGAGATATACCATGTTCTTGGATTGGAAAAATCAACATTGTGAAAATGACTCTACTACCCAAAGCAATCTACATATTCAATGCAATCCCTATCAAACTACCACTGGCATTTTTTCACAGAGTTGGAAGAAAACATTTCACAATTTGTATGGAAACACAAAAGACCGTGAATACCCAAAGCAATCTTGAGAAAGAAAAACGGAGCTTGAGGAATCAGGCTCCCTGACTTCAGACTACCCTACAAAGCTACAGTAATCAAGACAGTATGGTACTGGCACAAAAACAGAAATATAGATCAATGGAACAGGATAGAAAGCCCAGATATAAACCCACGCACATATGGTCACCTTATCTTTGATAAAGGAGGCAAGAATATACAATGGAGAAAAGACAGTGTCTTCAATAAGTGGTGCTGGGAAAACTGTTCAGCTTCATGTAAAAGAGTGAAATTAGAAGACTCCCTAACACAATACACAAAAATAAACTCAAAATGGATGAAAGACCTAATTGTAAGGCCAGACACTATCAAACTCCTGAAGAAAACATAGGCAGAACACACTATGACATAAATCACAGCAAGATCCTTTTTGACCCACCTCCTACAGTAATGGAAATTAAAAAAATAAACAAATGGGACCTAATGAAACTTAAAACCTTTTTCACAGCAAAGGAAAACATAAACAAGATGAAAAGACAACCCTCAGAACGGGAGAAAATATTTGCAAATGAAGCAACTGACAAAGGATTAATCTCCAAAATTTACAAGCAGCTCATGCAGCTCAATATCAAAAAACAAACGACCCAATCCAAACATGGGCAGAAGACCTAAATAGACATTTCTCCACTGAAGATATACAGATTGCCAACAAACACATGAAAGAATGCTCAACATCATTAATCATTAGAGAAATGCAAATCAAAACTACAATGAGATATCATCTCATACTGGTCAGAATGGCCATCATCAAAAAATCTCCAAACAGTAAATGCTAGAGAGGGTGTGGAGAAAAGGGAACCCTCTTGCACTCTTGGTGGGAATGTAAACTGATACAGCCACTATGGAGAACATTATGGAGGTTCCTTAAAAGACTAAAAATAGAACTACCATATGACCCAGCAATCCCACTACTGGGCATATACCCGGAGAAAACCATAATTCAAAAAGAGTCATGCACCACAATGTTCATTGCAGCTCTATTTACAATAGCCTGGACATGGAAGCAACCTATGTGTCCATTGACAGATGAATGGATAAAGAAGATGTGGCACATATATACAATGGAATATTACTTGGCCATAAAAAGAAATGCAATTGAGTTATTTGTACTGAGGTGGATGGACATAGGGTCTCTCATACAGAGTGAAGTAAATTAGAAAGAGAAAAACAAATACCATATGCTAACATATATATATGGAATCTAAAAAAAAGAAAAAAAATGCTGACGAACCTAGGGACAGGATAGAAATAAAGATGCAGATGTCGAAAATGGACTTGATTACACAGGGAGGGGGAAGGGTAAGCTGGGACGAAGTGAGAGAGTAGCATTGACATATATACATTACCAAATGTAAAATAGCTAGTGGGAAACAGCTGCGTCGCACAGTGAGATCAGCTAGGTGCTTGTGACCACCTAGAATGGTGGGATAGGGAGGGTGGGAAGGAGACGCAAGAGAGAAGGGATATAGGGATATATGTATACATAAATCTGATTCTCTTTGCTATACAGCAGAAACTATCACAACATTGTAAAGCAATTACACTCCAATAAAGGTGTTTAAAATATATATATATAAAAACGAACTAAGGAAGATATTCAGCTGTCTCTGCATTATTGGCTAGTGTCTGGGGAGCAGCACCAGCTTTCTTCCAATTAATTTATGACATAAATTCTTGTTTTATTTTAATCACCACCAAATGAATAAGAATAAATTGAGAATTTTGTTTTTACAAAGTAACTGGAAATCTCTCTCTCTCTTTTGAAATTATCCTTTATGTCTGTTCTGAGTGGTGGTTTATTCACAGCCCAAGAAAAAGGTGCACTGAATTTGAGCCATCAAATATAAAAAACAAATCTTCTGGAGTCAAGTGAACTACTCATGATGTCAGTAGTTTGTGCTGTTACTATTTATGATATATTTACCACTTTTCCTTCTAAGAGTTCAGTAAGCCATTAAAAATACCCATCATCTATCACATCTATCAACACATTTCCTAGAAATGAGCATTTAATATAAACTTGATTTCCCTGTACCTTTTGAGCAATTTTGGACTCAATATGTTTTTCTGATGAAAATACCAAAGTATCTTATTTTAAATAATTTTTAATGAATATTAAAAATATCATTCCTCTATGGAATAATGAAATATATGTCTTATCTTTATGAAACAGGTAAAAACACAAAATGCCACATGCAAATAACACTCAAACCCAACTATTTTATATAAAATTCACCTGGATTCTCAAAAAATGTCCGTTTTAATCCATCTAATTTTATTTATTTTTAATTTTTGAATTTTATTTATTTTTTTATACAACAGGTTCATATTTGTGATCAGTTTTATACACATCAGTGTATACATGTCAGTCCCAATCGCCCAATTCATCACACCACCACCCCCACCCCCCCACGACTTTCCCCCCTTAGTGTCCATATGTTATTTCTCTACATCTGTGTTTCAACTTCTGCCATGTAAACCGGTTCATCTGTACCATTTTTCTAGGTTCCACATATATGCGTTAATATACGATATTTGTTTTTCTCTTTCTGACTTACTTCACTCTGTATGACAGTCTCTAGATCCATCCACGTAGCAACAAATGACCCAATTTCGTTCCTTTTTATGGCTGAGTAATATTCCATTCTATATATGTACCACAACTTCCTTATCCATTCTTCTGTCGATGGGCATTTAGGTTGCTTCCATGACCTGGCTATTGTAAATAGTGCTACAATGAACATTGGCGTGCAAGTGTCTTTTTGAATTATGGTTTTCTCTGGGTATATGCCCAGTAGTGGGATTGCTGGATCATATGGTAATTCTATTTTTAGTTTTTTAAGGAACCTCCATACTGTTCTCCATAGTGGCTGTATCAATTTACATTCCCACCAGCAGTGCAACAGGGTTCCCTTTTCTCCACACCCTCTCCAGCATTTGTTGTTTGTAGATTTTCTGATGATGCCCATTCTAACTGTTGTGAGGTGATAACTCATTGTAGTTTTGATTTGCATTTCTCTAATAATTAGTGATGTTGAGCAGCTTTTCATGTGCTTCTTGGCCATCTGTATGTCTTCTTTGGAGAAATGTCTATTTAGGTCTTCTGCCCATTTTTGGATTGGGTTGTTTGTTTTTTTAATATTGAGCTGCATGAGCTGTTTATATATTTTGGAGATTAATCCTTTGTCCATTGATCATTTGCAAATATTTTCTCCCATTCTGAGGGTTGTCTTTTCGTCTTGTTTATGGTTTCCTTTGCTGTGCAAAAGTTTTTAAGTTTCATTAGGTCCCATTTGTTTATTATTTTTTTTTATTTCCATTACTCTAGGAGGTGGATCAAAAAAGATCTTGCTGTGATTTATGTCAAAGAGTGTTCTTCCTATGTTTTCCCCTAAGAGTTTTATAGTGTCAGTTCTTACATTTAGGTCTCTAATCCATTTTGAGTTTATTTTTGTGTATGGTGTTAGGGAGTGTTCTAGTTTCATTCTTTTACATGGAGCTGTCCAGTTTTCCCAGCACCACTTATTGAAGAGAGTGTCTTTTCTTCATTATATATCCTTGCCTCCTTTGTCATAGATTAGTTGACCATAGGTGTGTGGGTTGATCTCTGGGCTTTCTATCTTGTTCCATTGATCTATGTTTCTGTTTCTGTGCCAGTACTATATTGTCTTGATTACTGTAGCTTTGTAGTGTAGTCTGATGTCAGGAAGTCTGATTCCTCCAGCTCCGTTTTTTTCCTGAAGACTGCTTTGGCTATTCGGGGTCTTTTTTGTCTTCATACAAATTTTAAGATTTTTTGTTCTAGTTCTGTAAAAATTGCCACTGGTAATTTTATAAGGATTGCATTGAATCTGTAGATTGCTTTGGGTAGTATAGTGTCATTTTCACAATATTGATTCTTCCAATCCAAGAACCTGGTATATCTCTCCATCTGTTGGTATCATCTTTAATTTCTTTCATCAGTGTCTTATAGTTTTCTGCATACAGGTCTTTTGTCTCCCTAAGTAGGTTTATTCCTAGGTATTTTATTCTTTTTGTTGTAATGGTAAATGGGAGTGTTTCCTTAATTTCTCTTTCAGATTTTTCATCATTAGTGTATAAGACTGAAAGAGATTTGTATGCATTAGTTTTGTATCCTGCAACTTTACCAAATTCATTGATTAGCTCTAGTAGTTTGCTGGTGGCATCTTTAGGATTCTCTATGTATAGTATTTTGTCATTTGCAAACAGTGACAGTTTTATTTCCTCTTTTCCAATTTGTATTCCTTTTATTTCTTTTTCTTCTCTGATTGCTGTGGTTAGGATTTCCAAAACTATGTTGAATAATAGTGGTGAGAGTGGGCATCCTTGTCTTGTTCGTGATCTTAGAGGAAATTCTTTCAGTTTTTCACCATTGAGAATGATGTTTGCTGTGGGTTTGTCGTATATGGCCTTTATTATGTTGAGGTAGGTTCCTCTATGCCCACTTTCTGGAGAGTTTTTATCATAAATGGTGTTGGATTTTGTCAAAAGCTTTTTCTGCATCTATTGAGATGATCATATGGTTTTTATTCTTCAGTTTGTTAATATGGTATATCACATTGATTGATTTGCATATATTGAAGAATCCTTGCATCCCTGGGATAAATCCCACTTGATCATGGTGTATGAAATCCATCTGATTTTTAAAATTGAATGATGAGAAGCACATATGTAATTAGCTTCCCCATGAGAAATAAATTCTTGAAAAATTACTTCTCTAAAAGTAGCTTCTTTACATTTTGATGTCTACCAGCAGTTTTATTTTTACTTTAAGGAGATAAAATACTAGAAGTTTATGTCCCTACAGCATAAAGCAGGTCAATTACTGGCTTGGATTTTTTGATTGTATTATTAGATATTTCTTAGTGACAGTGTTGTGACCTAATGATGTAAATTAAGATATATCAAATTTAAAATGTTGAGCCTCCTTAAAATGCATTATTAGAATCCATGTTAAGGTTAAGTAAATTTAAGGTGATGTGCAATTGTAAAGAAAAATATATTAGGAATTTAGGAACTTCCAAATAGCATTATCTATACTGCATCACAAAAGAAGCCATTTAAAACTGGAGAGTCTTTCTTATGTTTTATCAGATTCAAGTAAGCCCAGATGACTGACTGTCAAAATAGAACAACACAACAAAAGAGCCTTCTCAAGATAAATGACCAGTTGACAGTCTTAGGGAAACTAAATATGATGCTTGAAAACTATCAGTGCTTACTAAAATCTTCACTTTCATCATAAAGGCAATCATTGTATCACTGTTGATAGAATTATTCTGAGGGAATTGAATATGCTCCTTTCACACATGAAATGTCTCAGTCACTGAATGTTACTGATATTCACTTGTCAGTGGCAGGGTATTTCACTTGTGACTATGAGAAATAAAATAAGAAGTGGGGACCACACTGAAATGCTATGATGCATCAAATCAGTAATAAACCATGACTTGACTCAAGTTAGTAGTGTTTTTGAAATAGAATATTTGATTAAGGGAGCTATGCTTCCCAGTATTTGGTCTGTACATGAACAATATTTTGGAGTGTTTATGAAACATTCATTTTAATTGGAAGAACTTGATATTTCTTATTATTTTTCATTCATAATGTTGATCTAGAAATATGTAGAGAAAAAAAAATGTTGCCTTCCATTCCAGTTCTACCAGGATCAATCCATTAACCACTGAAGTTGCCCAGGGAGAGTGCGCCCTGAGGGGGATTCATAATGGAGAAAAAAAAGGAAGCATTCTGTAGTTTGTATATACTGGCCCCTGGATAGTTGAATATGCATATCTAGTGAAAAAAATTCAAACGACCCCAGATTCTTGCATCTTCCCATAAACTGAAAAGCACTGAAATCTTTAACTTGAGATGTCTGTTCTTTGAGATTAGAAGTAAACTTTTGAGGTTTGACTACATGGTTTTTTCCAGCAAAAAAAAAAAAAAAAAAAAAGTCATATACATCTTAGCTCCTCCTTTACCTCTAGGGAGCAGATCCTGAGAGCTACCTGAGAGTCTTTCAGGTTATAGTGTTCAGTAAGGTCCCCAAATATAACTCAACTCACAACTTTTTCTTTGCACATTTTTATTTCAGCCAACAAATGCGTTCCCAATATCTTTGGTGAGATTTGTGGATGAATCTCAATTTACTAACACATAACTTTCTGTTTTAAAATGTACATGTGATGGGGAATTATTATTCACTTAGAACTAATTTTTTTTAAAAAGGAAATTAAAGAGAAAATGAGAACTTGACTTTTAGTTTGTGAAAAGTAAAATACCAGATTATACTTGAGTGACTGTAATCCAAACATAGGAATCATAATAACACACACACACACACACACACACCCCTACATTGTAACAACACACAAGAAAGAGGCTTGATGTGGATTAAAATTATTGTATTGAAAACATATATTGACAACCTTATAGGAGAAAAATATTTCTCCTCAGAAGTAGCTATTGCTTTAAACACTTAATTAGTTGATTAATTAATTTATTTATTTATTAAACAGATGTCTTCCTTTCGTATTAATGAAGTTAAAATTTGATCACTTGAGAACATTTTGGTACCTTAGTTCTCCCTCCTCATCTTGTTTTTAAAACTTTTATTTTGAAATAATGTTACATTTGCAAGAAGTTGCAAAATAGTACAGATTTCCCATGTGTCTTCCATCCAGTTTTCCCTGTTGAAAAGTGCTGATGTGAAGATTCAAATGAATGATTTTGTTCTTTTCCTTTTAGCGAATTATGCATGAATTGCTGGGATAGTAACAAAACTTGTTTTCAAATGACTCCAAGAAGAACTCTCTGTGTCAGATTATACCAGAGCAAAGTAAAAGAATCAGTTGGAAATTTTAATTCGAGTGCCAGAAGCTTTTGTACAGTGCTTATCCAGTTACTTTGATTTCCTCTCAGTGGGAATAGTTTTGGCGCAGTTACATACTAACCGTCTTTTTTTGTTTAAAATTTTCCCAGTGTCATTCTTTGGTGAACTGTGTAATAGGTTGCTACCTAAAATGACTGTCTTATATCCCCTTTCCCATGAAGGAGTCTAGCCAAAGAGCCTCTAGAACAGATAAGAAAAATCCAATACAGAAATGTGTCAAATCATATTAAATATATATTGTTAAGTACCAAGTCTTACACAACTAATTCACATAGAAAAATTAACTTTTCCTTTGTGGGACATAAAGAGTTCCTCTGTACACTTTAGTGAAGAATTAATTCTGAAGAGTTATATTTTTTACTCACTTTAATGTTATTTTTTCTTATTTTAACTTCTGTTTGAAAACATTTATGGACCATGATTTATTTTGCAGATACTATGCTACACTTGGTAATGTAAAGCTAAATGACAATAATTTTACCTAATAGGAGCTCATAATTAAATGGAGTGATTTGGCCTCCAAAGATGTATGTTTTGTCATTACTGGGTACTACATGAAAATGACCTAAATAATGGTAAAATGGTAGAAATTATACTGCTTTCTTACAGTTAAAATTATAAAATCAACACATTAGTAATAAGAACATAGATGTTGCAAAGTCGCCCTACATGACTGCCTTTGGATTAAACTTATTAACACAGATAAAAATAAAGTGCAAGAATCCAATCAAGGATTATCAAACTTGACAACACAGGGAAAACCAAAAAGGATTTTCACTGTGCATACTTTGTCAGTGCTCATCCTGGGGCTACTTAGAGGCCAGTGTAACACAATCTAAGAATCAACTAGCCCAGTTTCACAGTCAGCTGCTCTCCTATAATGGAGGTAGGTGCATATAACTGTTCCATTTTTTATATCATCCAGTCTAATCAACACTCTGATTATAATAATTTTACTATATGACATATTGAAAGAAAAACTAGTTTCTAAACTGACAATATAAGCTTGTAGTCTTTCAACAGTTATGCTACGCTTGGCAAATTAAATGTGTAACTTTTTAAAATTAATAGATGATATTTTTTAGAGTTTTATATTTCCAAAGAGTTGTCATACAGTGCTTCCCTTGTCACAATTTTCCCTTTTTTAGCATTCGTCATTAGTGATACATTTGTTAGAGTCGATGAACCAATACTGATGCATTATCATTAACGAAGTCCATAGTTTACATCATGGTTCACTCCTAGTGTTTCAAATTTCAATGGATTTTGACAAATGGATGATGCTGTGAATTCACCATTATGATATCACACAGAATAGATTCACTCACTGCCGTAAAAATGCCCTGTGCTTTACCTATTCCTCCTTCCCTACCCTGATTTTACATTATCTCTATAGTTTTGCTTTTCCAAAAGTATCATATAGTTGGAATCATATAGAATGTAGCATTTTCAGACTGGCTTCTTTTGCTTAGCAATAATCATTTAAGATTCCTCCTGTGACTGAATCAAATTCAGGTCCAGTCACTTGATCCACAGCAAAGCCAATTTACAGATGCCAGGTTTTAGTGAAGGAAAGTATAGCATTTATTGCAGGGCACAAAGCAAGGTTAATGGGCAGCTCATGCTCAAAAGAGCCAAACTCCCCAATGGCTTTCAGGCAAGGGTTTTTAAAGACAGTGTTGGGGTAAGGGTGGTAGGATGCATGATCAGCTTGTGGACAATTTTCTGATTGGTTGGTGGTGAGGTAATAGGGTGATATTGCGGAAATCTAAGTCATCAGTCTTGTGGCGCCAACCAGTTTAGAGTCTATGTGCTTGTGGTCAGAAGTTTCCAATTGGTGGGGCCCTGGTTCCTGTAAAAACAACTCAAGAATGTGAGAGGGATTGCTATCTATATCCCTCAAGGAGAAACAAAGGGTCCTGTGAGTCTGTTTTATGGTTGATTTTGTTTTAGTTATTATTCCTTTTCTTGCTTGACTGTTTTTTCTTTGTTTCTGGTTTTTTCTCTTCTCTAATCATTAAATGCTTGAGTTTGTGCTTTAGAACACAGGGAAGGAAGGCCTAAGAGACTCAGGTTTTTTTCTACAAACAAGAAGTAGGGGACACAGAGGGGCTTGTGTCCAAGAGGCCCAAGAGGCCCAGAAGGTCCTGGTCAGTTTTACTCCATGTCTTTTTGTGGCTTGACACCTTATTCTGTTTTTTTTTTTTATAACCGAATAATATTCTAATGTATAGATTTATCACAGTTTTCTTATCTTTCAGTTTTCAGCAATTATGAATCAAGCTACTACTAACATTTTAATGCAGGTTTCTATGTGAATATAAATTTCAACTCATTCAGATTTGCTGAACCATATGATAAGACTATGTTTAGCCTTGTCAGAAACTACCAAACTGTTTCCAAAGCAGCTGTACCATTTGCATTCCTTCCGGTAATGAATGACAGTCCTGTGGTTTAATTGTCATCAGAATTTGGTATTGTCAGTTTTAAATTTTAGTCATTCTAATAAGTGTATAGTGATACTCATTGTTTTGATTTGTAATTTCCTAATGATATATTATGGGGAGCACCTTTTCAAATGCTTATTTGCTATCTTTACATCTTCTTTGATGAGGTTCTTTGGTCCATTTTATAATTGGATTGATTCTTTTCTCATTGCTCAGTTTTAAAATTTTTTTGTGTATTGAGAATACAAGGACAAAAAATAAGAATATTTTTTAATTGTACTTTTTTCTACCTCTTTTGGTTTTATGTGTT
The DNA here is from genome assembly GCF_965194825.1 of Balaenoptera physalus. NCBI lineage: Eukaryota > Metazoa > Chordata > Mammalia > Artiodactyla > Balaenopteridae > Balaenoptera > Balaenoptera physalus. The sequence continues at coordinate 8,144,544 of NC_138882.1, forward strand.
TTCATGTTTCTGTTTTCTCTTTCTCTTCTTAGTATATCAATTATACTTTTTTTTTTAAGTTAGCAGTTGCTCCAGTGTTTGTAGTATAGATTTACAACTAATTTAAGTCCACTTTTAATTAACACTATACTGCTTTATGGGTAGTACAGATACCATAAAACAGAGTGTTTCCACTTCCTCGCTCCCATCCCTTATAAAATTGTCATTCATTTTACTTATCCATAAACTATGAAAATACAGTATATTGTTGTTATTCTTTATTTGAACAAACTGTTCTCTGTTTATCAAATAAGAATAGGAAAAGAAAATATTGTATTTGTTTTCTAACACTCTCACTTTGTTTATGTAAATCCAAGGCTCTAGATTTTATCACTTCTTTCTCTCTGATTTCTTTTTATCATTTCTCTCAAGACAGGTCTAGTGGTGACAAATTCATGCATTATTTATTTGTCCAATTAAGCCTTTATTTCTTCTTTATTTTGAAGGATAGTTTTGCCAGATATGCAATATGCAATTCTAGTTATTTTTTCTTTCAGTACTTTCAATATTTCACTCCACTATTTTTGTTTGTGTGATTTTTGAAGAGAAGTCTGATGTAATTTTTATACTTATTCCTCTGTTGGTAGAGTATCTTTCCCCCCTTTGGGTTCTTTCACTATTTTTTTGTTCACTTTTGGTTTTCTGCAGTTTGAATATGAAATTTCTAGGTAAAGGACTCCAAACTGTGCTAGGGTTGTTGAGTATTATTTCATGCTATTTGTGTGATGGTATATGATATGGCTCTTGACTTCAAAATAATGTGATGTAGAAGAACGTTCGTGGAATTATGAATCAATGCTCTAGTTATTAGCCTCAGCTATACCATTATTAATCCTGTGAGCTTAGATAAACTTTTTAATATATGCCTACTTTTTCATAGGCCTATGTAAAATCAATAGATTGGCTTTGATACATCAGATTATTTCCAAATCTAAAATTATATAATTTTGCATATCTCCTTGAACACTTCTAATTAGGAAATCTTCAATTTATTTGTGCCAATATAACATTCTGCTCTATTTTTTTTAGCATCCACAGACAAGTTTCATTTATATTTTAACTACGTATAGATATTTCTCAGCATATGGCAGTCCAACAGCTGAATGTCATTATCAAGTAAGGTTTAGATCAGGGATGGATTTAATCCATGCTCTTTATAAAATAAGATTAAATTTTTTTGAGTGTGGTCCTACTTCTGGTCCCAACCTAACCCCCAGCCTAACTATATAAACTGACTGTGAGCAGTTCCGCTCCTGGTTAAAAACCTCTGTGTGATTTTTCAGGCTAGAACATAGGTCATTACAAAGTCTTTACCTGCCAGCTGCATGGGGGAAATTTGCCCTTCCCACAGCAGACTTGGTGTGCAGCCAGTGCATGGCAGTCTCTAAAGGGAGTTGCAGTTGAGGACTCGGCCCCCCTAGTGGTCATGCTCTTGGCATACTTGTGGTCTTAGGTTCTTTGTCTGTGGCCAACTTAGAAGTCTTATTCTGGCTCCTCCCCCAAGCCTCTTTATGCAGCCTGGGGAGGCTGTGGGAAGGGGAAGCCTTGAGGACACCTTTCCCCACTCTGACTCAGCACCCAGCACTTCTCCTCTGCTAGCCTTCACTCTACTCCCTCCCCTAGCCTCAGTGCTGGAGCCTTTGTTGGGGCTTCCTCCATACTGAGAGACCCCCAGGTCTGTGCTGATCCAGCTGACTCTGAACAGTGTGCCTTCCACGGAGGAAAGTGGAACAGGGGGAGTTGGCGCTTTCTCCAGTTTAGAACTTGATTTACCATTACCATAAGAGATCAAAGGTTTAATTCTTTCATTTTTGACTTGTTGCTTTGATGGGCTACTCTGGCGCCTGATGGCTGAGCACTCTTTGTCTCTCTGCTGTCTCTCAACAACTCAGCTGAGCTTTGACAGCCTGGGAAGATGGGATGAATCCATGGTGTAGTCATCCTGCATTTCCTATTTAGGCAAGTGTGGCTAGGAAGGCTCCTATGATGCTTAGAAAAAACCTCTTGTCATTGGTTTGCTTTCTATCAGATTAAACACACTTTTTATTCCTTACTCTCTAATGTTTAAGGTTGGAACACCACTGTGGAAAGGGATAGAAGTAAAATCAAAGTCTTGTTTGTTCTAATAACATGAAATACACATTTAAGAGGAAGAAAGGTCTTGGGAACACGAACAGTAAATCTGTAATGATTGAAAAGCAATGGAGGAAACATGTTTCAAGTGGTGGTGCGATTTCAAATATTTTCATAGTATAGTAATTACCAAATTTTGAATTCATATAATATAACCATAAATTACACAGACTTTATCTTCCATTCTGAATAGATGGTCATTTTCTCTGCTGAAACATTTCCAATGAATGCACTTATTCATAAGATTGTCATCCTGAAATATGTTTCTTTATATTCAAACAATATTTACCTTTATGTAACATCTGTATTTCAAACTGTACTTTTATGCCTCTAAAATTTGTAGAGTGAATTTATATCTAGTTGTTAAGGAAGACTTTCACAGATATTTTACGTGGTCCTGAGTCTTCTCCTTGTTAAATATGTGTACGATCTTCAATATTTTAAAGGCTCTGAACTTGTACTGTAGATTCTGACATACAGCTAGTATTGCAGGCTCACATGAAGTTGGATTAACTATAGAACATATAACTGTTGTAGTAATCATATATATATATCTCAATATTTTTGTAATCTTTGGTAGTATGTTTCATGTTAGACTACAGCTTTTCTGGTGTAGTATATAAATAAACACTGAATTTCTTTGATCTGTACCTTTGGCTGGGTTAGAATTAGTTTCCTTCTAGTTTTCAATAAGGACTTTTCTTAATTGCAAAATTTTTGATATATACAAAGAATAGATGTAATCTATATGTAGGTTTTGAATAGATAATAACATGATGTATGGATATAGATGTAGATATAGATCTCTGTTTTTTAATTTTCTTGGTGAAAGAGGCTTTATGAGTGTTTTTAATATATAATATACATTATATTAATTAAATATACAACATTTAGGTGTGTACTCTTCCATCTGTATAATCTGGTGTGTGGAGAACACGCAAAAATGCAATTTCCAAAAAGATGAGTAGTTTAATACTTGAGAAAGTGCAGAATTTTGTCATAGCATGTAGGAAGAACGTATAATCCAGATGGTAGGGAAATGGGAGGTGCATATCTCTCTTATCTCCAGATGAAATGATACATATTTGGCATCTTATTTATATTATTTTTTAAATTTTCATCCTGTTTTATTGAGATATGATTGACATATAGCACTGTATAAGTTTAAAGTATGCAGCATAATGATTTGACTTAAATACATCATGAAATGATTATCACAGTAGGTTTAGTGGACATCCATCATCTCCTATAGATATCAAATTAAAGAAATGGAGAAAAGTTTTTCTTGTGATGAGAAATCTTAGAATTTACTTTCTTAACAACTTTGATCTGTAACATGCAGCAGTGTTAATTATATTTATCATGTTGTACATTACATCCCTAGTACTTATTTATCTTATAACCGGAAATTTGTAACTTTTGACTGCCTTCATCCAATTCACCCTGCCCCTAACCACCTGCCTCTGATAGCCACAAATCTGATCACTTTTTTTGGTGAGTTCGTTTGTTTTTGACGTATAATTGACCTGTGACACTATGTTAGTTCCTGTTACACTGCATAGTGATTTGGTATTTCTATACTTTTCAGAATGATCACCAGGATAAGTCTAGTTACTATATGTCAACACACAAAGATACACCATAGTTATTGACTATGTTCCTCACGCTGTACATGTCATCACTGTGACTCATTTATTTTGTAACTGGAAGTTTGCACCTCTTAATCTCCCTCCCCTATTTCTCCTTCGCCCGCTCCCTCCACCCTGGCAACCACCTGTTTATTCTCTGTATCTGTGACTCTTTGTTTTGTTATGTTTGCTCATTTGTTTCAGACAGTATTTGTTTTTCTCTGTCTGACTTAACTAACACCCTCTACATCATCCATGTTGTCACAAATAGCAAGATTTCATTCTTTTCCATGACTGAGTAACATTCCGTGTGTGTATATATATCTTCTTTAACCATTCATCTATTGATGGGCACCTGAGTTGCTTCTCTATCTTGGCTATTGTAAATAATGCTGCACTGAATATAGGGGTGCATATATCTTTTCTAATTAGTGTTTTTGTTTTCTTTGGAAAAGTGTCTGGAAGTCAAACTCCTGGATCATATTGTAGTTATATTTTCAATTTTTTGAGGAATCTTCATACTGTTTTCCATAGAGGCTGCACCAATTTACATTTCCACAAACAATGGCACAAGGGTTCCTTTTTCTCCACATCCTTGACAACATTTTTTATTTGTTGTCTTTTTGATGATGGCCATTCTGACAGGTGTGAGGTGATATCTCAGGGTGGTTTTGATTTGCATTTCCCTGATGTTTAGTGATGTTGAGCATCTTTTCACGTGCTATTCCTCATCTGTATGTCTTCTTTGGAAAATTGCCTATTCAGATCCTCAGCCCATTTTTTAATTGAGTTGCTTTTTGATGTTGAGTTGTATGAGGTATTTATATATTTTGAATATTAACTCCTTATCAGTTATATCAATTGCAAATGTTTTCTTCCATTTAGTAGGTGGCCTTCTCATTTTGTTGATAGTTTCCTACACTGTGAAAAAGCTTTTTAGTTTGATTTAGTCCCATTTGTTTATTTTTGCTTCTGTTTCCCTTACCTGAGGAGACATATCCAAAAAATTATTATTGAGACCCATGTCAAAAAGTGTACTACCTATGTTTTCTTTTAGAAGTTTTATGGCTTCAGGTCTTACATTTAAGTCTTTAATCCATTTAAAATTTACTTTTGTGCATGTTGTGAGAGTGTAGTCCAGTTTGATCCTTTTGTATGTAGCTCTCTAGTTTTTCTAATACCATTTATTGAAGAGGCTGTCTTTTCTCCATTGTATATTCTTGCCTCCTTTGTGGGAGATTAATTGCCCATATAATGGCACCTTCTTTTAAATAATAATCATGTGAGTAATGACATATAGACACCTCTGGTTTAGCAGACATTACAATATGTATTTCATTAAAGAAATTTCATTGAAAAGAGATATTGAAATTTATATTGGTTACATTATCTGCTTGCATACTTATTCAAAATTCAGTAAGGAATTTTATCAAACCATTGCATACCCACTCAAGCTCTATCCAAAAATTTTCTTTCCTCGTTCTTTACTCCTTCATCACTTTCGATATTTTGTATTTTCTTACTTCATTATTTTCATATTTTATATCAATTTCATCATCTTCCCCAATAGGACTCTACACATTTGTATAAAAACCAATAACATTCGGTCTTAGTACCTCTCACTTATTTCAGATTCTGCAGAACAAATGTCTAGAATCATGATGTCCAACATGGTAGCCATTTTAGCTTCATATGGCTATTTAAATTATTTAAAATTTAACAATTAAAAAATTGGTTATTTATTCACAGTACTCATATTTTAAATGCTCAATAACCACATATACTTCCTAGCTACCATATTGGACAGTGCAGATTATAGAACATTTACTCAGTTTAGATAGAGCCGGACAGCACTTGTGGACAATGAATGGACAAACCCAGGGTTCTGCCTATTAGGAGAGTATTGAATGTAAATAGTGTCATGTGTTTTCCTCTCACACAAAACTTAGTTGATCGAATTATTAATTGCTTTTAAAATGCAAGTTATGATGTAACTCAGTTACATCATATATATTTTTTATATATGTATATATTTATATTTATATATACATATTTATATTTTAGACTTTAAATTTAATGAAATGTTTTCCACTAATGAAATAATTTTTATATATTATCAAATAAGTATAAAAGTTTAGAATAATTGAACTAGAAAGTGGTTTTTCAATTATAACTCAATAACAGAAGCACATGATAACTCTTAAGAAATAATGTGGGCCCACTATGTTGTACACCAGAACAAATATAACATTGTAAGTCAACTATACTTCAATAAAATATAAAAATTTAAAAAAAGTGTAAGTGGTGGATTTCTGTTTTGAATTTTGTAATTATTTATTTTTATTTATTTTCTTAATTTTTTTGGCTGTGTCAGGTCTTAGTTGCAGTACGCAGGATCTTTGTTGTGGCGTGCAGGCTTCTCTCTAGTTGTGGCGTGCAGGTTTTCTCTCTTTAGTTGTGGGGCATGGGCTCCAGAGCACATGGGCTCTGTCGTTGTGGTGCATGGGCTCCAAAGCACGTGGGCTCTGTAGTTTGCAGCATGTGGGCTCTCTCATTGAGGCATGCAAGCTCAGTAGTTGTGGTGTGCAGGTTTTCTCTCTCTAGTTGTGGTGTGTGGGCTCCAGGGCACATGGGCTCTGTAGTTTGTAGCATGCGGGCTCTCTCGTTGAGGCATGTGAGCTCAGTAGTTGTGGCATGCGGGTTTTCTCTCTCTAGCTGTGGTATGTGGGCTCCAGGGCATGTGGGCTCTGTAGTTTGCAGCATGCAGGCTCTCTCATTGAGGCGTGCAAGGCCAGTAGTTGTGGCACACAGGCTTAGTTGCCCCATGGCATGTGGGATCTTAGTTCCCCGACCAGGGATCAAACCCACATCCCTTTCATTGGAAGGCGGACTCTTTACCACTGGACTGCCAGGGAAGTCCCAGGTGGATTTCTAAACTTTCCAAGTTGTTTCATTGATCTAATTTTCGCTACTTTTGCTCACACCACATTGTCTTGAATGCTCTAGCCTTATAGTAAGTCCTGAAATAAAATAGTTTTACTACTCCAACAATAACAAAAAAAGAAATAATGAGGTCCCATCACAAAACAATTAAATCAGAATCTCTTAGGGAGGGAGCTGTATATCAATATAGCCCTAGTTTTAAAAGTTTCCACAGTTGATTAGAATATGTAGGCTTGGTTGAGAACAAGTAAGGTAGAGAATCTTGTATAGTCACTGTAGACCTCTTAGATTAAATTTGAACATCATCTTGATTCCTCAAAGTTCTGGAAGTCATTCATGGTCATTCATTCTACTCTTTCCATATATTTATTTATGTATGTGTATATTTACATTTATACATACATACATATGCATATATACGTGTAAGACACATTATGTTAGCATAATCTGTTTTTAAAACTACTTATGTGTTTTAAAAATTTTTTGTTTTTAGGTGGTTTTAGATTTATAGAAATGTAACAAAAATGGTACAGACAATTCCTGTACACCCTCTCTAGTTTCTCCTATTGTTAACCTCCTACATTACTATGATACACTTGTCACAACTATTGAATCAACTGGATACATTTTTTCAAAAATTTTAATACTTTATATAAAAATTTTTATTTTATACATTGTCATTGTACAGAATATATGTATATGCATATGCATTTTTTATTGAATGAAAGATTCTTTAAATTCCATAGTGCTTTACATTTTTCAAAGTTTCACACACATGATTTCATATAAACCCATAATAACACTTTTTTCTTCCCCTACCCCTATATTGTCCCTCCCTCCTTCCCTCTCCCCAATAGTAACCACTAGTTTGTTCTCTATATCTGTGAGTCTACTTCATTTTTTTTTATCCACTTGTTTGTTGTATTTTTTAGATTCCATGTATAAGTGATATTGTACCATATTTGTCTTTCTCTGTCTAACTTATTTCACTTTGAATAATTCCCTCCAAATACATCCATGTTGCTGTGAATGACTAAATTTCTTTCTTTATTATGGCTGAGTAGTATTCCATTGTATATATATACCACTTCATCTTAATCTATTTACCTCTTGATGGACACTTAGGATACTTCCATAACTTTGCAATTGTAAATATTTTTTCCAAAGAAGAAGTACAGGTGGCTAACAGGCACATGGAAAGATGCTCAATATCACAAATCATCAGGGAAATGCAAATCAAGACCACGATGAGATACCACCTCACACCTGTCAGAATGGCTGCCATCAAAAAGAATGCAAATAACAAATGTTGGCGAGGATGTGGAGAAAAGAGAACCATTGTTCACTGTTGGTGAGACTGTAAATTGGTGCAGCCACTGTGGCAAAAGTATGGAGGTTTCTTAAAAATCTAAGAATAGAACTACCATATGATCCAGCAATTCCATTCCTGGGTATATATCTGACTAAAACCAAAAACACTAATTTGAAAAGATACATTGTTATTAACTAAACTCCATACTTTATTCAGGTTTCATTAGTTTTTCCCTAATGTTCTCTTGCTGTTTCAGGATTTCAGCTAGAATATCCTATTACATTTATTTATCATGTCTCTTTAGGTTCCTCTGGGCTATAACAGCTGCTCAAATTTTTCTTGTTTTTCATGATCCTGACAGTTTTGAGAATTACTGGTTAGGTATTTTGTAGAATGTTCTTCCATTGGGATTTGTCTGATGTTGTTCTCATGGTTAGACTGGATTTTTGAGATTGGAAAGGAAGACCACAGGGGTGAAGTACCATTTTCAACACAACTTATCAAGAGCACATGTTGTCATTTGAACTTATTGCTGATGATGTGAACCTTGATCATTTGACTGAACTAGTATTTGTCAGGTTTCTCCACAGTGAAGTTATTCTTTAATCCCCCCTTTCCAAACTGCACTCTTTGAGAGGAAGTCAGTATACACAAGCCACTCTTAAGGAGAAGGGTGATATGCTCATCCTTCTTCAGAGGGAAGAAGCTACTCTGAAATTCGTTTGCATAGGTGATTTGTCTATTCTTTACCATCTATTTATTTGGTTATGTATTTGTATTTGTTCAGTTCTGATGGCTATTCATTTTACATGTTTAATTATAATCCAACAGTAATTAACTTTGTTATTCAGATTGTTCCAGCTTTGGCCATTGAGAACTCTCAGTTGGACTCTGAGTCCCTTTAGCATATTCCTACTTTTGAGGATTTTTGTTTGCTTGTTTTTAATATTCTTTACTTTCTGGTACTACAAGATGCTGCAGGCTCATCTTGCCTATTCCGTTCCATAGTCTAGAATCAACCATTTTTTTTTAACAAGTGAGTTCCTTTTATTGGAAAATGGAATAGACCTGGATGATAGCTGTGCTCTTTGCTACTGGGGTGCCCTTACTTTTAGGCCCTCTCAGCTGACAGAGCAAGGAAATACAAGTGTGTATATGAACTGGTGTATATACATATATACAAATATTTCTGTATGTAATCATCTGTTTCCATATTAAGTGAAACATGAGTTCATACCGACTGTCTCCAATTCTAATCCATTTCAACATGGATCATTCTAATCTCCTCCCCTTGATTGTCTGTGACCTTCACTCCAACAGTGAGAAACCTGGACCTGACCATTCAGTATTCATTCACTTATTCAGTTTCATCAGACAAGTACCATGTTTTCAGAATTGGTCACTGATACCCGTGTGGAAAACAACCATACCAACTAAAGTACAGTGCTTATGGACAGTTTTTTGTTTTTTAGTTTGTTTTTAATTCCTGTCTTACAGATTCCACTCACTTCCAAAGTTTCTCAGGTCAGCACCTTTCCCCTGAAAGGTGAATTCCCTTCATTGATGTTGTTTCATACATTTGTAACACAGTTAGATTCTTTTGTCAGATTCTGCACTCCAACTTCCTATTCCCAAGCCTCTTGAATCATTTTTTAATAGTTTGCATACATTACTAAGGTTTTTCTGTCTTTCTATAAAGTTCTATGAATTTTGACAAATACTTAATAGTTTGTATTTCCCATTAGAGTACCCTGTATTTTACCCTTTCAACCCTTCCCCTTCTATCTGACAACCACTAATCTATTCCATTTTTATTTCATTTCAGGAATTTTCTTCAAGTTCACCGATTTTTCTCCTTATCTTGTTGAGTCTACTGATGAATCAGTAAAAGGTATTTTCATTTCTTTGACATTTGTTTTTGATATCTAGGATTTCCTCCCCTCCCCTTTTACTTATTGTTTTATATCTCTGTTGACATGACCTATTTAGACTTGCAAGTTGCCAACCTTTCCCATCAGAAATATTAATGCATTAATCATAGTTATTCTAAATTCTCTATTTGATAGCTCAAGATCTGTGTGATATCTAAATCTAGTTCTGGTAATTGCATTGTCTCCTCAGACATGTTTCTTTTTGCCTTCTGACATGGCTTATAAGTTTTTGTCAAAAACCTGACATGTTCTATAGAGTAATATTTACTGAAAAAAGAGAACTTTAGAGTGAGGTTTTATATTCATCTTTCTAGAAGTTGGGCTGTGTTTCATGCTTCTGGGAATTACAGGCACCAGAAACTTCAAATTGCATTAGTGGGCTTGTTTTTTTCCTCATCTTTTGGCCTTGGAGTTTCTCTCCTTTTTTAAAAAAATTATAGTTGATTTACAGTATTATATTAGTTTCAGGTGTACAGCAAAGTGATTCAATATTTTTGTAGATTATACTCCATTTAAAGTTATTACAAAATAATGGCTGTATTTCGTTGTGCTGTATGATATATCCCTGTTAATTAGTTATTTTTTATGTAGTAGTTTGTATCTCTTAATCTCATACCCTCATCTTGCCCTTCCTCCCTTCCCTCTCCCCACTGTTAACCAGTAATTTGTTCTCTGTATCTGTGTCTGTTTCTGTTTTGCTGTATGCATTCATTCGTGTTATCTTTTAGATTCCACATATAAGTGATAATATAGAGTGTGCATGTGTGTATATATATATATATTCCACATCTTCTTTATCCATTTGTCTCTTGATAGACACTTGTGGACACTTGTGTTGCTTCCGTATCTTGACTATTGTAAATAAAGCTGCTATGAACATTGGGGTGAATGTATCTTTTCAAGTTACTGTTTTCAGGGTTTTCTTGGATAAATACCCAGGAGTAAAATTGCTGGGTCATAGGTAGTTCTATTTTTAATGTTTTGAGGAACCTGAATCTGGGAAAAATTGTAACTCCATCATAATCAGAAAGATGTGACACTGTGTGTCTTCTGAGACTAGGTCCAAACAGTAAAGAGACTTCAGCAATGGAACAATGAGTGATTGAGGTTGTTAAACAATGGTAAATTATAAGAAAAATCAACTACAAAAATATATCAGGGAAGATGGGTCACAAAAAATGTGAGGTCAGTTTTCAGTTTTTATTATGATGGTCATGGTGGGTGTTATTGAAATTGTTTTCATTAGAAATCTAGAAGCTCTATTTTGTCTTTTTTTTTTTTTAACTTTGTATATTATATGGGATTATAGTTGATTAACAATGTTGTGCTAGTTTCAGGTGTACAGCAAAGTGATTCATTTATTCATGTATCTATTCTTTTTCAAATTCTTTTCCCATTTAGGTTGTTACATAATATTTTGTTTTAAGACCTTGTATTTTTAATTCCAATCCATCAGGATACCTGACTATATCAGGTGTTCCTGATCATGTCTCTTAGCAACTATTATAAAGTTGGTCTGTTTGCTTTAAGAAGGTTTTTTTTTTCTTTGTATTCTATAGCTCATCAAATACAATATGCAACCAAATTCCAACACTGGCCCTAGATTGCAGAGTTAAATTATATGTACTGAGATCCCTTTCCCCTAGTTTCTGTATTATATCAATATCTGCACTAACTTGTTTTTTAAAAGCTCAGTAAAGTATCTTGGGATATCCTGGGCATTCAATATATGTTAATTCATTACTTTTTATCTTTCTTCTTGTACAATGTTTCTTCTACTTTGGGGACTTTATATTTTTTCTCACCATTGGTCAATTTGGCAAATTGAGATGAAAAAATATTGAGTATATGCAAACTCAAAAAATGACTTTTATAATGCATCAAATTCATACTAGAAGCAAGCGGTCTAATTCTCTCATTTTAAACCAGTGTTCCAAACACTGTGGTGTAATAACCACCTGTGTCTGAATCATCTAGGTCATGTGTCATAAATGTGAACTCCTGGGCTCCACCCAGTCTTACTTTATTACAAGATAGGTGGTAAGAATAAGATTTTTAACAAGCTCTCTGGACAGTTCTGGTGTACAATTATGGAGCTATTACGTAAAATGTTCTACGTGGAATTGAGCAGATATTGGATACAGTGTATAGTGGAATATTTATTTCTTAACATTTGCTAACCCTCATCATAGGACAATGTAATAAATAGATACTTCTAGTTTGCTTTTATTGTTTGTGGAAACAAAATGGAAATTTAAATGCTGATTCTTTGGTTTGGCTCTTTCTCAAATGGTAATAATCTCATCGTTGTTCACAATTATATATTCAACACACACTTTTTTATTATACTTAAAAAATACTGTTAGGCATAATTGTGTTTGGTGGAAAAAGAGTTTTAAAAAGTTTACTGTTTTCAGCATATAGCAGCAGCACAGCAGACTGTAAACGCAAATATTATTACATGGCTCAAATTGTGTTGAGTGCAACATTTTCAGAAAACATTAATAGATTTGCAGAAATATAATAATCAAATGTTATGTAAGGCTATATATTTATGAAACATCAGATTTAAAATAATAGGATTATTATTATTTAATGGAAAACTTTTCCACATCTTTTATATGTTTATAAACATTGCGAACTCCAAGAATACAGAGTATCCAGCATTACTCACACTTATTATGATAAAAGAGCACCCTGTCACCCCATAATTGTGCTCCTTTCCTTTAGCACCTTTCAGTTTTCACATGAAACAATTATGGAGAACACTTGTCTATTGCCACTGTTCTATTCCATATTTTGCACATATTTTCTAATACCTGGTATATATTTTAAATTTATTTTATTGAAGTAAAGTTGATTTACAATTTGGTGTTAGTTTCTGGCATGCAGCAAAGTGATTCAGTTATACATATGTAATAGTTTACATTTCCTAATCCTAAACTCCCAATCCCTCCCTCATCCCCCTCCCCTTTGGCATCCACCAGTCTGTTCTCTATATCTGTGAGTTTGTTTCTGTTTTGTAGACAAGTTCATTTGTGTCATATTTTAGATTCCACATGTAAGTGATATCGTACGGCGTTTGTCCTTCTCTGTCTGACTTACTTCACTTAGTACAATGATATCTAGGTGCATCCATGTTGCTGCAAATGGCATTATTTCATTCTTTTTTATGGCTGAATATTATTCCATCATATATACGTACCACATATTCTTTATCCATTCATCTGTTGATGGACATTTAGGTTGTTTCCATGTCTTGGCTATTGTAAATACTGCAGCTATGAACATTGGGGTGCATGTATCTTTACAATTCATAGTTTTGTCGGGATATATACCCAGGAGTGAGATTGCTGGATCAACTCTATTTTTAGTTTTTTGAGGAACCTCTATACTGTTTCCCATAGTGGCTGCACCAATTTACATTTCCACCAACAGTGTAGGAGGGTTCCTGTTTCTCCACACCCTCTCCAGAATTCATTATTTGTAGACTTTCTAATGATGGCCATCCTGACTGGTTTGAGGTGATACTATATTGTAGCTTCGATTTGCATTTCTCAAATAATTAGTGATGCTGAGCATCTTTTCATGTGCCTCTTGGCCATCTGTATGTCTTCTTTGGAGAAATGTCTATTTAGGTCTTTGCCCATTTATTGATTGGGTTCTTTGTTTTTTTGTTATTGAGTTGTATGCGCTATTTGCATATTTTGGAAATTAAGCACTTGTTTGTCACCTCATTTGAAAATATTTTCTCCCATTTCATAGTTTGTGTTATTTTATTTATGGTTTGCTTTGCTATGCAAGAGCTTATAGGTTTGATAAGGTCACATTTGTTTATTTTGCTTTTACTTCTATTGTCTTGGAAGACTGCCCTAAGAAAACTTTGGTATTATTTATGTCACAGAATGGTTTGCCTATGTTCTCTTCTATGAGTTTTCTGGTGTCATGTCTTATATTTAAGTTTGTAAGCCATTTTGAGTTAATTTTTGTGTATGGTGTGAGGGTGTGTTCTAACTTCATTGATTTATATGTAGCTGTCCAGCTTTTCCAACACCACTTGCTGAAAAGACTGTCATTTCCCCATTGTATATTCTTGCCTCCTTTGTCAAAGCTTAACTGACTATAGGTGTGTGGGTTTATTTCTGGGCTCTCTATTCTGTTCTAATGATCCTTATGTCTGTTTTTGTGCCAATACCACACTGTTTTGATTACTATAGCTTTGTAGTATTGTCTGAAGTCTGTGAGGTTTATGCCTCCAGTTTTATTCTTTTTCCTCAGGATTGCTTTGGCAATTCTGGATCTTTTACGGTTCCATATAAATTTTAGGATTGTTTGTTCTAGTTCTGTGAAAAATGTCATGGGTAATTTGATAGATATCACATTAAATCTGTAGATTGCTTTGGGTAGTATGACCATTTTAACAATATTAATTCTTCCAATCTAAGAGCATGGGATAGCTTTCCATTTCTTTCAATCATCTTCAATTTCCTTTATTAATGTTTTATATTTCTTAGCATACAGGTCTTTCATTCCTTGGTCAGGTTTATTCCTAAGGTTTTTTTTTTTTTTTTTTTGGTGCTATTTTTAAAGGTATTTTTTTTTTACATTCCCTTTCTGATATTTCATTGTTAGTGTAAAGAAATACAACTGATTTCTGTATGTTAATCTTGTATCCTACTACCTTGCTGAATTCATTTATCAGTCCTTGTAGTTTTTGTGTGGAGCCCTTGAGTTCTCTATATATACTATCATGTCATCTGCACATAATGAAAACCTTACCTCTTTCCTTCCAATTTCGATACTTTTTATTTATTGGTATTTTAGTAATGTGTTGTTTTTTTCCCATGTAATAGGTTTTTTTCTCATTTCTTTTCCTATGATTGATACCTATTTTCATGCCTTTATAATCAGAAAAGATGCTTGAAATAATTTCTATCCTCTTAAATTTGTTTAGGTGTGTTTTGTGTCCTATTATGTGTTTAATCTTAGAGAATGTTCCATGTGCACTTGAAAAGAATGTTTATTTTGGTTGTTTTGGGTGTAATGTGCTGAAAATATCAATTAAGTCTAACTGTTTTATTGTGTCATTTAGAATCTCCATTGCATTAGTGATTTTCTCTCAGGAAGATCTGTCCATTGATATCAATGGGGTGTTAAAGTCTCCTAATATTAATTGTATTCCCATCAGTTTCTTCCTTTATATCTTATTTGTTTTATGTATTTGGGTGCTCCTATATTGGGTTCATATACATGAACGAATTTACTATCCTCTTCTCCTATTGATCCTCTTATCATTATATAGTGTCATTTTTATCTTTTGTTTTAAAGTCTATTTTGTCTGATAAGAGTATGGCTACCCCCACTTTCTTGTCATTTCTGTTTGCATGAATTATCTTTTTCCATCCCTTCACTTTCAATCTATGTGTGTCCTTTGCCCGGAAGTGGGTCTCTACTAAGGCAGCATATTATAGGCTCTCTTTATTTTTTAAATCCAATCTACCACTCTATGTCTTCTGATTGAATCATTTAGTTTCTTGACATTTAAGGTAATTATTGATAGATATCTATTTATTGCCATTTTAAACCTTGTTTTCTGATTGACTTTGTATTTCTTCTTTGTTCCTTTCTTTTTCTTTTTGCTTTTCCATTTGTGGTTCAATGGTGTTCTTTTGTATTATGCTTGTGTTCTCTTCTTTTTGGTTTTTGTGAATCTACTGTATGTTCTTGATTTGTGGTTACCCTGTTTTTCACGTATGTTAAGCCCTTCCTATATCTACTTGCTTTAGACTGATAGTCTATAGGCTCAAACACATTTTTTTAAACAATCTGTATTTTCTTACTCTCCTCCTCCACATTTTATGATCTTGATGTCCTCTTTTACATCTTTATGTTTATCATTTTGCTGTTCATTGTTGTTATCACTGCTTTCACAGAAATTTTTGATTTTTTAAATAATCTATGTACTGGCTTATTTAAGTGGTTTACTTTCCAATTGCGATTTTCTCTTTTTTATAGATTCTTGCTTCTTTTCTATTTAGAGAAGACCTTTCAATGTTTATTTTAGGGTAGGTTTAGTATTGCTATATTCTTTTAGTTTTTGCTTGTCTGACAAATCCTTTATCTCTCCTTCTATTCTAAATGGATAATCTTGCTGGGTAGAGTATCCTACATTGCAATTTTTTCCCTTTTAGGACTTTCAATAAATCTTGCCACTCCCTTCTGGCCTGCAACGTTTCTGTAGAGAAATCAGCTGATAGCCTTATGGGGGTTCCCTTGTCATGAGCTCTGTTTTTCCCTTGCTGCCTTTAGAATCCTCTATCTTTAACTTTTGCCATTTTAATTATAATGTCTTGGTGTAGGTCTGTTTCAGTTCATCTTGTTTGGGACCTGCTGTGCTTCCTGTACCTGGACATCTGTTTCCTTCTTTAAGTTTTCAGCCATACATTCTTCAAATACTTTTTCTATCCCCTTTTCTCTTTCTTTTTCTGGGATCCCTATTACACATAGATTGCCATGCTTGATATTATCCCATAGGTCTCATATTGCTTTATTTTTTAATTTTTTTTTTTTTCATTTGGCTTTCTGACTGCTGTTCTGATTGGCTGATTTCCATTATTCTATCTTCCAGATCCCAATAATACGCATTATTCAATTTGCTATTTATTGCCTTTAGCTCAGTTTTCATCTCAGCAAATAAGTTTTCTAATTTTCCTTGATTCCTCTTTATAGTTTCTAGTTCCTTTTTACAGTAATCTGCATTTCTATTGATAGCCTTTCTTAATTCCTTCAGTATTTTCATTACATTCTTTTCGAACTTGGTGTCTACTAGACTGAAGAGGTCTGTTTCATTGTTTTTTCAGGTGACTTCTCTTGATCTTTTAACTGGGAGTGGTTCTTCTGCTCTTTCATTTTACTTATATTTCTCTTGCTCTGTGAGTTTAGGAGAAACTGTTATCTATTGTGGTCTTGGAGGGCTATTTTTATGTGGAAGCATCCCTGTGTTGCCTGCGTGAGTTTAATATTTTTGGTGCAAGGGCTCTTTTTAGTATATGCACCTGTTGCATCTTTCCTCAATGTGTGCTGGCTCTTATCCCCTTGATAGGGGGTGTGACTGGTGATGTGATGACCAGAGCCTGCACTGGCTATCAAGCAGGGTCTCCTCTTTGCTTTGTGGTTATCACCATGCTGTTCCAGGCAGGGTCTGCTCCCCAGTTGTTGGAGTAGAAGACCCCAGATCCATTTCTGAAGTGCAGTGTGAAGTAGGCAGAACTGGAGCACTCCCCTTGGAAGAGGAGCCATTAAGTATTCCTCTGCAGGAGCTGTCCACTGGGGAGTGCGCTCTGTGGTGTTACCTGAAACCCATTGTGCAGGCTTACAAAGTACACTGTTGTTGGCACTGTCCTTTGCCCTGCCTCAACTGGGAATGCAGGCAATAGGCCCTTGTGAACTTCAGGTGCTGCATTCACAAATACACCAGCACAGATCCATAGTCTTAGATCCACTGAAATTAGTTACCAGGACTGCAGTAGTAGCACACCTGGCCCCACCACGGAAGCTATGGAAGCAGGCAAGACCCTGGCCCCGCCTCCATGTGCCTGCACTTGGTAAGCCCACAGCTGCTAACTCGGGACCCACTCCAGCCACAGGAGCACCTGTTGTCCACTCTGATGTCCTGAAGGCACTGAGTTTACAATGCTCGCGGCGGTGGCGCGAATCTGCCAATCACACAGCCATAGGAAGAGGGCTCATGTTTCAGCCCTGACTCCTAAGTCACACAGCTCCTGGAGATCAGCTTGGGTTTCAGCCCCACCTCCACATGTGGGCAAATCACTGGCACTTGCGCACTCCCAGAACTCCTAGAAGCTGCACCACACCCACTGGGAGCATGTTGAGAAAGAGGCTGCTATGGCAGGGTCCACCCCTCCCTTCACATGCTGCTTTACTTTTATGGTGGGTTCAGGCTTCTTCAGCATACACCCCCGGTTGCGGCTCATACCACACTCCAGCCCCTTCAGTCTGTCTCCAATGCAGCCAACCCCAGTCTTCTCCCCAGGTCTGTCCTCTGAAGCCCAAGTTTCAGCACTCAGCCCCCACATGCACCAGTGGATGCGACCCTCTGGCTGGGGAGTGCAGAGAGGTGACACCAGCCATCTGTTCAGGTCTCTCTCTGTTCTGCCTACTGCAGACCATCAGCTGTGTTCTCCTCCAAGCCTCTGAAGCTCCCTTTCTGTCCTGAATGATCTCCTCACTGGAAAAGGGGCTTCCCAGGGTGAGGGAACCTTTCCTCTTTCACAGCTCCCTCCCAGGGTACAAGTCTCATCCCAATTTTTTTTTTCTTTTGTCCTACCCCGTTACATGGAGATCTTTCTTGCAATTTTGGCTGGCTGAGATCTTCTGCCAGCATTCAGTAGGTATTCTGTGAGAATTGTTCCAAATGTAGGTGTATTTTTGATGTATTTATGGGAGGAAGTGAGCTCCAAGACCTGCTGTTTGACCATCTTGATTGGAACCCCCCATATTTTGTATTATGGTCTGAATGTCTGTGTCCCTGAAAAATTCATATGTTGGGATCCTTATGTACAATGTGGTGGTGTTAGAAAGAGGGGCTTTTAGGAGGTGCTTAGGTCATGAGGATGGAGCCCTCATGAGTGTTATAAAAGAGATTCCACAGAGCACCCTAAATCCTTCCATCATGTGAGGATACTAGAAGTCTACAGTCCAGAAGAGGGCCCTCACCTGATCTTGCTCACAGTCTGATCTCAGACATTCAGCATCCAGAACAGGGAGCAATATATTTCTGCTGTTTTTTACCCAGTTTGTGGTATTTTGTTATAGCAGGACAGGCAGACTAAGATATTTTGATATCTGAAGTTTTAGTTTTATTCATAATTCATTGATATGTGTTATCAATATACTGTAAATGGCACACCTTCTTTATACAGATATTTATTTTCATTTAGTAACAAGCTTAATTCTTGTTATTGCTATTAAATTCTGATTTTATGCTCTTAAATTCAGTAAGTTTATCTATTTTATAAACTCATTAAATGTAAGTGCAATAATAATTACATTCATGGCAAGGCACATAGATTTTTAAATGTATCACAAGATATTCTCCACGACTTTCATTAATTTTAGACATTTCATTATGAACCAGAGACTTTCTTGAATAGGATAATCTGCATTCTACTTTTTACAAAAAGATGTAGATTGAAATGCTGGTATCTGCTGATATCTAATTGACTGAAAGATATTATTTACATTTAAAAGTTTATTTGATTTAAAATACAACGTTTTTATTGCTAAATATTAAAACCTGATTAAATGAATCAAAATTGATGATTATAAAGTAGCCTAAAATTGTATTCAGAAATAAGAGTTTCAGAATATAATACAAATAATAAGAAATGGAAATAAATATAATGTTACACATTTACCCTTGAAGTATTCAGAATATATGTGTACCTGAAGTTGTGATTTTGCTGCTAATCCATTGATGTAAGTTATCATTATTTATATTATAAATCAATAATAGATTCTGTTTGTCACACACATACTTAACAAGATACCACTATACAAGATAAAAGTGTACTTAGGTAACAAGGTACTTAAGAATATTTTTTAAGTTTATTTTGTATTTTTTTTATGCAAATGCGCTTAAACTTTGGATACCTATGGATTTCATGATTTATCTGTTAACTGGTAATTTACATAGCTTGCAAAAAGTATAGCAGTATTAACCCCTCCTGCAGCATTTTTCGTAGACATAGAATAAACACTGTTAAAATATGTTGGAGTCACAAAAGATCCCAAATAGCCAAAGCAATCTTGAGAATGAAGAACAGAGCTGGAGGCATGACACTCCCCGATTTTAAACTATATTATAATGCTATGGTAAAAAACAAAAACAAAAACAAAAAAACAGCAACAATAACAAAAAAATAGTATTCTATTGGCATAAAAACAGATACAGAGTTCAATGGAAAAGAATGACAGCCCAGAAATAAACCCACGTATAGCATATATGCTACATTAATTTATGACAAAGGAAGCAAAAATATACACTGGGGAAAGGATAGTTTCTTCAATAAATGATGCTTGGAAAACTGGACACCCACATGCAAAAGAATGGAACAGCACCACTATCTTACACCATTCACAAAAACCAACTCAAAATGCTTTAAAGACTTGAATGTGAGATCAGAAACCATAAAACTTCTAGAAGGAAACATAGTGGATAAACTCCTTGACATCACTCTTAGCGATATATTTTTGGATTGCATTCCAAAGCAATGGCAACAAAAGCAAAAATAAATAAGATTACATCAAACTAAAAACTTCTGCAAAACCACAAAAACCTTCAAGAAAATAAAAAGGCAACCTCCTGAAAGGGATAGGGTACTTACAAATCATATATCCAATAAGTGGTTAATATAAAAAATATATAAAAAACATATAAAGAACTCATACAACTCAATATCAAAAAGCAATCTGATTAAAAAATGAGCAGAGGACCTGAAAAGGCATTTTTCCAAAGAAGGTACACAGATAGCCAACAGGCACATGAAAAGATGCTTGACATCACTAATCAGCAGAGAAATGCAAGTCAAAACCTCAATGAGTGTCACCTGACACCTCCCAGAATGGCTATTATCAAAAAGACAAAAAATGATGTGTTGGCCAAGCTGTGGAGTAAAGGGAACCCTCCTACACTGTTGGTGGGAATGTAAACTGCTGCAGCCACTATGGCAAGCAGTATGGAGTTTTCTCACAAAAATTAAAAATAGAACTACCATATGACCCAGCAATTCCACTTCTGGATATTTATCTGGAGAAAATGAAAACACTAATTCAAAAGGATTGATGAACCCCTATGTTCATTGCAGCATTATTTACAATAGCCAAGATATGGAAACAGCATTAAGTGTCCATTGATGGAGGAATTGATAAATTGTGAGATATAGATATAGATATAGATATATACATATACATAGTGTAAATGTATACACTACTCAGTCATAAAAAAGAAGGATGAAATATTGCCATTTTCAATAACATTGATGGGACTTGAGGTTATTATGCTAAGTGAAATAAGTCAGATAGAGGAAAACAAATACTGTATGATTTCACCTTTATGTAGAATCTAAAAACAAAACAAATCAGAACAAAATTCATAGATACAGAGAACAGATTGGTATTTGCCAGAGGAGAGGAAGGTTGGGGGTTGGGCAAAATGGGTGAGGAGGGGTCAATTTTATGGTGACAGATGGTAACTGGACTTAATATGTGATCATTTCCCAATGTATACAAATGTCAAATCACACACTTTATGTTAACCTAGCTAGCATATCTAAAGACTGAGATAATAAAAAACTAAGAGGAAGCTTAAAAGAAGTTGTCAGTCTAATATTAAAATAAATACATTGTACATATAGCCACAGTTACCATATGAGAATGAGTAATAACAAGCAATAAGATAAAAATATTTTTGTACAAAAGGAATTAATTCTAAAAAAATCCTTCAAAAAATCTTAAGGTAAATATTAGGGTAAATTTTTTTGTAAAAATCAGCCCAATATATGATACATAATATTGCTGTGGATGTCAGATACAAAATTGTTAAAGATTATTTGTATTAAATACATTTCACAAGTTTGTAAACTGTAAATTGAATTTATTAAACACAATAATGGATTCAAGAGTATTATTACCATCAATATTTGTAAATATTATAGCACAATTTATTTAAATGATATAAAATTGATTTAATATTTTTCTAAGGTTTTAACATCTTTACATCTTCATCTATAGAAATAATAAAATCAGAAAATGAAACCAAGTAAACTAAAATGAAATTAGAAACATGTGAAAATTAATTCTCAGTTATTTCAAATATATGTGTATTATATGTACAAATATATGTATGTTTATACATATGTGTGTGTGTGTGTGTGTGTATCTATATATATATTCTACAGCACTTTGCTGGGTCCCTTCCTTTTTTTCTCTCATATCAACATTATTGATAACTTTGTCATAATATTTGGTTAAAGATTATTGTTATTTTCTACTTAGATATATAATCATTGAGTTCCATATGTATTATTCCATTCTACTTTTATATTTTGTAAAGCAGTAATGACTAGTTGTTGTCTGAAGGGCAGGAAACTTGATTATATTTCATCGTTTTCAGATAAGCCAAAGTTGTCCATTTCTCTAAGCTACAAAGATTGAATACTGAATTGGCTTCCTTCAAATGCATTTAGTGCTCCGTGTCTCTTAATGACAGTGATCATAAATAATGTCTAATAATGCACTGCTGAATTTTTTCTTTTTTGTTTGCCTTTATATAATATGTTAACAGAGCGTATTAGTCAGGGTTCTCCAAAGAAACTGAACCAACTGTGTGTGTGTGTGTGTGTGTGTGTGTGTGTGTGTGTGTGTGTGTGTGTGTGTGTAGAGAGAGAGAGCTTGAGAGCAGAGAGAAGGAGATTTATTACAAGGAACTGACTCATGGGATTATAGAGGTAGACAAGTGCCCAGATCTGCAGCGGGCCGTTGGAGACCCAGAAGAGCCCACGGTGTGATTCCAGTCCAAAAGTCTGCTTGCCAGAGACCAGGAAGAGCAGAGGTTTCAGTTCCAGTCTGAAGGCAGGAATAAAATGACGTCAGAGCTTAGAGAAGTCAAGCAGAAGGAATTCCATCTTCCTCCCCTTACTTGTCCTCTTGTTCTATTCAGCTGTGGGATGGGGCCCACCCACATCAGGAAGGTCAGTCTGCTTTACTAGATTTCCTGATTCAAATGTCCATCTCATCCAGAATCACTCTCATGGACACACCCAGGGTAATGTTTGACCAAATGTCTGGGCACCCATGGCCAGTTGACATATAAAATTAACTATCACACAAAGTATACTATTGATACCAGAAAAGCTTTATCAAAAGCCCAGGCTCTTTTGTTCAACTCTTCCAAAAGAATTTGGAACACAAAACACAAAGGAAAAATAAACATGCTGAAGTTGAGGAGCAAAGAGAACAAAGAAGCAGTGTATTTAGGTCAGAAGGGAAAGTTACACAGTCAGAGGAGAAGTGTGTGGGCATCCTTGCGAGTGAGAGGTGCGTCACAGCGTTCTTTGATCCCTTAGCCCTTTGAATAGGTGGGAGTCTTTTTGATTAGGGGTGGAATATTCATTGAGGGGAGGGTTGAGGTGTGGTCTGGATTGCACCACGTTGCATCAGCTCCCAGTCCTACACATTTTTCTCCTGAAGTCACTGTACACGCACTCTAAGAGTTGTTTTTCCTTAAATTTCCCCTTACTAGTCGACCACCACTCATGGAAGGTTGTACTGTTGCAGGAAGGCGGAACCCTTCCAGGACCCAAGAGCGGGCTCTTGTCTAATACTTGGAAATGAATTGTCCCAGGAGACACACGTACTGACAAAGCCGAAGACTTTGTTGGAAAGGGGAGCCCAGGCAGAGAGCAGTAGAATAAGGGAACAAAGGAGAGATGCTCTGCCACGTGGCTTGCAGTCTCAGGTTTTGTGGTAAACAGGGTGAGTTTCCAGGTTGTCTCTGGCCAGTCATCTTGCTTGACCCATATTTGATCTGACTCAGGGTCCCTCCTGGTGGTGCACATCTCTCAGACAAGATGGATTCCAGCGCGAGGGATTCCGGGAGCTTGTAGGACAATATTATGGGCTGGCATCTCCTCCCTCCTTTTGGCCCCTCCCAAATTCTCCCAGTTAGTTTTATAAGATATATTATGGGCTGGCGTCTCCTCCTTCTTTGGGACCCTCCTGAATTCTCCCGGTTAGTTTTCAGCAGCAGCACCATGTTCCTTATCTGGACCTCCTATTGTGAGACAACTCAGACAAGTGGTCATCATCATGCCTGGTCAAGGTGGGCGGTTTCGGTCAATGGTTCCCTAATAGTACAGGATCATCAGCAACCTGTGCATTTTTATTGCGCATGCTCTACGCTTTTCATGGTCAGAGTTTCTTGCTCAGATGCCACAAAGTTTATGTTGTAGATGCCATTCCTCCATGTGTCATGGCCTCTTTTAGTGCAAAACAAGGAGGTGGCTTGGCCTTCTGCCTTCTGCCTATAAATGAGGAGGCTGTCCTCGGGCCCCGCTCTGTCTTTCCTGCCTCACTATTATAACATTTGTAATTGAATAGTAGAACAATATGGATTTGTCCTTTTAGTTCATCTTACCCTGAAAGTTCAATAAATGTGTTTGTCTGTGATTCTTTCTTCCTTTACTTTGCTGGTGTCAGTCAATGTGTGCATTCTCACCAGCCTCTGTCAGACAAAGAGAATAACTACAAAGCCTCAAAGCCTTAAGTAAACAATGTAATAACTCCTAAAGTGACCTTGTGATCTGGAGAAACTTGCTCTTTACTTGTTCCCCTGCTTTCTTCAGTATCATAATTTCCAGGCTCTAGCCCAGTTGGTCTTGTCACTAATTTTCCTCCCTGCCATTCTTTCCCTAACAGCCTCCCCGTCCTTCCTGTAAAACAAACCACATCCCTCACTAGTCTCTGAATAATGTGCACTGACACCAGGCATCCTTTACATGCAGCCTTAGTCACATAGCTCACTCTGGCAGGGTGTGGTGAAAAGAACATGAACTTTAGAAGTAGATAGGTCTACGAGCCCTCCCCTGCTTTATAATTACTGGTTGTGTGATCTTTTGAAAGGGACTTAACTCTTTCAAACTTTACTTTTCTCATTTGCAAGCTGGAGACAAAAATGCTGCCTCATAACTTTGTAATGAGGAAACATAGTATCAGGCGTAGAGAAAAATCATTGTCTCCTTTTTCTTTTGTCCAGTATTTACTGAGCATCTATGATATATGAGGCACTACAGCTGTCACCAGGGTTACTGGGTTAAAAGACATGTCTTTACCATCAAAGAACTCACAGGCTAGGGAGGAGATATCATAAAAATAAATAACTACCAACAATGTGGAAATGTCTATGAAATAAGTAAGCCTATTGCATTATGTTTATTCAGGAGATATGTGCCAGTACTGGTCTGAAAGGATCAGAGATGGTTTTTTGAAGTGATAAAAATAAAGATTTGGAATGAGCAGAGTTTTCCAATAGAAAGCAGATCAGGAGGTTTTAGCATGTGCAACCTATGACATCCAAAGAGAGATGGTGACAACACATAGGATCTTAGAAGGACTGAACTTTATTTTATTCAGAATGGGGCTTGAGGAATCCAAAGAAAGCTTGTAGAATTAAGAGGGGGCCTGAGTATTCAAGGTCTAGGCACAGTAAATACATTAGTGTGTTTGAACTCTTATAGATATTTGTGTTATCACCATTGTAAAGATGAAACAGAAACAAAAATAAGCATTCCTTAAATCATAAAGCGTTTAGGTTGCTGAGCCAAGGTTTATACCTTGGGAATCTAGCCCCATATCCAGTGCTTTAAACCAGCCTGCGTTGTTCCTCTCCTCCAAGCTAATGCATTAAAGCATCCACTTGGGGCTCTTACAATTCTTTCCCTTTATTCATATAAATGTCAGTCAGATATGAAATCCTTGGACCATGCTACTAATCCAAGTTACTGTATCATTGTTTTGCATGAGACAAATTAGCTATAAAAAAATCTAGGAGATGCAACACCAATTAATTAGAATTCAAGAGAATAGTTCTCTAAGGTGAATAGATTTTGTATTGCCGTACAAAAATCTATACTTTATCTCTGTGCCAGCTCTAAACTGAGGAGTCTAGGTCCTGGTTAAAATCTTATGTGCAATATTTCAAGCCTGATCACAGGCAGTTACAAAGGCTTTACCCGGCAGGTTTCAAGTCTTTCTGTAACAGACTTGGTGCACAGCTGATGCAATGCAGTCTCTGAACAGTTACAGTAAAGGATCCAGGCCTGCCTGGCTGGTCACACTCTCCACTTACTTGTTTTCCTAGCCCTGGTGCCTTTGTTTCTAGATCTCTTTATCTGCAGGCTTTGGAAAAGGTCCTCCTCAGATGCCTCTGCTGAGAACCTATTACTGCACCATACTTGGGTCTACTTGCCCACACGCAGTAAAGCCAATCTACCGATATTGGGTTGTGGTGAAGGAAAGGACAGTGTTTATTGTAGGCACCAAGCAAGGAGAAGAGGGAGCTTGTGCTCATAAGACCAGAACTCTCTGATGGTTTTCAGAGAAGGGGTTTTAAAGGCAGTGGAGGGAGGGGGCTGCAGGGTACGTGATCAGCTTGTGCACAATTCTCGTATTGGTTGGCATCAAGGTGAAGTTTCAACCATCATCAACCCTCTGGTTTCAACCAGTCTAAGGTCTATGTTATTGCACTCAGCAGTTTTCATCTGGTGGCGGGTCTACTTCCTATAAAAACAACTTAAGAATGTGTGTCAGGCCCTTGTCTATATCCTTCAGGGAACTGGGAGTTCAGTGATTCTGCTGTGTGGAAGATTTAGAGTCTAAATTATTACCAGTTTCCCAGCCCAACAGCTATTCTTTGTTTCTACAACTTCACATTTCCTAATTATTAACTCTTCAACCAGCTTTTAGAGACCCAAGGGAGGCCAGGGAGACTAAGGCAAAAGCCTTTTACTGCAAAGAACAGGGACACAGGGGCTTGTATACAGTTTCAACCTCCTTACTGGAGAGTAGGAGGAACCCTTGAAGAAGATTTTCCCCACCTGACTCAGTCCTTTCCCACCCCAGTCCTTTCCTCCTGTAGCCCCCACACCACTTCAGGGTTCATAAAATTGCCAGAGCCTTTTGTTTGGTTTCCTCAACACTGAGATGCCCCCCACGTCTGCACTGATCCACCTGACCCTAGACCAGTGAGCTGTTCCAGGCTGAGTTGGTCTCATTTTAGACTCTTGCTTATACCATTATAGTTTGCAATTAACTCATTCATTTTTGACTTGTTGCTTTAATCAATTACTCCAACACCTGACAACTGAGCTTTATTTCTCCCAAATCAACTGAGCTCCTGACATAAACAGAAAATATTATACACTTGTCAGTGTAACAGAAATCTTTAATGCATTTAAGTAAGCACAGTTAAAGGAAGAAAACTGCAATTTATACTGAAGACACTTGAATGAATGAATACACAGATTCCTTTACCAAATGGCACTGTTATATTCTCAGTATTGGTAAAAGTAACAATTCTTTCTAAATGAACCTGTAAATTCAATGCAATCTCAATCAATATGCTAACTCTCTCCAAAGTTCAGTTGAATAGGGAGGGCTCAAACCATGTTAAAGCAATTTCATGAAAAATATAATACTTTCCAAAATTCTAGTTCTTAAAATTATCACTGATCCCCAGTTATGGATTATGATGATTTATTTTGTATATTTGTCACTAAATACCTTGTAAGTTCTAAATTCCAATGACAATGCATGCTTTATATTTTTATGTAGGGATAAAAAGAAGTAAGAATACTTCCCTAGAGGGTCATGTATTTTGTATCTCTTTAATTTACTTTGATGAGACCTATAAATTAAAATGTTATATTATGATTAAAATATGTAAAAATAATGACTGCTTTACAGAATTGATTGATTATAGTAATTCAAAAAAAAACAAGTGGCACAAATTTATGAGATGGTTAGGCAGAGTGTTGAAGAGAAAAAATTAAGGGAAGATGGAAGGCAAAGGGACACAGGGATGGATTAAGCAGAGAAAAGGGTTTCTATTCTAGGATAATACAGAAACTCTACTGACCCTATAAGCAAAAATAGTAAAGAGACAGGGAGTTTAGACAATGGCCTTGTCTTTGGATAACTGTTTGAGTATTTAGTTTGAAATCACCAGGGATGCTTAGCTGAGTGAGTTAAAATGTAGTTACCATATTAGAGATAAAAGGCTTAGTCTGCATACATTTAACATCACTTACTAATGATTTGGGGTGGTGTGAGACTAAAACAGTTTCAAATAATCAATGGACAGTCAGGGATTACGGTTCATTGAAAAGGACACATGTTCTTTTTAAATCCAGGAATGATAATTAGGAACTGCTGGAGATGGAAATTTTGTAATTGTATACATTTTGTATGCAAATTAGATTTTAATTATAGAATTTCTCAAATATTTAGTTGTCCTTGTTAATGCTAATTGGTTTGGTAAATAGTTTTAACAAGGGAATTATGTATTGTAAAACTGTGTTTTCTAAATAAAAAGCCAGCTTTGGGTTAAAAGCACTCATTCTGAAATCAGACCACTTGGGTTGAATGCCTGACTCTGCTGTTTGTCAACATTTATGAACCTCGAGCAAGTTAATGAATTTGTGTGCCTATACGTGATCATCCTTATCACAAGATTAATATTAGTATCTATCTCATCAAGTAGTCATGAGGTTTAAATAATCAACTGTGTTCAACGTTTCCTTGATATCTGGTCCATATATTTAAATAATTTGGCAAAATTTTAATCATGAGGATAATTTAAAGATGTATTGGTAATTGCTACAGAATTCATATACCTGTCATTTCCTTACTATACATTTTTCTCCTGAGTTGTTATTTTGATTTTAAATCCAAACCTCTTACTTTTAGGATAGATTCATATTGCATATATTGATAATGACATAAATCCTCAATTTACCCTATTTCAATGTTTTCATAAAGTAAATATAAATAGTAATTTCTATTGCTAATATTTAAGGCTGAGATATTTGAACACATTTATGAGTGGTTTGATTATTTACCACATTCATATTAAAAATCATAGAATTTGATCAAAGCATGTGAATGTTTAGCATCCTACTAGGTGTAATTACTTATAATATTTATTTATTTTTATTTTTTGTCTTTGCCAATTTTTTTATTGGAGTAAAATTGCTTTACAATGTTGTGTTAGTTTCTGCTGTACAATGAAGTGAATCAGCTATATGTATACCTATATCCCCTCCCTATTGGACATCCCTCCCCCCCCTTCCCCTCCCCATCTAGGTCATCACAGAGCACCAAGCTGAGCTCCCTGAGCTATACAGCAGGTTCCCACTAGCTATTTTACACATGGTAGTGTATTTATGTCACGCCTAATCTCCTAATTCGTCCCATCCTCCCCTTCCCCCGCTGTGTCCACATGTCCATTCTCTACGTCTGCGTGTCTATTCCTGCCCTGCAAATAGGTTCATCTGTACCATTTTTCTAGGTTCCACATATATGCGTTAATATACAATATCTATTTTTCTGTTTCTGGCTTACTTCACTCTGTATGACAGACTCTAGGTCCATCTGCATCTCTACAAATGACCCAATCTTGTTCCTTTTTATGGCTGAGTAATAGTCCATTGTATATGTGTACCACATCTTCTTTATCCATTCATCCATCGTTGGACATTTAGGTTGTTTCTATGTCCTGGCTATTGTAAATAGTGCTGCAATGAACATTGGGGTACATATGTCCTTTTGAATTATGGTTTTCTCAGGGTATATGCCCAGTAGTGGTATTGCTTGGTTGTGTTGTAGTTCTATTTTTAGTTTTCTAAGGAAATACATACTGTTCTCCATAGTGGCTGTATAAAGTTACATTCCCACCAACAGTGCAAAAGTGTTTCCTTTTCTCCACACCCTCTCCAGCATTTATTGTTTGTAGATTTTTTGATGATGGCCATTCTGACCCACCTCCTAAAGTAAGGAAAATAAAAACAAAAATAAACAAATGGAACCTAATTAAACTTAAAAGCTTTTGCATAGCAAAGGAAACTATAAACAAGACAAAAAGACAACTCTCAGAATGGGAGAAAATATTTGGAAATGAAGCAACAGACAAAGGATTGATCTCCAAAATATACAAACAGCTCATGTAGCTCAATATCAAAAAAACAACCCAATTTAAAAATATGCAGAAGACCTAAATATACATTTCACCAAAGAAGACATACAGATGGCCAAGAGGCACATGAAAAGATGCTCAACATCACTAATTATTAGAGAAATGCAAATCAAAACTACCTATAATATTTAAATGACTATAATTTAGACCATGTGTCTCCTATGTCTGACTCTCTACCTAAGAAATTAATCAGATGAATTAAACATTGTGCAAATGCTACTATAAAGGAGATTTATGCCTTCAATCTCAAAAGGTTTTGTAACTACAAATGTGTAGTTAGTTGACGTGCGTTATCCTGACATTCAAGCACACCACACCTTTCCAACTAGATATATTTATTACCACCTTATCTCAAGCACCCAAGTTACTTATTTGATCTTCTCTGTACGCTCTGTGTGCTAGGTACACTTCTGTGATGGCCCACAATGACTGCCACCTCCTAGAACTGACAAACTATGTCATCGTATCCCCTTAAATTGAGGGTGGAACTGATAGAAAAAGGTAGAAGTTATATGTCACTTCATGATTAGGTTACAAAAAGGTTGTGACTTCTGTCTTGCAAGCAGACTCTATTAACTTCTCAGCTTACAGCTCTGATGAAGCAAATTGTCACATCGGAGAGACCATGATACGAGAAACCCAGGGTGACCTCTGGCCAACGCTCACAAGAAAGTGAATGCTGCCAACAACCACTAGGTGCACTTAGAAGGGGATCTTTCCCCATTAGAGCCTTTGGATGAGTCTGCGGATCCTGGGATGACACTTAGATACCATCCTTGTGGGAGAGGGGGAAGCTGAGGACCTAGCTAAGCCATGGCCAACTTCCTGAATCACAGAAACTATGAACTGATAAATGTATGTTGTTTTAGGTCATTAATTCTTGAGCAATTTGAAACACAGCAATAGACAATAATACACTATGCCACATAAGAATAACAATAATAATAATAATACTAATATCTGTAAGAATAAGAATAAGGATAAGGATAAAAATATCCCCCAGTGTCGTAAGTCAAAGTATTTCCTTACCGTGCAATGGTACTTTGTAGTTTCATCAGTACAAATTCAATTCCAATCATAAAGCATCAAAATTGATTATAAAATATCTATGAAAGTAAATACAAATGTATTTTCTATACATTATAAGTTGTGTATACATTAAATATGAAGAACAGATCATAATTATATTTTGGGAAGTTTTTTCACAGAATAGTTTGGATTAGGCTTCTTAAAACAATGAGTCAAAAGAAGTTTTTGCTCAAGACACATGGTAATTTTCCTGTTATTTTACTTTGAATATGCATAAAGAATTATCAGGTTCCAAGGACTCTCCCAGTCACACTTCTCAATGTAATTATATAATCAAAATCACATGTGAATACTGCTATAATACTGCATAATAACTCAGCCCTGACTTAGTCACACTAATTGAGAAGCAGAATAGCAGCATCACTTTGAAGTTTTCTGACTGCTCCTTGTTAGTGTATCTCTTTGCCTCCTTTACAGAGGTAACAGCGATTGTAAATTTTATGGTTATCATCTTATCATCTTACTTTCAAGAGAGTTTGTCACATGAAGTTTAAACAGTACACTACTAAATAACCAAGAGATCAGTGTATAATTTGTCACATGGAGGTTAAACAGTACACTACTAAATAACCAAGAGATCTTGATCAAAGAGGAAATTAAACAATACCTAGAAACAAATGACAATGAAAATACAAAAACCCAAAACCTATGGGATGAAGCAAAAGCAGTTCTAAGAGGGAACTTTATAGCAATACAATCCTACCTCAAGAAACAAGAAACATCTCAAATAAACAACCTAACCTTACACCTAAATCAACTAGAAAAAGAAGAACAAAAAAAACCCCAAAGTTAGGAGAAGGAAAGAAATCATAAATATCAGATCAGAAATAAATGAAAAAGAAATGAAGAAAACAATAGCTAAGATCAATAAAACTAAAAGCTGCTTCTTTGAGAAGATAAACAAAATTGATAAACCATTAGCCAGACTCATCAGGAAAAAAGGGGAGAAGACTCAAATCAATAGATTTAGAAATGAAAAAGGAGAAATAACAACTGACACTGCAGAAACACAAAGGATCATGAGAGATTACTAAAGCAACTATATGCCAATAAAATGGACAACCTGGAAGAAATGGACAAATTCTTAGAAAAGCACACCCTTCTGAGACTGAACCAGGAAGAAATAGAAAATATAAACAGACCAATCACAAGCACTGAAATTGAGACTGTGATTAAAAATCTTCCAACAAGCAAAAGCCCAGGACCAGATGGCATCACAGGCGAATTCTATCAAACATTTACAGAAGAGCTAACATCTATCCTTCTCAAACTCTTCCAAAGTGTAGCAGAGGGAGGAACACTCCCCAACTCATTCTACGAGGCCACCATCACCCTGATGCCAAAACCGGACAAAGATGTCACAAAGAAAGAAAACTACAGGCCAATATCACTGATGAATATGGATTCAAAAATCCTCAACAAAATACTAGCCAACAGAATCCAACAGCACATTAAAAGGATCGTACACCATGATCAGGTGGGGTTTATCCCAGGAATGCAAGGATTCTTCAATATACTCAAATCAATCAATGTGATACACCATATTAACAGATTGAAAGAGAAAAACCATATGATCATCTCGATGCAGAGAAAGCTTTCAACAAAATTCAACACCCATTTATGATAAAAACTCTCCAGAAAGTAGGCATAGAGGAAACTTACCTCAACATAATAAAGGCCATATATGACAAACCCGCAGCCAACATCATTCTCAATGGTAAAAAACTGAAACCATTTCCACTAAGATCAGGAAGAAGAAAAGGTTGCCCACTCTCACGACTATTATTCAACATAGTTTTGGAAGTTTTAGCCACAGCAATCAGAGAAGAAAAAGACATAAAAGGAATCCAAATCAGAGAATAAGAAGTGACACTGTCGCTGTTTGCAGATGACATGATACTATACATAGAGAATCCTAAAGATGCTACCAGAAAACTACTAGAGCTAATCAATGAATTTGGTAATGTAGCAGGATATAAAACTAATGCACAGAAATCTCTTGCATTCCTATACACTAATGACGAAAAATCTGAAAGAGAAATTAAGGAAACACTCCCATTTACCATTGCAACAAAAAGAATAAAATACCTAAGAACAAACCTACCTAAGGAGACAAAAGACCTGTATGCAGAAAACTATAAGACACTGTTGAAAGAAATTAAAGTTGATACAAACAGATGGATAGATATACCATGTTCTTGGATTGGAAGAATCAACATTGTGAAAATGACTATACTAACCAAAGCAATCTACAGATTCAATGCCATCCCTATCAAACTACCAATGACATTTTTCAGAGAACTAGGACAAAAAATTTCACAATTTGTATGGAAACACAAAAGGCCCTGAATAGCCAAAGCAATCTTGAAAAAGAAAAACAGAGCTGGAAGAATTAGGCTCCCTGACTTCAGACTATACTACAAGACAGTGTGGTACTGGCACAAAAACAGAAATACAGATCAGTGGAACAGGATAGAAAGCCCAGAAATAAACCCACACACATATGGCCACCTAATTTTGATAAAGGAGGCAAGAATATACAATGAAGAAAAGACAGCCTCTTCAATAAGTGGTGATGGGAAAACTGGACAGCTACATGTAAAAGAATGAAATTAGAACCTTCCCTAACACCATACAAGAAAATAAACTCAAAATGGATTAAAGACCTAAATGTAAGGCCAGACACTATAAAACTCTTAGATGAAAACATAGGCAGAACACTCTATAACATACATCACAGCAAGATCCTTTTTGACCCACCTCCTAGAGAAATGGAAATAAAAATAATCAAATGGGACCTAATGAAACTTAAAAGCTTTTGCACAGCAAAGCAAACCATAAACAAGACGAAAAGACAACCCTCAGAGTGGGAGAAAATATTTGCAAATGAAGCAACTGACAAAGGATTACTCTCCAAAATATACAGGTAGCTCATGCAGCTCAATATCAAAAAAACAACCCAATCCAAAAATGAGCAGTAGACCTAAATAGATATTTCTCCAATGAAGATATATAGATTGCCAACAAACATATGAAAGAATGCTCAACATCACTAATCATTAGAGAAAAGCAAATCAAAACTACAATGAAGTATTACCTCACACCGGTCAGAATGGCCATCATCAAAAACTCTACAAACAATAAATGCTGGAGAGGGTGTGGAGAAATGGGAACCCTCTTGCACTGTTGGTGGGAATGTAAATTGATACAACCACTATGGAGAACAGTATGGAGGCTCCTTAAAAACTAGAAATAGAACTACCATACACCCAGCAATCCCACTACTGGGCATATACCCTGAGACAACCATAATTCAAAAGGGCCATGTACCACAATGTTCATTGCAGCTCTATTTACAATAGCCAGGACATGGAAGCAACCTAAGTGTCCATCGACAGATGAATGGATATAGAAGATGTGGCACATATATACAATGGAATATTACTCAGCCATAAAAAGAAACGAAATGGAGTTATTTGTAGTGAGGTGGATGGACCTAGAGACTGTCATAAAGAGTGAAGTAAGTCAGAAAGAGAAAAACAAATACTGTATGCTAACACATACATATGGAATCTAAAAAAAAAGAAAATGGTTCTGAAGAACCTAGGGGCAGGACAGGAATAAAGGCGCAGACATAGAGAATGGACTTGAGGACACGGGGAGGGGGAAGTGTAAGCTGGGATGAAGTGAGAAAGTGGCATGGACATTTATACACTACCAAATGTATAATAGATAGCTAGTGGGAATCAGCCACATAGCACAGGGAGCTCAGCTCTGTGCTTTGTTTCCACCTAGAGGCGTGGGATACAGAGGGTGGGAGGGAGACGCAAGAGAGAGGATATATAGGGATATATGTTTATGTATAGCTTATTCACTTTGTTATACAGCAGAAACTAACACACCATTGTAAAGCAATTATACTCCAACAAAGATGCTAAAAAAAAGAGTTTGTGACATAGGTCTATATTCTTCAAATGTATTTTCTTTGATGAATATACATAAAATAACAAAATGCTAGTTTATATGATTGGCCTACATAAATTGACTACATGGAAAATTAATGAAATATACTCTTCTGACATCACTGGTTAAAATAAACATCTATATAATATTTATAATGTCAGCATAGACGTAATTTAATATTTTATGTCTGGGGGGAGATCAAGGACAACTGTAGCTGTTTGCTCTGCTTTATTATAATGAATTTCCCATGAAAATCTCCCAACCCTATAGCTACAGTATAACCATGAGGGGAAACACTTAGAGAATCCTTTAGAAATATTTATTAAACATTTTAATATGTGATATACCTTTAAAAGGTATCAAGGTTTGCATTCTTTTGGATACATCATATTCTACTTGGTGACTATTGTACTGGGAAACTTAGTGCAGAATTAGTGTAACTTGGAGAAATAGTTGTTTACAACTTGTAACAGGTCGTATAAGAATAAAATTAAGCAGGGACTTCCCTGGCAGTACAGTGTTTATGACTTCGCCTTCCAACGCAGGGGGTGCTTGTTCAATCCCTGGTCGGGGATAAGATTCCACATGCCTGGGGGCCAGAAAGCCAAAGCATAAAACAGAAGCAATATTGTAACAAATTCAATAAAGACTTAAAAAAAAAAAAGAGTAAAGTTAAGCAGAGTTGGTTTGAATGACGGGTGGAGCTGGAACTAACAGAACATCACAGAAGTTACATGCCATTTCCACGATTGAATAGAATTGCTTTAGTATCATCTGGGTTTTGCAGTTTTTTAATATATTACAATGATATATTAATTGCAATCAGCTTTTTACTGAGAGCAGATTAATAACTTCAGAGAAACAAGCCACATGCAGAAGCTTCAACAGACACCATGTTTACTTAGCGATAAGAAAGATACAAAGCAGGAAACCAAATAGCATACATAACAACAGGCTTGCAGATACCTTGTGGCTTCCAGGCAGAATTCTGATGGCCTGAAGACAAGCTTGGTCATGAAAGAGAGGTCTGAGTGTGTGTGGACAACCTCTGCTGATGGAAAACATCAGTATTGGGTTCTTTCAGCTTTAATAGCTTATAAATCACATAGCCCCGAGGCACACTGGACTGAGCCCATGCTCTGGGTCAGCTGCCTCTCTTCCATGCCGGATACCCATTACTGGATCTTCACAATAGGATACAGGTGTTTAATCCTATAGGGAGACCTTAGTCAAATTCACTCTACTTGGCCTGGAAACTCCTAACAATTCCTTTGGCTATTACCTTAAGAGAGATTTGCCAAAGGTCATGTCCTAAGACAGTGTTGAAGTTAAAGGAATGGCCAAGGAACCAACTGTACAGTCTTTTTTTCTGCATAGATTATGAAGTTATTCTGTTACAAAACATTTTTAAAGACTAAAAGTTGGTTGTTTTCTTTATAAAATGATTCAGGAATGTAATGACTGACTCTACCGGTTTCTAGCTCCAGGCTCCTACCCCTAGTTCTTACTATGTATCTTTGGGCTATATTTTTTATTTTTATTTTTTAAAATTTTTTGGCCACACCGCACAGCATGCGGGATCTTAGTTCCCTGACCAGGGACCGAACCCATGCCCCCTCTGGCGGAAGCACAGAGTCTTAAGCACTGGACTGCCAGGGAAGTACCCCGTTTTATTTTCTTTAAGACAGAGGGAAGGGCACATGATAAAAACCAAGTTGTAAAAGAGTTGTTAAAGATTGTTCAAGTACCTTAAAGTAGTCATGTTGCGTGGAAGTTCAGGGAATGAGGGCAGTGTAGGGTAGATAAAGTTAGAGAAGTAGGTAGTAGTAAAACATTCTTACATGCATGTAAGAATACTGGAATATTTTTGTGCTATAAAAAGCCATTAAAGGAGTTTAAATAGTATAATCAGAAAACCGAAGCAGTGAAGTTGTGGCTAGACTGCAGTAAATCTCTAAGGAAAATGATGAAGTGAAGGAAACTAAAAGAATGAAGATATTTTCCAGGGAAGGAATTCATTGGATATCTCAATTAATCTGCTTATTTGTAACATACATATAATCAACTTCATTGTAATTATGATCATAAAATAATATACTTCTTAACATAACACTTAAAATAATAAAGAAAACATTTAACCTTAATAGAATTGTAAGAAATAGCAAGGCATATAGTAAAAATGATCTGGTGAATGTTACGAGGAGGTGGGAAGGAAAGTGTGATAATTTTAGTGTATTTCACAATGCATTGTTAATGGAAAATATTTAGAATTGCTAGTTAAGAAATAGAATATTGTCAAGAAAACCAAGTAATCTACTGAAATTATATTTTGTTCCTGTTTTATTGTATCTTAAAGTACATTAAACTATATGCTGCTAGTGTATCAAAATGCAATTAAGTTTTTATAAATTTAATTTGGTTAAATTTGAGGAATTAAAGAAGGGAGGGAAGGAGGAATAGAGGGGAGCTAGGAAAGAGATAGAAAGGGGGGGTGGGAAGAAAGATAATTGTACAGCAATATGATCAGCGTAACAGTGGCTTGATCATGATGCTAAGTTAGAGAAAACAATCACATAATTTTGTATGGATGATGACAGAAAACATTTTCTAGAGTTAAATCATCAAAAATGAGAACAGTTACTTAAGACACTGAATGGAATTCGAGGGAAAAAAAACATGTGCAAGGATTATAAGGCATAATAAAGGCATAAATAAAATCACTGCATTTTCAAGGACTTAATATTAAGTCAACATAATAGTAAGAGGTAGAAGATAAACTAGGACCTGCAAACTGGTGCTGGGTAGCAAAGAACTTATCTGTCATGCCAAGCAATGTGGTATTTGTAAATATTTGTTATTTTTGTTTCTCCAACATTTAAACCTCCTTCTCAGCGTGGAGGAATTCCATGACAGCTAAGATTGAATGAGAGGTAGGGATCCATCTTCACCTATAAAAACAGAAAGAACTTAGAAACTCCTTTCCCCCAGCTCCCTGACAACTATTAATTACTAGAAAGCATAACAGGGAACAGATTTCTGGGAAAATGTAGGTAATCTTGGATAGATTATATGGTTAGCTAGGCTGCCAGCTTCCCATTAATATTCCCCAATGAGGATAATAAACCTTGCTCCATGGCAGCAAGAGAAAATGTAATTATCCTTAGTGATCATCTGGAATAAAGAACTCACTGGGATCTAGAATTTTAAGGACTGAATATTCAGTGCCATTCAACAGTATGAACAATTGAGAAAATCAAGGACTATGAAGTGGAGTGCAGCCTCAAAAATCAGAAAACTTTAAAAGAGAATAAAATTCAAGTATCAGCTCAAAGCATTAGTGGAGACCAAGAAGCTTAATATGATAAACAGATCTCTTATCTCACAAAGTTGCAAAATTGAGGTGGCTGACAACCAAAATCAAACATTGATCTGCTGATCCTGCTAAGTTGCAGATTACAATGTCAGTTACATTTATAGTCTTGCCAGGTATCCTATGTGAAAACTAGGACATCTTTAGGATAAGATTGGGATCTTCAGAATTGGAATGGTTTAGGTAGTGTGAGTACTCATGAACAGCTTCCACTAAATCTCCCTTGCAATTTGCATCTCCTCCTCCTCTTTCTGATGGGGCAGAAGATGTTGCTTGTCAGTGGCAGTTTTCTGAAAAGGGGGGCAAATTGTCCTCATTTCTTATGACTCTCACTTCTCAGTGTTTAAAAGCCTTTTAATAGAGTTGGGTTACCTCATGGGGGCAAAGAAGAAGGGACGACATGCCATCAAAAGTCAAACTATAAAGGAAGGTCAAGATAAAGCACGTTAGAACTTTCTAATTTATGTAGGCAAAAATCTAAAGAATAGATGTAGAAAATAATTCTACGTATGCTTAATCCACAAGAGAGGAGCCACTATACACAGAACCAGAACAGATAAGTTGCTCAAACTCTGATCAGGTCCCACCCTGACTCATACTGATCCTTCACTCTGCCAACACTTAGGACCTTAGAAGGAACATTTTTGTTCATTGGGCATAGTAGGATAAATTTCAAGCCTCCTTTACAAATGGCTCCACAGCACTTACTGGCAGAGATCCTAATAGCACTCTGTGCCCTTAGGCCATTGCACAGTGTACCCATGAGTGGTTTTGGAAAGGGCAAATATTTTCAGTGAGAGAACTTGGTTATATATCTCCTTATCTATGGTTTTTGGAAGAAGATACGGTTGAAGGTAAGAATAAGCAAGTGTACTTAGGGAAGGGGCACATATCTATGTCATTTAAACTCACCAAAATAACCCAATGAATAT
Source organism: Balaenoptera physalus (assembly GCF_965194825.1). Lineage (NCBI taxonomy): Eukaryota > Metazoa > Chordata > Mammalia > Artiodactyla > Balaenopteridae > Balaenoptera > Balaenoptera physalus. The sequence continues at coordinate 8,183,712 of NC_138882.1, forward strand.
CAGCCTTGATGGCTACTCTGAGCTCAAAACACAGGTATACCATTTCCAAGTTTCAAATTTTCAAGAAGAAACAATAAAACTTGATTTGCAATATGATACTCAGTTACTAGAAGCAGATTGACAAAATTTGGCCTCATTTCACTATGACTATAACAAGGTTGATGATTCATTTTACTGAATTATAGTCATTTAGCCTTTTGATATGCCTTCTCCTCCTGTTGTGTTTTTAAGCACTTATTGAATAGTTTATAAATTATCATGTTATACTACAGAATATAGTACTGAATGGGGAATTCACTTTACAATAAATAAATAATGAACTACTGGCCATGTATTTTCTGATCATATAAAATAGCCCATCTTTCAGAAACACCTTGATTTTTCTAATGATAGAATGGCCTATGGAAATTACAATTAAATAATTGCACTGCAAAAACTATCCTGAGCATTTGAGACACTAGTGTAAAGAGGTGGCGTGTTCTCTGAATTGACGGATGGCATGTGACTTAAGATAGTTCACATTTAATTGTCCTTTAACAGTCTCTAAAAAAAGGAGACAAGTTCAACTCAATGGATAAGTGGAATCACAGTCATGAAAGGTAACCTGAAGAGAATGCTGAAGATAGGAATAGAGGCTGGGTCAAAGAAAAATGCTATTACTATCGAGCATTGCTGAGGACCCAACCTAATTTTAAGACCATTTAACTAGTGCATAATTTTGTTGCAAACAGCATTCCAGTCATAGAAAGTAAATGTATTTATTGCTGATAAAGTCACTTAAAAATGTTATTCTATCTTTTATTTAAATTCTAATTAGTGTCTTTTAGTATTTATCAAGTAAACCAAGAAGCACAGGATAAACAAATAGCTCAGGGGTTTTTGTCCAAAGTTATTGAGTCCCTATTGTGGAATCTAGGTGTATGTTAAGTCAGTAAAATGAAGGGGGTGTGTGTGTCATTGTACATGTTAAGGATGGTTGAACACAATAAAACTTTGTGTCTGAACTATGCATCAAATTGCATTTCAAAAACATTTTCATGAGCAAAATTTCCAGTGAAATTTTATAGGCACTTTAATATGTCCCAATACCAGAGAAGGCAGGAAAGATTTATGCTGGCAAATTAAGGAAAGGTAATTAAAGTTTCATATAAAAATAGCACACACCACTAACAAAAGAGGACTCATAAAATAAATAAGCAGTAACATTATAACTTTTGATGCTCTTCACATGTGATTTGCTCACAAAGTTACTTGATAGTGCTGTTCAATTTACAAAAACTTATTCTGCAGACCTTACACATGGGAAACTCCCACACATTAAAAAGTTGCCTGTTTACATTTAGGTCTTTAATCCATTTTGAATTCATTTTTTTGTGTATGGTATTAGAGAATGTTCTAATATCATTCTTTTACATGTAGCTGCCCAGTTTTCCCAGCACCGCTTATTGAAGAGACTGTCTTTTCTCCATTGTATACTCTTGCCTCCTTTGTTAATTGACCATAGGTGTGTGGGTTTATTTCAGGGCTTTCTATCCTGTTCCATTGATCTCTATTTTTGTTTTTGTGACAGTACCATACTCTTTTGATGACTGAAGCTTTGTAGTATAGTCTGAAGTCAGGGAGCCTAATTCCTCCAGCTCCATTTTTCTTTCTTAGGATTGCTTTGGCTATTTGGGGTCTTCTGTGCTTCCATACAAATTTTAATTTTTTTGTTCTAGTTCTGTGAAAAACAGCATAGGGAATTTGATAGGGATTGAATTGAATCTGCAGATTGCCTTGGGTAGTATAGTCATTTTGACAAATAGATTCTTCCAATTCAAGAACATCGTATATAGACCTAAACATAAGACCGGGTACTGTAAAACCATTAGAGGAAAACACAGGCAGAGCACTCTCTGACATAAATCACAACAATATCTATTTGGATCCACCTCCTAAAGTAATGAAAATAACAAAATTAAACAAATGGGACCTAATTAAACTTAAAACTTTTGCACAGTAAAGGAAACATAAACAAAACGAAAAGACAACCCACAGAATGGGAGAAAATATTTGCAAACAATGCGACCGACAAGGGATTAATCTCCAAAATATATAAACAGCTCATGCAGCTCAATATCAGAAAAAACCAACCACAACAAAAAATGGGCAGAAGATCTAAATAGACATTTCTCCAAAGAAGACATACAGATGGCCAAAAAGCACATGAAAAGATGCTCAATGTCACTAATTATTAGAGAAATGCAAATCAAAACTACAATGAAGTATCACCTCACACTGGTCAGAATGGCCATCATCAAAAAGTCTACAAAAATAAATGCTGGAGAGGGTCTGGAGAAAAGGGAACCCTCTTACACTGTTGGTGGGAATGTAAATTGGTGCAACCACTATTGAGAACAGTATGGAGGTTACTTAAAAACTAAAAATAGAACTACCATGTGATCCCATGATCCCTCTCCTGGGCATGTATCTGGAGAAAACCATAGTTTGAAAAGATACATACACTCCAGTGTTCATTGCAGCACTATTTACAATAGCCAAGACATGGAAGAAACGTAATTGTCCGTCAACAGAAGAATGAATAAAGAAGATGTGGTACATATATACAGTGGAATAGTAATCAGCCATAAAAAAGAATGAAATAACGTCACTTGCAGCAACATGGATGAACCTAGAGATTATTATACTAAGTGAAGTAAGTCAGATGGAGAAAGACAAATCATATAATATCACTTATATGTGGAATCTAAAAGAAAATGATACAAATGAACTTATTTACAAAAGAGAGGCAGACTCACAGACTTTGAAAACAAACTTATGATTGCCATGGGGGAAAGGTAGAGGGGAGGGATAAATTGGGAATTTGGGATTAACATATGTACACTACTATATATAAAATAGTCAACAAGGACCTACTGTGTAGCACAGGGAACTCTACTCAATGTTCTGTGATAACCTATATGGGAAAGAATCTGACAAAGAATGGATATATATATATGGATATATATACATAACTGAATCACTTTGCTGTACCCCTGAAACTAACACAACATTGTAAATCAACTATACTCCAATATAAAATAAAAATTAAATTTAAAAAACTTGCCTATTTAAAAGGGGATTCAAGACCAAATTAATAGTGGCTGTGTTTTGGGTTTTTTTCTTGCTTTGAATCCCTTGCTTATTTTATCTGATTCAGAAAAAAATTTAACCTTAGAATGCTTAAGAATACATCCATAGAAATCAATTAATTTCCATGAAATTGGTAAAATCAAATTCATTAGTTATTTTATTAATTTATGAAAAATATTTATCAATAAAGGGACAGAAAATAAAGCTAATGTTCTAGAGCTGTGATATTTAATATAGTACCACTAAACACATATCAAATTTAATTTGAGATTAATTAGGTTGATTTCTAAATTATCTTTTTAGTGTGTATTATTCAAATGTTTCTACTGTCTCTTCTATATGACCAGTAATACTACATTAAGCATTCTATTACTATTTTTTACTATTATATAGATATATATAAAACTTAAAGAAAGTTTATAAAACTTTTAAGATCACAATTTTATTATAATTTTAATTCCCTAATAATAAATTAATTTTGAAATAGCATGAAACACACATATATTTAGTAATCACTCTTTTATTTATTTTTTAACCTAATTTTTACTTTATGTTGGAGTATAGTTGATTTACAATGTTGTTACTTTCAGGTGTACAGCAAAGAGTTTCTGTTATACATGTACATGTATCTATTCATTTTCAGATTCTTTTCCCATATAGGTTATTACAGAATATAATTGTATTGAGTAGAGTTCCCTGTGCAATACAGTAGGTCCTTGTTGATCACATATTTTATATACAATAATGTTCCATATAAAACAACATTCCCAAACTCCTAATTTATCCCACCCCCCACTTTTCCCCTTTGGTAATCATAAGTTTGTTTTCTAAGTCTGTGAGTCTGTTCCTGTTTTGTAAATAAGTTCATTTGTATCATTTTTTTTTAAGATTCCACATAAAAGTGATATCATGTGATATTTGTCTTTGTCTGTCTGACTAACTTCACATAGTATGATATTCTCTATGTCCATCCATGTTGCTGCAAATGGCATTATTTCATTCTTTTTATGACTAATATTCCATTGTATATGTGTACCACATCTTCTTTATCCATTCCTCTATTAATGGACATTTAGGCTTCTTCCATGTCTTGGCTATGGTAAATAGTGCTGTAATGAACATTGGGGTGCATGTATCTTTTTGAACTATGGTTCTCTACAGATATATACCCAGAAGAGGGATTGCTGGATCATATGGTAGTTCTATTTTTAGTTTTTTTAAGGAACCTCCATACTGTTCTCCATAGTTGCACAAATTTACATTCCCACCAATGGCGTAGGAAGGTTCCCTTCTCTCCACACCCTCTCCAGCATTTATTGTTTGTAGACTTTTTGATGATGGCCATTATGACCGGTGTGAGGTGATACTTCATTGTAGTTTTGATTTGTGTTTCTCTAATAATTAGTGATGTTGAGCATCTTTTCATGTGCTTTCTGGCCATCTGTATGTCTTCTTTGGAGAAATGTCTATTTAGTTCTCCTGCCATTTTTTGATATGGTTGTTTTTTCTGATATTGAGCTGCATGAGCTGTTTTGGAGATTAATCCCTTGTTGGTGGCATTGTTTGCAAATATTTTCTCCCATTCTGTGGTTGTGTTTTCATTTTGTTTATGGTTTCCTTTGCTGTGCAAAAGTTTTAAGTTTAATTAGGTCCCATTTGTTTATTTTTGTTTTTTTTTTCAATAATCAAGGAGGTCAATCCAAAAAGATATTGCTGCAATTTATGTTAAAGAGTATTCTGCCTATGTTTTCCTCTAAGAGTTTTATAGTATCCAGTCTTACATTTAGGTCTTTAATCTTTTTTAAATTTATTTTTGTGTATGGTGTTAGACAATGTTTTAATTTCATTCTTTTACATGTAGCAGGCCAGTTTTCCCAGCACCACTTATTGAACAGACTGTCTTTTCTCCATTGTATATTCTTGTCTCCTTTGTCATAAATTAATTGACTATAGGTGTGTGGGTTTATTTCTGGGCTTTCTATCCTGTTCCATTGAACTGTATTTCTATTTTTGTGCCAGTACCATACTGTTTTGATGACTGTAGCTTTGTAATATATTCTGAAGTCTGTGAGCATGATTTCTCCAGCTCCGTTTTTCTTTCTCAGGATTGCTTTGGCTATTTGGATTCTTTGGTGTTTCCATACAAATTGTAAAATTTTTGGTTCTAGTTCTGTGAAAAATACCATGTTAATTTTATAGGGATTACATTGAATCTAGTAAATTTCCTTGGTAGTAGATTGCCTTGGGTAGTATAGTCATTTTGACAGTATTGATTCTTCCAATCTATGAACATGGTATATCTTTCCATCTGTTTGTGTCATCTTTGATTTCTTTCATCAGTGTCTTATAGTTTTCAGAGTGCAAGTGTTTTGTCTCCTTAGGTAAGTTAATTCCTAGGTATTTTATTCTTTTTGATGTGATGGTAAATGGAATTGTTTCCTTAATTTCTCTTTCTGATAGTTTGTTGTTAGTGTATAGAAATGCAAAACATTTCTGTGTATTAATTTTGTATTTTGCAGCATTACCAAATTCATTGATGAGCTTTGGTAGTTTTCTGGTAGCATTTTTAGGATTTTCTATATATAGTATCATGTCATCTGCAAACAGTGACAGTTTTACTTCTCCCTTGCCAATTTAGATTCCTTTTTTTTTGTTTTTCTTCTCTGATTGCTGTGGCCAAGATTTCCAAAACTATGTTGAGTAGAAGTGGTGAATGTGGACATCCTTATCTTTTTCCTTATCTTAGAGGAAATGCTTTCAGCTTTTCACCATTGAGTATGACGTTATCTGTGAGTTTGTGCCTTTATTATGTTGAGGCAGATTCCCTCTATGCCCACTTTCTGGAAAGTTTTAATCATAAATGGATGTTGAATTTTGTCAAAACCTTTTCCTGCATCTATTAAGATGATCATATGTTTTTTATTCTTCAATTTGTTAATGTGGTGTATCACACTGATTGATTTTGGATATTTAAAAAAATCCTTGCATCCCTGGGATAAATCCCACTTGATTATGCTGTGTGATCCTTTTAATGTATGTAATATTTTTCTTCACTTTGTCTCCTACAACTTAAAAAAAATCATAAATTACTTCAAATCAAACTCCAAAATATTTTTTCTCTTCATACCTCGCATTCTTTACTGATACCATTTTTATCCAAATCCCCATCATCTGTACCATGGAATAATGTAACTTCTCTAATTTTATTTTTTTCTCTGCTTGTACTCATTCCTCCTCACTACAGTCATTGACAAGCACTAAATCAAATCACATCACTTATCTGGGATAGCCCACCACTTCTCATTTCACTTGGAGAAAAAACACCTATACTGCTTGTTGACCTCACCCACCCAAATCTCCAACCTCACTCCAAATCACTCTTTCCCTTATACGTAATGTTTCGTTCACATTGAACTTCTAGAACCTGCTCTTTTCTCCTGAAGTTAACTGTATTTGCTGTCCCCTCTGTTTGGAGTATTCATCCTCATTTATTTTAATGGCTAGCTTCTCTTCACCTCACAAGTGTTGGTACAAAACTCACATTATTATGGAGAGAGACTCAATCTTTATATGTCCCTCACAAAGTTACTGTTTTTTATCTTCCCCTGATTATTTTATTCTAACATCATATTCTGAAATATTATTTGTTTTCAGTACATCTCTTTCAAGTTAAACTGTAAAGTCCTTTCCTAGAGAAGCATGGCTTTCTTGAGCTCTTCTATATCCTTTTTTCATGACATTGCCTGCAGGCAGATAGATAAATATATATATAGAAAGCTAGATAATCCATAAGATATTAAACCCATATTTCCTCCTGTATTTTTCTCCAATATCCTCCAAGCATCTCAAAGTATAAATTTTTAAATTGCGTTCACTAAATAGATACTCAAATTTTACAGTCACAGACACCAATAAGTATTAATTTGGAAAACAGAATAAGCATGCTTCCATTATCAAAATAATTTAATTTTGCTTATTGTGTGTTCTTAAGTGTTTTAAAAATGTAGCTATGTTCTGAATATTTATTATCAAATTTTAACAGTCATTTTCTACTTTATATTATAAAGATACCTCTAAATACATTATATCCAGTACTGAATATAGTTTTTCAAATGTAGTTTGATAAATACAGCTTAAACAGATACTAGGGCTCCCCTCTTTCTGGTCTTATACTTGTATTAATAGAGCTTAAGTTTATATCAGATATTTTTTGAGAGCTCACTCAAACAGATGACAAACATTGAGGCTGAGGTAAACTGGAATCTCTTTATATATTTGTTCAAACTATCATTGCTTAATTCAACTCTCTGACAATTTATATATATATTCTATTTATATCATAAAGAAATAAAGAGCAAATATAATTTAAGTACTTTGTTGTGTCACTATATCTGTTCCAAAAAAATTAAACTTCTATTTGCAGCTTTATTACACCATCATTTGTTTATCTGTAAGTTAGGTAAAAATGATACGTGATTCTAAATTTAAATATTTGATAATGTGATGAACATAATTGGGCCATATTTAAAATACATCATACTCAGAAGTGCTTCCAAATTGTCTTTAGATAACTCCACCCATGAAAACCTATTATGTGAGGAGAGGCTGCAAAGATGGTTTCATAGGAGGCTCCTGAACTTTTCTCCTCTCATGGACACATGGAAATGTACAGCTCTACATGGATCAATTCTCTCTGAAAGAAATCCAGAAGGGAGCTGAACAACTCCTACATATCAAGTGAATGAGTAAATACCCATATTGAAATTAGTAAGAAAGGCTGAAACATACTCTTGCCAAAAATCCCACCCCTGGCAGCACCATAAAATCTGGTGGGAACTCTCAACTCCCAGCTTCTTCCTGAAGAGCAGAAGGGTTGGAGCTCACATGTAGAGGCCCAACTTTGAACAGGTCCCCAAAACCCCAAACTCTAAAAGCCATTAGGGCTTGTATCTATGATACCCACACAAACAAAGAAGGAATTTTTAATGAGGGAATGAGCATTCACAGTGGCTAGTCTCCCAGGGCTCAGTGCAGAGGGAAATGACAAAAAAAAAAAAAATCCCATCTCAATCTTTTCCTGAATGGAATCTATTTGCACACTTGAGAGGCTGCTGCCTGAGGGTCAGACTTCTAATTTAGCATGCCTCTAGGGGCTGACTGCAAGCATCTCCCAAGGCCAGGGAAGACAGAGGACCCCTCCCCTCCCCTCCTCCTCCTGCCTGCCACAAGTCACCAGTATGTCCCTGGAGAGAGCTATACACACATCTGCCCCACAGCTTTTCAGCTGCCACCTGTGGGAGGGGTACCCAGATTGCCTGACTCTGATAGCAAACTGGGCTTCCATTCAAAAGTCCCACAGAACTGTAGCAAACAAAGAGGAAGTTCTTAACTGGCTATTCACACTGTGGTTCAATAGCAGACTAGAGTAAGTAGAAGAAAGGATTGGCAAACTTGAATACAAGGCAGTGGTATTCTAATCAGAGGGGCAAATAGAAAAAAAAAAATTAAAAATGAAGTTAGCTTAAGAGGAGTATCATACAGTTCAATTTATGTATTGTAGGAGTCCCAGAAAGAGAAGAGAGTGAGAAAGGGGCAGAAAGTTTATTCAAAGAAATAATGGCTGAAAACATCCCTAACCTGAAGAAGAAAAGGACATCCAGATCCAAACAGTGCACAAGACACTAAATAAGGAAAATCTAAAAAGACCCACACTTAGATGCATTGTAATCAAATTTTAAAATGTTAAAAGATAAGGAGAGAATCTTAAAAGCAGCAAGGGAAAAACAACTTCTATGTACAAGGAACCCCCATAAGAATATAAGCAGATTTTTTTCAGCAGAAACACTACAGGCCAGAAGGAATTAGGATGATGTATTCAAAGTGCTGAAAGAAAAAAAAAACAAAAACCTGCCAACTAAGGATACTATACCCAGAAAAGTTGGCCTTTCTTTTAGAAAAGTTGGTAACACATTATACCATAAATAAAATTTAATAAATTTATAACCATATTTACCTAATATTTTACAGTAAAAAATTAATGCTAATGAAATATGTAACAAAGTTTTTAGTTAAAATCAATATATAAATATTTTAAAATAATTTATGTTTTAAATGCAGCTACATTTCTATGGGAATATGGCATCGATAGAAATTATTTTCAAATCACATAATATGTTTAAATAATTTTTTCTTGGGCAAGAAAAGTTTACTAGAAATAGAGTTAGGAAACAATAAAGCTATGATAATGAAATACAGACAAAATCAAATGGAAACATAAATAATTATAAATAGTTAAAAATTAATGATTTAGTAAGTAGTCCAACATTGAGCAAAACTCTTTCAGCATAGATTAAAAAAGAAAGGAAATAGTAAGATGTCTATACTGAATATGTTAGGGAAAAAAAAGTAACCTAGGAAATTATAAGGGGTTACATGTGATTGTTTAAAAAGTAATGATTTATTTATAAAATATAAATAACCTAAACATTGTCTCCAAAAGAAGAAACCCAATAATAACTGTAAAAAAAAAGATTACATCCCAAATAATCTACTGAAAGTAGGCAGTTTTGCAAGAGTATATTCAAAGGTTAGAGTGATTTCTATGTTATATAAATTGTTCCAGATTAAAAATAAAGAAAAGCTCCCCATTTGTAACAAAATTTTATGATTTCTGATCAAAAACATAAAATAGGATTCCATTATTTATTATAAACATACATGAGTTATTGGTTTTAAATTCTAGCAAACTAAAGCAAATGGTTTAGTAAAAGAAAAAAAATCCATGCATACTTGTGATTTTAGAGAAGTACATGTTTTATTTTTAAAACTCATTAACTTAATAAGTCATATTACAAAAATAAAAACAGATATATTATTATATAAATGTGGGATTAAATATACAATACCAAAAAAAAGCCTTTGTATTTTACTATTAAGAACCATGAAGACAATAATATTATGTAAATAGTTACCAATTAAAATGTATATAATTGATTTCTATTATACTTCCCCCACACACACAAAAAAAGTAGACAATTACCTAAGTGTTTGAGAGAGATACATAATGTATAGCTAGGTATACATTTACCAAATATTGTAAAGAATTTATATAAAAATTTTCAAAAGATTAATGAGGGACATATATTAATACTTGAATATACAGAGCAGCATAAAAGTTTCTAATTTTGAAGACATATATTAAGAGAAGTTAATTTTTCCAGTAATCTGATATTTTAAAACTCACAATTAGAGATCTAAAGAAAGTTTTTAATTTTGGCGCCCACTGACATATGTCAAGTGTTTAATAATATTACAGTAATAATAATATTATGGCACTGATGAGGTTGAAAATAAATAGAAAATAAAAATTTCAGAAATAAATATAAGAATACATTCAAATTGTGTATAAACTGAAGGTTAAAATTTTGAATTAGGTAAAACAAAATGCAAAGTTCAATCAGAAAAGTAGCAGACTTCATAGCCATTTAGGGAAAAAATGAATTAAAAATCTACTTATAATTCAAAGCTAACATCTGGGAAAAAAAGGCTGATGGATAAACATGTAATCATACATGAGGACTTAAATATCATATTTTTAATCTATAAATTTTTCTTACTATATTTTCAAGGAAAACTTGAAAAGAGTCTAATAGAAAAGTAGGGAAAGAGGATGAAGTATCCATATGAAAAATAAACACCAAATAACATATAAAAATATATCAACTATAATCAAAAATTACAAAATGAAGTAGCAAACTTTAAACATTTTTTGATTTATTTGTATTTAATAGATAAAATAATCTCTAGAATCTTTCTGAGTATACTAATTCATAATTTAAATTATAGTTGATATACAATATTATATTTGTTTCAGGTATACAGCATAGTGATTCCACATTTGTATACATTACAAATTCATCACCACCATAAGTCTAGTAACTTTCTGTCACCATAGTTATTGCAGTGTTACTGATTATATTCCCCGTGCTGTACATTACATCCACAGGACTTATGTATTTTACAACTAGAAGTTTGTACCTCTAGACCCCCTTTATCTATCTCATGCCACCCCAAAACCCCTCCCCACTGGTGACTGCTAGTTTGTTCTCTGTATGTATGAGTCTGTTTCTGTTTTGTTTCATTTGTTTTTGGTTTTGTTTTATAGATTCCACACATAAATAAAACCATACAGTAAGTCTTCTCTCAGTATCTTCAGGGGGTTGGTTCCAAAACTTGTCACAGATACAAAACCTGAGGATGCTTAAGTCCTATAGTTGGTAATGAATTAACATAGGAAATCAATAAAAAGAAAACAATCAGGAGGCTATTTAAAAGTATAGCAAAGTGATAGTGAAAATTATAATAAAGGAAATGGTAATAGAGAACTAAAATGTTTGGATCTGAAAGTAACTGAGATATTAATTCAGAACATACTGTACTCTAAAACTTAAAGCATTATCAATTTATAATGAAAACTCAATATATAATGAAAACCCAAAATAACTGAATATATTATAAATGTAGATAGTTGCTTGTAAAAGTCTATTACAAATGTTTCAATAGATTGTTTAGATAGCATAATTTTTTTCACTTTCATGTTCTTCATTTACCCTAACTATAAAAGTTCTTTTTGATTAAAAATATTTTGATTGAAAGTTGGTGTATTTGGGAGAGACTTATACAAGTAAATAAAAGGCATATATAATAATGTTATTTGCATGATATTTCTGCACATTCATAACCCCAAATTAATGGCTAACAAAATGTTACCAATCAGGTGTTCTAACTTGATGAATACATGCAGATATTTTTAAATTGACATGATGAATGCATGTCTGTAAACAAAGCCAATTCAGCTGCTTAAAAAACAGATGTTCTTTTAAATTAAACATTCACAGATACTACTGAAATATTCTCCATGTATTTCATGAAGTCTTCTTCCCACAGCAAACAGGAAGGCCATGTTAAACTTGACCTGTGTATAAATTATTAGATATTCCAACTTGGTGTATTGCAGTTGGTTAGATTTCACAGATCTGTACTGATAGGAAGTACAATGAGATTGAGTTCTGAGTGAAACTGAGAGAATAAATTTATGATATATTCTATAATCTACAAATAATTGAAAATAACATTTAATCTACATGTAAGGAGCACCTCAAAAAAATGGTTCCAATTACTCCTTAATTTTCTTTCTGTTTGATGTAAGATTTGGGAAAAGAGGAAGGAAACATTAAAATGGTATTTTATGAATTTCTGGTTTCCACTTCCATGTGTAAAGAAGTCACTACTCCATCCTAACAACAAGTAAAAAACTGAACAGACTAAAAAATCAAACACCATGTATCCATGAGAAAGAAGAGAACAACATGGCAAACTACTGCCCCCAAGATTGGAGAGACAGATTGGAAAATTCAGGGAGATGAGCCTCAGGAGGGGAAATCAGCTGTGGAACTAGAGTAATGGTAGGAAAACCAAAATTGTAATTGACATTTGCTGGGGCTTGGTGCTGACACCTGTGAGGGTTAGAGACACCAAGGGGTGCTGTCATAAGAGAGCGCCAACAATATTGTGAGATTCACCTCAAGGAGCTTGACCAGAAATGTGTGGGATGCCATGTTTAGAGGGAAATTTATAGTATTAAATGATACATTAGAATAGAAGAAGTATCTAAAATCAATAATCTAAATTTCCACCTTATGAAACTAGAAAAAGAAGAGAAAATTAGGGACTTCCCTGGTGGTGCAGTGGTTGAGAATCTGCCTGCCAGTGCAGGGGACATGGGTTTGAGCCCTGGTCTGGGAAGATCCCACATGCCACAGAGCAACTAGGCCCGTGAGCCACAACTACTGAGCCTGCGCATCTGGAGCTTGTGCTCTGCAACAGGAGAGGCCATGATAGTGAGAGGCCTGCACACCGCGATGAGGAGTGGCCCCCGCTTGCCACAACTAGAGAGGGCCCTTGCACAGAAATGAAGACCCAACACAGCCAAAAATAAATAAATAAATAAATAAATAATTTTTAAAAACGAATTCCTTTAAAAAAAATAACATTTCAGTATCAACACCCATGTAATTATAAAAAAAGAAAAAGAAAAGAAAATTAAATCCAAAGTAAGTAGGAAAAAAGAAATAAGTATTACAACAGAAACCAATAAAATTGGGAAAAAGGAAATCAATGGAAAAAAGCAAAGAAAAACTGTAAAAAAAATTAATAAAACCAATAAGCCTCTAGCCAGCCTTATTAAGAAAAAAAAGAAAGAGGACACAATACCATTTATATTAGCATTCCCCAAAATGAAATAAATAGGTATAAATCTAACAAAATATTTATAAAATCTATATGCAAAAAACTACAAATCTTTGATGGATGAAATGAATGGAGATATTTTCTGTGTTCATGGATGAGACTCAATATTGTCAAGATGATAATGTCAATGTTCTTCCAAACTTGATCAATAGATTCACTGCAATTCCAATAAAAATCCCAGCAAGTTATTTATGGGTATTGACAAACTGAGTTTAAAGTTTATATGGAGAGGCAAAAGACCCAGAATAGCTAATGCAATATGGAAAAGAACAAAGTTGGAGGACTGATGCTATGTGACTTCAAGACTTACTATAAAGCTACAGTAACAATGTGGTACTGATGAAGGAATAGACAAATAGATCAATGTCACAAAATAGAGAATCCAGAAACAGGCCCTCATAAATCTAGTCAACTGATCGTTCCCAAAGGCAGTACAGTGGAGCCAAAATTGTCTCCTCAACAAATGGTGCTGGAATAATGGGGAAGCCATGTGTAAAAAAAAATGTAAATCTAGGCACAGACCTTACCCCATTCACAAAAATTAACTCAAAGTGCATGACAGACCTAAATATAAAATTCAAAACTATACGACTCCTAGAAAATAACATAGAAGAATCTAGATGACCTTGGGTATGGTGACCAGCTTTTTATGTACAACACCAAAGACATGATCCATAAAAGAAGTAATGGATAAGCTGGACTTCATGAAATATAAAAAGTGCTCTGACAAAGACAATATCTAGAGAATTAGAACACAAGCCATAGAATGGGAGAAAACCTTTTGCAAAAGACACATGTGATAAAGAACTGTTTTCCAAAATATGAAAAGAATTCTTAAAACTCAGCAATAAGAAAACAAAACCTGACTGAAAAATAGATCACATACATTAACAGATTCCTCACCAAGGAAGACATACAGATGGCAAATAAGCATATGGAAATATGCTCCACATAATATGTCACCAGGTAATGCAAATTCAATGCAAAATTAAACAACATTGAATTACCACTATACTCATATTAGAGTGTCCAAAGTTCAGAACACTGACTACACCAAGAGTTGACAAGGATGTGGATCAACAGGAACTCTCCTTTATTGCTGTTGGGAATGCAGAATGGTACAGCCACATTGGAAGTCCCTTTTGGGATTTCTTACCAAATTGAACATACAGTACAGTATTTGTGCTCCCCAGTATTTACTCAAAAGAATTGAAAACTACGTTCATACTGAAAATCTGCACACGGATGTTCATAGTATCTTTATTTATAATTGCCAATTCTTGAAAGCAACCAAGATGTCTTTTTTGTTAGTGAATGGATAAACTGTGGCACATCCAGAGAAAGAAATATAATTTAGTGCTAAAAAGAAATGAACTATCAAGCCTTAAAAATACATGAAGGGACCTTAAGTACACATTATTAAGAGATAGAAGCAAACCTGAAAAGGCTACATGTTATATAATTCCAACTTTATGACATCTGGAAAAGGGAAAACTATGAAGAAAATGAGATCAGTGCTTGCTAGGATCAGGTTGGGGAGATTCTGGTGCATGATATAGATAATGGGGGAGGCTATACATGTGTGACACTGGTGGGTCTAATGGGAAGTCTCTGTACCTTCCTCTCACTTTTGTTGTAAATCTAAAACTGCTCCAAAAAATAAGGTCTTTATATACAGTCTCTCTATATATAAAGTATATAGGTAATACCCAGGCATCGTTATGACCTATTTGGCCTAAGTCAAAATGATGCCTGGGATATTATTCCAGAAGTAATCATCAACAATTCTTTTTGTAGGACTTCCCTGGTGGTCCAGTGGTTAAGACTCCGTGCTTCCACTGCAGGGGGCACGGGTTCAATCCCTGGTCCAAGAACTAAGATCCTGCATGCTGCGCGGCAAGGCCAAAAAAAAAAATAATTATTTTTTTATTCCATATTTTAGAAGTTTTCTTACATTGAAACTAAGCAAAATACATAAATCGTGCACATGCCCAGGAAAATTAGCAAACACACTCCTATTTTATGTGGGTAATTGACTGTATTCTGTATTCATGATATTATGCTTTAACTCCAATCACGTTTAGCAAGTGTCACAAACATGTACAGGCTCTTAAGGGTTTTTCCTGATGCATGAGAAAGCAACAAAGGCTCTGATTTGCATGTGTATTCATATGCTATAAAGAACTACATTGTACTTGTTACTTAGCCAGGTAAAGAAAAAATATAACATATGATATTACTTCATAGCTCACATATTTTGATTTTGTGTCAATTTAATCATTTTTCTATTAGTGGTCCCAACAGACAAGATAGGTTTGGTCAATGAGCCAAAATATTAAGTTGGATAAAATGTAATTAATTCAAATACCTTTCTTAATCAAGAATTATTCTGATTTTTTTATTATTCATTCTTTGAGCAAGGTACATTTTATTTTACCTAGGATACCAAGACCCATTGTTTATGACTAAAAATGAGCTTAATCAATTTGCTATGGATAACTACACCTGGGTTCAGTCACCCAGAGCACTCCTCAAGGAGCCTTAGGAAAACACAGCTAACATTAACTAGCATATGCCATAAAAAATTAGTATTTGAATGGAGCATGACGTCATAGGCTAGCGTATTCCTGAAACCCAGATATTCATTGAATTTGGAAAATGTATGTATATTCATGGACTGATTTAAATTGATTGAATTGGAATTAGCTAGTTGCTTTGACTAATGCAAAGGGAGAAAAGTTAACTGTTTCCTCTTTTTTTAAAAAATTATTTATTTAGTTATTTATTTTTGGCTGTGTTGGGTCTTCGTTTCTGTGCAAGGGCTTTCTCTAGTTGCAGCGAGTGGGGGTCACTCTTCATCGCGGTGCGCGGGCCTCTCACTGTCGCGGCCTCTCTTGTTGTGGAGCACAAGCTCCAGACGCACAGGCTCAGTAGTTGTGGCTCACGGGCCTAGTTGCTCTGCGGCATGTGGGATCTTCCCAGACCAGGGCTCGAACCCGTGTTCCCTGCATTGGCAGGCAGATTCTCAACTACTGTGCCACCAGGGAAGCCCCTCTAGTTTTCTTTATAAGTGGATACTATTATTCTATGTAAATAGATATTTTAAAGTTAAAAAATTAAACATAATTATGCTAATTGATCAAAACCACATACTATTGAAATATACAGATAATTTGAGTGTTTGAAGGGATAGAAATATCTGTGTTTCAACAATATTACCATTTATTGAGCACAATGCTAGAAACGTTACAATTATTATCTTATTATCTCACTTGAACATCAAACAATCCTGTAATATAAATATTGACATCCTAAAGTATTTACTGAAGTCAAATGTTTTTGTTTCGAACCTCAAAATATAATGGGAATCTGCCCATAGTCAATTAGATTGGTGTAATAGTCTACTATTTGCTTTACCATATCTTTTCTTCTCCTGTATCTTTTTCTCACATAGCAGCCAGAGTCATCTTACAAGTTCAAATATGCATCTGAGGAATATTTAAATCTTTTATTATTTCAAATGTCAACATTAAAATTACTAGTTTGAGTTCAACCCAATCAGAATTATTGTTCATGTCACATAAAAATGTGTTTTTCTTCTTAAAATTTCACCACGGGATATGGAGTTCTTGCTTATTTGGTTGTCAGTTAAGCCTATTCTTACTCTATTAGACAAGAATTAAATATTGAAAAAAAAATCTAGCAGAAAATAGTTATAGATTAAAATGAAAAACGTGGTTTTTTTTTAATCAGTTTGTTTGGTTAATATAAATAGCCTGTCCAACTACATTTTTGTAAGCTTTTCAAAACAACTGTTTTAGACAGTGAATAAAAAGAAAAGCCTCTAGAGATCAGATAAAATAGTGACTATGATTCCTTTTATCCTTTATACAATAACATTAATCATTAACTATCCAACCCCAAACACTAACCTCTCTATGCAGGGGAGAAGAAAAATCAAAACAAGAACAATCAAACTGAAAATGTGTTCCACAATTTCTCACTTGATTATACATTAATCTTTCTTTTGGGAATTTGTTCCTTAAATTTTAATTAATCTTATGCTAAAATTCATGGCATATTTGCCTCATTAGTCTGCCTGCGTTTTTTTTTTTTTTGTCTTTAATTTGTAATTTTCCCTTTTAACTGCATCCCAGTTCCATTCTCCACTGACACAAATTTCATCTATCTTTTAATACATATATATACTTTCAAAATATGTAGTATTATTACTATGTATATACGTCAGGCACCAGCTTTTAAAAGCATGCAAATATATACTGTCCTATGGGAATACAAGTGTAAGCTCTGCTGGCCTCCAGAGCCAGGCAATCTGGGAAGCAGTCGCAAAAATTGGGGCTCCAGATGAGTGTATAAACTCCTTTCTGGGAGATACAGCAAGCTTCAGGAAGGCGATGAAAGACCTCCAAGATGGTATCCGTGGTCTCTGTTCCTTAAGAGGAATTCTGTAGGCCCTGGATGCATGCCAAACCTGAAGCCCACCTCTCAGGCTCCACGACATGCAAATTTTAATTTAAATTTTAAGCACATTTCAACTAATCCATTTCTTTAATTATGAACATCTCATGTGTTTTGTAATTGTTGCCTAATACAAATTACATTGAAATAACTCTTCTTGACTACATCCCCTTACAAATCTGTATCTATTTATCTCAAGTATGTACTCAGAATTAAGGATTCTGGGCATGAGCTATGTATGCATTCGATTTCATGGAAAAGCATGCAGTTTTCTCACTTTCTCAAAACAGACAAAAATGTTGTCTTCGTTACATTCTCTACCTTTGTCAATTTATTAAGCATCTGCAGTGGCGTGTCATCGTTGTGCCCCCGATACAGAGAATACTGCAAGTTACAATGTTAGAGGATCACAGTGGCTATTCATGCTTCAGGTCAAGCACTGAGAGCTATTGGGGCAGGGGGCAACATATGGATCTTTATTGAAAAAGGAGTTAGAAGGACATCTTTTAAAGGAAGACATATTTGTTTTCAATGCAACTGGTCTAATTTTAACATAACATTCTATAGAAGATTATAAGAATTGCCAAGATTAATATAATCAAACTATATATGTAATATATGTTATATATAAACAATATATTTATATATTATATATAAACTATGCACATCATATATAACATATGTGCATAGTTTATACCTACATATATAGGTATGTTTTGTTTTCTTATTTGTTTAATTAGGATAACATAGAATTTGCTTCTAGTGCCAAAGAATACAATTCTGTAGTTAAATTTTATATATATATATAAAGTAACATCTATATAACATATTACTCTGATCTATATATTATTAAGATCTATAAACATATTATGAGCTAATTGTGTGTGTTTATGTTGATTTATATTTGAAAACCATCCTTAGAAGTTTGGATGGTTTTTCAAGTAATTATTTTTCAAGTAATTGAAAGCTACAAAATATTTTTAATGGGCCCATGGAATCATAAACCTATTCAATTGGATACGTTTGAGAATGGTAGTGTTTCCGTAAATCTGGAGAATACTGTTAATAGGCAAACATAGAATACCTCCACAAGATTCTAAGAAACATGTATAAAAGAATCAAATTTTGTTTATCCTCTTTTGCTGAGCACTGTCTGCTGCTAAGAATAAATCTTAATAATTTGTCCAAAAGGAAAATTCAAAGGAAACTATTAGGACTAGGGCTATATCCTGGATTGGGAACTTGGCTGGGAACAGGAGTGACTTTGGGGGAAGAAGTAACATTTAGGGAAAATGATCAGGTGGCCATCACTTGTGAATGTACTGAGAACAAGAAGCAGTGAGACTTTTCAAGCTGCTTATTTACTGTAAAGTGTTATGGTCTTATCTTTCAAAAGGAGGTGTGTCAGGGTCTAGTTCTAGCTTGTTTTAAAAATTACATTAATACTATTTAGTTTAGTATTTTCAATTATGTAACAAAATGTCACCTGGGATGTTGCTAAGGCTTGTTCAAGTAGAAAACTTGACTATTTCATATCTCTTCTGATATTTAAATAAATATTTGTCTATCTACCTATCTATTAACCTATCTATTGAAGAAAACCAGAATATTTAATCCCAATATATACCTCTCTGACATAAAAGTCATTCTGAGCTGAAGGCAATTAAAAACCAGAAAACCCAGAATAAGCGTCCTCATTTCAGCCAAAAGGCAGGATATGAAATCTTTTTTTTTTAATTAACTTTTTTTTTTTAATCTTTATTAGAGTATAGTTGCTTTACAATGGTGTGTCAGTTTCTGCCTTATAACAAAGTGAATCAGTTATACATATACATATGTCCCCATAACTCTTACCGCTTGCATCTCCCTCCCTCCCACACTCCCTATCCCACCCTTCTAGGTGGTCACAAAGCACCGAGCTGATCTCTCTGTGCTATGCAGCTGCTTCACACTAGCTATCTATTTTATGTTTGGTAGTGTATATATGTCCATGCCACTCTCTCACTTTGTCCCAGCTTACCCTTACCCCTTGCTGTATCCTCAAGTCCATTCTCTAGTAGATCTGCATCTTTATTCCCATCTTGCCCCTAGGTTCTTCTGACCATTTTCTTTTTTTTTTTTTTTTAGATTCCATATATATGTGTTAGCATACGGTATTTGTTTTTCTCTTTCTGACTTACTTTACTCTGTATGACAGTCTCTAGGTCCATCCACCTCACTACAAATAACTCAGTTTTATACCTTTTATGGCTGAGTAATATTGCATTGTATATATGTGCCACATCTTCATTATCCATTCATCTGTTGAGGGACACTTAGGTTGCTTCCATGTCCTGGCTATTGTAAATAGAGCTGCAATGAACATTGTGGTACTTGACTCTTTTTCAATTATGCTTGTCTCAGGGTATATGCCCAGTAGTGGGATTGCTGGGTCATATGGTAGTTCTATTTTTAGTTTTTTAAGGAACCTCGTACTGTTCTCCATAGTGGCTGTATCAATTTGTATCAGTGCAAGAGGGTTCCCTTTTCTCCACACCCTTTCCAGCATTTATTGTTTCTAGATTTTTTGATGATGGCCATTCTGACCGGTGTGAGATGATATCTCATTGTAGTCTTGATTTGCATTTCTCTAATGATTAATGATGTTGAGCATTCTTTCATATGTTTGTTGGCAATCTGTATATCTTCTTTGCAGAAATGCCTATTTAGATCTTCTGCCCATTTTGGGATTGGGTTGTTTTTTTTTTTTTTGATATTGAGCTGCATGAGTTGCTTGTATGTTTTGGAAATTAATCCTTTCTCACTTGCTTAAGTTAGTTATAGTTTCTTAAGGTAGGATTGTATAGCTATAAACTTCCCTTTTAGAACTGCTTTTGCTGCATCCCATAGGTTTTGGGTCATCGTGTTTTCATTGTCATTTGTTTCTAGGTATTTTTTGATTTCCCCTTTGATTTCTTCAGTGATCTCTTGGTTATTAATTAGTGTGTTATTTAGCCTCCATGTGTTTGTATTTCTTACAGATTTTTTCCTGTAATTGATATCTAATCTCATAATGTTGTGGTCGGAAAAGATACTTGAAAAAATTTCAATTTTCTTAAATTTACCAAGGCTTGATTTGTGACCCAAGATACGATCTATCCTGGAGAATGATCCACGAGCACTTGAGAAGAATGTGTATTCTGTTGTTTTTGGATGGAATGTCCTAGAAATATCAATTAAGTCCATCTTGGCTAATGTATCATTTAAAGCCTGTGTTTCCTTATTTATTTTCATTTTGGATGATCTGTCCATTGGTGAAAGTGGGGTGTTCTAGCCAAAAGTAAAATATAACAAGCAGTGAAAGCTCATTTGAAAACAAGATCTTTCCAAAAGGCTTTGGCAGGACTTAAAGGAAGCAAACCAATTTAAAGCAAATTACTTAAGGAGTATTATCAAAGGGAAAATAACCATCTCATATTTATGCATGCAGCATAATGAACTGAAAAACAATAAGGTAAATACATTAAATTAGCATAATTTTATTTCACTATTCAAATTTATAGCTTGGAAATTGATTTTGTTTCAATTACTGCATTCTTTCAGGATTTTACATATTTTATTTTAAATCTATGCTTGTGTTTGTTACTTTTCATTCTTTTCTATGTATATTTACCATGTTATATAGTTATATAGTTATATAGATTTTGCTATATAAGTTTGCTCTTACTGAGAAAGTACTCATAGTTACATTTGGCCAAAGTAAATAATTAATAGATTGAATATTTATTTTTTATTACTTTAGAATAAAATTTGCCCTGGATTTTCTTGTAACACACCAAACATACTGTTTGACTAATATTTCTAGCTTCTTATAAAATCATTGATCTATATAATCTTAATGACAGTAATAATAGTAGGCATTTATCATCAAGCATTCTTTGACCCAAATTCTACTTAAAAGAAAGACATAATTTTTAATTTTTGAAATTAAATTTTTCCTCCATTTTCAAATCAAGCCATATACCCTCTGAAATAAAGAACAAAAATTAAAATTTTTCCTTTCTAGTTTGGATTTTCAGAGAAAATTAGGCATACTGATTCTGAATGAAAAATTCTCCCACAGTGATAGTCATACAAGCAATTTATTATATATTTTGAACTAGGTTCTTAGTAAACCATAGTAATTCAAGCAAAATGAAGAACTGATATCTGGGTAACTCCTTTTTTTCTCATGGTCCACAAGTGATCACACCAACAGTGAAGCAAGCAATGTTTTGTACTGTTAAACTACAAAGTTCAGTACATATTTCTTCACATCCTCCTAGCATGATGCCTTAGAAATAATAAATATTACTTAAATGAGGCAATTGAAAATATACTATTAAAGATATTATTCTAAATACTATCATACAAAAGTCTTAATATTAAATAATGTAAAATGTCATCAACTTTATATAGTATAGATAGCTGTCATATTGACCTGCAGAACCGCAATGTAGCGAAGATGATATAAAATCTCTGCTTATTAATGATTTCACTTGATCTGTTTTGCTATATACGTGCTACATATATGACAAAGTTTAAAGTACTCTAACAACTAAAGTTAATTCTTAGGCTTCTTTTTCAAGTTTCTACTTGTGGCTTCTTAATTAGATGCATATGGTTAGGTATTTTGTTATAATTAGCTCTGATAAATGAAGTTCACTAGAAAAAAAAACTTAGCTTCTATAATTTTTAGGTACCAGCGTTAGTTGGTATTGATGACTCTAGGCCAAACACATGAAGTGTCTTTAACAGAGTAATGAAAGAATCTCCTCTGTAATTGCTAATAATTGTTAATATTTATTAAATCCTTAATATGTGCCAGGCCCTATGCTATTCAGCTTACAGATTTTATTCATTTAATCATTATAAATCCCTAAGTTAGATTCTGTGGTTATTTTCATTTTACAGACAAGGAAGCTGAGACACAGAGAGGCTGACTTATTTTCTAAAGTTTCACACTTGCAAGTGGACAAGTCTTGATTTGAAATCAAGCACTCTGATGCTAAAATCCTCCTCCTTAGCCACACTAGCCACAGTACCAGTCTGCATCACACCCAAAGAAAAGGAGGATAAAGAAGAAAATAACTACTCAGAAATAAATCAATCAATGAAATTATGAGGATTGCATTAACTTTTTTTTTCCACTTGAACATAAATTAATCTACTTTGAAAGTTTTACTAAATATGAAATTATGTGGAAGCAGTGGTTCTGCTTTTTTTCTCTAATGCTCCGTTTTCAATGTAGGAAGAAGAAAGTACAATATATTCTAAGAACTACATATGTAAGTGGTGGAAAATTCACACACACACACACACACACACAAGAAGGATGGATATATATGTTTGCTACAAACACTGCTCACAAAATGACTTTGAAAGTTCATGCATTTCATTTCTAGTTTTCAATGAAATAACAGTGAAGAGAATGATCAATTTTTATCTCTAAGAGAGGCATTTACTTCTTCCTTTATAATAATTTCCCCATATTTAAGTATTAAACTCTGCAATTTTATGGTTGATAATAAAATCTTAATATTGTTTTGCAGGATCATACTGTTTCTCAATAATACATCAAACTAGTAGCTATAAGCACTGGCTATCAGATCTCATTCAGCCTTATTGCTTTAAATTCTGTTGATAATTGAATGACTCCAAATTTATAACCCTAATCCAGATATTTAACTAGAAGTCCACACGCATTGCATATGAATATCCCTTATCCAAATTTATGTTCTGCCCACTCGATGCAGTTCCAGAAAGCTCTTTTGCTCCTGCTGGTGCATGTTGGCTAGATTCTGAAGGTATTTTGAAATATAGTTTATTTATTCCTTAATAGGGCTGAGCATGTCCACAGTCCGGTTACGTTGTGACTTAACCCTGGTCACTGGGTTAGTGACTAAGAGGGAAGGTGTGAGCAGACACTGGGTGAAAGCTTACTTTATTCTATGAAAGGGAAGACTTTACATTGTCTTCAAGCAATGTGGCCCTTAGTAGCAAATTGTGGTCCACCTCTCCAGGCCCAGAGGGTTCCAAGCAATCTAAGAATTCAAAGTTTTCAGGGGCATAAACCCAGAAGTCCTCATTCCATGGTTGAGGGTCCTAATCTTTCCCAACCAATGCCCTGACCCAGCCATAGCAGACCGACCTCAAATGAGAGTTCAGCTTCTTGGGAATTGGCTGCTCTTATTAGGGGCCCTTTTACTCAGATTTCTCTTCCCTCCAGCTAAAGTAGACCAGATCCTCTTTAAATGCTACTACGGGGCCTTCTGGCTTCCACATTTAGCTATTAGTTGCTGATTAATCATGCTCAGTTTCACTTTCTCTTTTTTCAAATGCATTATTTACACTCAGCAATAACCAAGTAATCCCACTGGGATAAGGGTTATAGTTACTCAGTCTCCCCCATATTTTTCAAAAATCTAATACATTGTACCAGTTCACACTGCCCTCCACTGGAATTCCATCTCACCTTACCACAGCTAACAACATTACAATTGCAAGTCTTCCTTGTACCAGGTCCTATCTACAATATATTCTCTCTGTCAGTGATGATGGAGTCTTTATGGCCAGCGAGTTAGTAGATGATCCAACTCCAACATCCCATCTTAGCATCTGCTTTCGCATCCTGCTGCAGGATGAGTTGGGAACAGGTTTGGACAGAGAGAGAAGCTGGAGTAAGTTACCGTTCCAAACAAGGCTTATGCTGACACCACAGGGAGCTCTGGAGCTGAGAAAGCCATTTAGAATGACCCTGCTTTCCATAAGGAGGCTGATATTCACACTCCCAGATCCAACAGTGGTAGGTGTGGGCTTCCCAGGAAGAAGTGACATTTGATCAAATGGCTCTTTTCAGAGGAGGCATTTTCCAAGGAGAACTGATGCTAGCGATACTTGCAGGTCAGGAGGAAATAAACTCTCAGTCTTGGTGCTAGATGTGGTGGTGCATCAAATAATCCACATCAGAGAGAGTTAAGGGGAGTGTCTAACAGATTACCTACAGTGCTGATGTAAGCAGAAGAGAAAATATTATATGCTCGTTGATTTTTTTTTTTTTTTTTTTGGCCGTGCCACGCAGCTTGCAGGGATCTTATTTCCCCGACCAGGGATCAAACCCCCGCCCCTGGAAGCATGGAGTCCTAACTACTTGACTGCCAGGGGATTGCCCTATATGTTCAATTTTAATACTTTAGTTTCAGAGTTAACTATGCAGTGTCTTGAATGTATATGAACTAGAAGAAGTAAGATATGGTTCAAGATCTCAACAGAGAAACTTAGACTGAAGATATAGATTTTAGATTTATAAATGTAATAGTTGTCATTGTGGTTTAGGTGAATTCAACAAGGAACAATCCACAGACTAATGATACTGTGGCAAATACTAATACTTAAGCACAAAGAAAGAAGAGCATGGGAACCCAATTGTGAGTTAGCAAGATAGTTAGAGACAAAAACCAGGATTCCCATTCTTAGGTTTATTCAAATGCCAGAACTTTGATATTTAAATAGGAGTTATAATTCATTTTGATACTTATTCAGTGCAAATTTAATGATGTTTTATTTTATTTGTTGAAATTAGAATAAATGAATGATAGTAAGATATACATTGCAACTTGAAATAAAAGTTCTTAAGAGTAGTATTTCAGAAAAATCTTAAATATTTTATTTTTAATAAATTTCTGTAACTCAAATTGACTCCTCCATCCCTTGATTTATGAGAAAAATGTGCCTGTGTATTTTTAAAAGCTGTTACTTGTATTACACATGTCTTTTATAAACATAAAAAAGGTTCCAAATGATCTAATGTAGAGCTAATAAATGAAGGCTGTTGAATTAAATAAATGCACATAAACCCTTTCATAGATTTTGGTTACATTTTAGTTATAAGGATGCCTGTGAATGAGATTAATTTCTATTAATCTATTTGCTTATTGATATCACAGTAATATAAAATAACTAGGCAAATAGAGACTAATAAAACCATTAAACCAATACACCTAAAAAGCAATAAAAGTACAATTACTTCTGTCATAAACTCATATAACTCCCTAGATTATACTGCTAAATTCTGGCTTAAATACACTAACCTTATATGCACAATTTTTCATGGTGGCTAAAAAGGCAAGATAACATGACAGACATTTTCACCTATTTAACATCTTAAATTGAAATCCAATGCACAGACTTACACAGCCTTAAAGTAGGGATGACAGTGTCTTTTGAGGTCAGGTACTATTTTTATTTCATTTAATTTTGTGCTTTGCAGTAGACATTTGCCAAATTCCCTGTATTCACACCTTCCTTTTCTGTTAAACTTTGCTACTCAGGTTCATGTACAACTTTGTACTATGTTATGTATTAGCCCCATCCCCAGCCATATGAAAAACTATTGCACCAAGGGTGGTAGGTTATTGTAAACACTCAAGTTATCGACCAGTCCAATTCTTAATCTTATGATAATTTGAACTAAAAGGCAGAACCTACAATTAGATACACTTGAACTAAAAGGTCTTTTAAAGTTAGGTTGAGAGTAGTGTATCCGGTAATGTTAGAGCAAAGCAAACACTTCAGAGTTTCAAGAAAATGTTCTTGTTTCCTGATATTCCAGTGCTCGGTTTAGTTCCTTTTTGTCCTTACTCTATTTTTTTTTCCTTTTTTTTTCACTTGGATTTTATTTAAACAAATATTTATTTACATAAGTATCCCCCTTTACTCAAAATAATTTTAGTGATTTCTGTTCTTCACAATAGTCACGCTGTATTTGGAGGCATTGCTGACGTTCTTAAAAGCTAAACTAGGAACAAGACTTCTCTCAAACATTTGCAATTCATCTTATATTGAGTTGAGAGTGGGATGCAAGAAGTTCACAGAAGACTTTACTAGAAAACCATTTATAGCAGATGCCTAAGCAACTGGGTGATGAGACTTATTACTGGAACAGGGGGAAAACAGATAACATCAATAAAAATTAAATAAAAACATCAGGGTGTTTAAAAAAAAATCAGTGTGAATTATAAATTAAACCAGTATAGTTTCAGGTATACAGCAGAGTGATTCAGTTATACATATACATGTATCTATTCTTTTTCAAATTATTTTCCCATTTAGGTTGTTACAGAATACTGAGTAGAGTTCCCTGTGCTATACAGTAGGTCCTTGTTGGTTATCTGTTTTAAATATAGTAGTGTATATATACACCTGAAACTAACACAACATTGTTAATCAGCTATACTCCAATATAAACTAAAAAAATTTTTTTAAATAAAATAAACCTAAGGAAGGAAAAAAAATTAATTAAACTGGGACTTGGATGAATGATTATGAAACAGAGATGGGGCTGTCGGTAAGGTTAAGGATGAATGTAAGCAAAGACTCCACTGAGAAAAGGTTCAAGAAATAGTGAATATTTAATCTGGCTTAGAATAGAAGGCATCACTGAAAACATTTTATAGAAGATAAAAGATCATATACATATGATACTAGAGTGTGGTGGCATTTGGATGCTAGTCCAAGAAAGCTGAACTTCATGTAATAGAAAAGAGGGCTACCATGATATATTAGTTTCTCATTGCTGCTGTAATAAATTGCCACCAACATACTGGTTTAAAACAACAAAAATTATCATCTTAAAGTTCTGGAAGTCAGAAGTGCAAAATCCGACTAACTGGACTAAACTCAGTGTCTGCAGATCTGCTTTCATCCTGGAGGCTCCAGGGGAGAACAGTGGTCTTCTTCTGCTTCAAGCAGCCACCTACATTCTTTGGCTACTGGCTTCTTCCTCAACATGCAAAGCCTTCAGTGTTGTATCTGCTCTCCTCTCTGACTTCTGCCTCACTGCTTACATAGTCCCTGATGCTAATCCTCCGCCCCCCTTGTGACCCTTGTGATTACATTGGAACAATTCAGATAAAACTACATTGGTAGTCCCCTTCTCAAGATCTTTAATTTAATCACACCTATAAAGTCCCCTTTACCATATAAGGTAATATATTTAATGGGTTACAGAGATCTTTGGTGGGCGGACATTATTCAGCCAACCACATACGAGATCATGTCCACCTCAGGGAAACAGTATGGGATATATTTTAGACAGGCAAATATAGAAATTAAGCACATGCACTTTGACATAAAAGAAATCTAGAGTTCAGCCCCAGTTCTGCCAATATCTAGTTATGTGATCTTAGATAAAACATTTTAAAATCATAATTTTCTTTAAATTGTAATTGGAATGATTTTTATTCATTTTTAGACTATTATAAGGTATGTATATGTATATGATATACACAATACATAGACATAACACAGATATATATCAAGTTGGCCATAAAATTAATCATCACAGGGAATTTCTATCAAAATTCCCAAGAGTTTTTGTAAACAGAGACAGAATTATACTATTTTTTTAATAGAAATGCTAAGGAACTAGATTAGCTAAGAAAGTTTTGATAAAAATTAAGTGTAAGGAATCACTTTACCTGTTTTCAAGACTTACTATATAGCTACAGTAATCAAGACTCTGATAATGTGAGAGGGATAGACACATAGATTAAAGGCACCGAATAGGAAATAGACCTTCAAAAGCATTCCTGACGAAAGATAGACTTTTCAACCTTTTCAAGAGGTGGTGGAGCAATTGAACATCTATAGGTAGAAAAATAAAAAATAAATGAACCTCAACATAAGCCTCTTATCTTGTACAACAATTAACTCCTGATAGATCACAGAGTTAAGTATAAAATGTCAAACTATGAAACTTTTTTAGAAAAAAAGAAACAAATTTAGGGTTCAACAAAGAGCTCTTAGACTTGATACCAAAAGCCTGATCCATAAAAGAAAAATCTGATAAATTATACTTCATCAAAATAACTTTTCCTCTGTGAAAGATCCTGTTAAGGGAATGAATAGAAAAGATACAGATTGGGAGAAAATATCGGCACACAGCATATACAACAAAGGCCTAGCATTTAGGAGATAATAACTCTCAAAATTGAAAGTAAAATTCAGCAAACTATACAATTCAACTACAACATGGACAAAGAAATGAAGCAACATTTCACAGAAGATATACAGATGACAAATAAGTACATTAAAGGATATTCAATATCATTAGCCATTAGAGACATGCAAATTAAAAGCACAATCAGATACCAAAACACATGTATCAGAACGGCTAAAAAAATTGATACCACTAACTGTTGGTGAGTATCCCTTAAAATATTGCTGGTGGGAATGTAAAATGGCCCGAACACTTTGGAAACCACTTTTGCAGTTTCTGAAAAGACTGACCCTGCAGCTAACACCATGACCTAGTAATTGAAATCCTGGGTCTTTATTGTATAGAAACAAAGACTTAAGTTCACAAAAATATTTAGAGCAGCTTCATCTGAAATAGCCCAAAACTGGAAACAATCCAAATAGTCTCAACAGGTAAACGACGAAAGCAATTCAGGCACATAACCTAACACTGAATATTACTCAGCAATAAAAAGGAACACATTGTTCATACACACCACAATCTGCATGAACCTCCAGAGAATTAGGCTAAGTGAAAAAAATCCAACCCCAAAAGGCTACATCCTCCATGATTCCATTTATATAAATTCCTGAAACAACCTAATTACAAAAATAGAGGACAGATTAGTGGTTGTCAGGGATTAAGTGAGGTGGCTGGGATTAAGCATTGGGTGGAAAGGAAGTGGGTGTGATTATAAAAGGGCAGCGTGAGGGGCCCTAGTGGTGATGGAAATGTTCTCCCTTTTTACTGTATTAGTGTAAACTTCCAGGTTGTGATATTGTGCTACAGATTTGCAAGAAGTTACTATTAGGGGAAACTGTGTAAAGGTGCACAGAATTAGTTTCTGAATTACTTTTTCCATTAACTGTAAATTTACAATTATGTGTAACTACAAATTTCAATTTAAAAATCTGTAAGAATAAAAAAATCACCTAAAATTAAATTAATCAGGATATTTCTCAATAATTCCCTTGGGAGAAGTCTGGATATGTTGGAGAATGGGGATGTTTTTCCCCTAAAAAATAGACAAATGCTTAAATATATTGATTATTATATTAAACTCATTAATTTAATTAAGTTTCAAAGATATATCTTATTAAAATAAACAGATGTTTCTTAACGAATTTTTAATTTTATCTACAATTTGTGCTTCTTTGAAATATAATTAGTAAAATTGACATTTTATGTAGCATAATGCTTAGGGAAATGCATGCATTATTTTATACATTTAATAGAAATTTGAGAAAATCATTAAATTATCAATTTTCTTTTTTCTTTTTAATTGCAGTATAATTGACATATTACAGTAGTTTCAGATGCACAACATAATGGTTCAATATTTGTTTATATTGAAATGATCACCACAATAAGTGCAGTTAACATGCATTTCAACATCAGTTTTCTAAATATATATTTAATGTACTTGATTAGTAAAACTTTCAAAATTGAGTTGCTAGTTCACAATGGATTTTCCTATGCCTGCATTCTGTTGTGGCTTTTGAAAACTAAACATTTGGTTTCTGTGATAAAAATTGTTGCAGATTCATTCACTTTAACATGCTGGATTCCTCTTTCTTTAAAAGAAGTGTCGTAGTCATCAGAATGGTTTATATTCAGTGCAGCTTTCAGGAAAATAAACTACTTCTCTAGATTATTTTTATATCATTAAATGCTTATTCAGTGTAACCAACCAAAATATTTAACAAGTGTACAAACATCAGCATAAACATAACATTAAGAATAATGTTTCAGAACTTTGTTTATAGAAGAACTTTATAAAAATAGATGTGATAATTCTCTTCAAAATTATAGTAAGTCCAGGAGAAACTATGGAGAGGAAATAGAATATCTGAATTAGTTTTTGTTTAATTTAAGCACAGCGTTTTATGTTTAGTTTCTGATCTGAAATATTTTTACTCTTGCTTCTTTCCACTACTTACTTGTCATCACCTGTAATTATTTTGATAAATTAGCATTTAACAACTCATTACACATTTCTTAGTTTTCTCTGTATTGGTTAATAATGCATTATGTGTATTATTACTATAAGTTTTATATTTAATTAGTGTTACTATGTTATTACACAATCTTATTAAAGCAAAGTTACAGGATGCCAAAATTTGAGAAATAAAGGTACTATTTCTTATTATAAAGAAAAATTATTAATGAACTGTTTCTATTAGCACAGTTATTTAACTAACATAAATGTTAGTTAGCATATCATTATTGGTCTAATCCTAGACTCCAATTTTTGTGCTAGGAATACTACTATGAAAAATTTCAGCTAATATCTACACAGTTCACTGAGGTCTTCCCTGACCACACTATTTAAGGTTGCAACCTATCCTCAAGAGTTTTGTTTTGTTTTGTTTTTTCTCTTTCAAGCTATTTTCTCAGTATATATTGTCATTCCCTCACATAGTATATATTTACTTTTTTTTTCAAATTAGTATTTTATTTATATTTTATTCCGCAAAGCCATGTACTCAGGATTTTAATTTTTTTTATAGATGAAGAACACATCAAAAAGTGATCATGAAAAAAAGGTATTTCACCCTTTAGGAAATTTAATTTATTAAGGACTAACATTTATTCAGAAAGGCTTGCAAGCATACAGCACTGTGTTTGATAATAAAGGTTATACAGAAAATTGCACAGTAGAATGATGTACTGGACTTAAGTTCTCAATATGGGGCAGAGAAAGGGTGAGGATAAGGAACACTAGTGGGAGAAGAAAGCCGTTCTTCCTTTCTCTCCTTGTTTCAGCTTTCCCTCCTGTGATGGGGGTAGGAGAGGATAAATCAGGCAACTCCAGTGCTACACGTCCTACTGTCTCCAATTCAGCTAGTAAGAAGGAAGAGTCTCACTGGACTCAGTTTTCCACTCAGCTTACCAGAGAACCCTGTGATGGGAAATACTGAGATCTTTCTGATCTTCTCAGTTTACTGGTGAATCCTGTTTTTATTCTTTATGTGTTAGACCCCAGGAGTTGAGTAGAAGTCCAGGCAATAACCACGTAGCGACAGTCATTCCAATACAGCATGAGAGAGCAATCCCCATAAAGGGAAGCAATAGTATTGCAGCAACTCTTGAGGTAGGTGATGCTGAATTTATAGTCTTGCTAAACTGCCTGGCTTGTGGTTTTTCTCTAGGAAAGCCTTACAGGACATGTGCAGGAATGGAGCAGGCAGGTAGGTTCCCTGAAGACTGGGCAGAAAAACATGATGGAGGGAAGGATTTGAGTAATTTGGAACTAATTATAGTAACGTTCAAAAAGTCTACTAGATAAGAAGCTAAGTAAAGACAAGAAAAGGCTGACAAGAGGAGAGAAAGTGATGTGAACAAATTAGAAGTTTCAAGGAGGTCATTTATTCATTCCTCAAAAATGTATTAGTGGCTGCTGTGATGTGACAAAACTGCTATGTTATGATGAAGAGGAATTACTCATGGTCTCTGCCCTCAAAGAGCTTATGGTCTAGTAGAAGAAAGGCATTAATCAAATAATCATACATACAGTGTATAATTATTTAATGCAGTAAATGCTAGGAAGAAAACTTCAATGGTTTGAATAGTTACAATGGGAGAATGCAGGGAGGGGAGGGCAAACATTCTAAGCAGGGGCAACAGCAAGTACAAAGGATTTGGAAAGGAACACTTGATAAAATTGAAGAAAGAGAGGAAAAGAATCATGAGATAAAGCTTGAGATGCTGAAAAGGAAACTATTACTCAGGTCCTGGTTGGTCACTTTCAAGATTCTGGTCTCTAAATCAGGAGATTTAAGAAACTCTAAGAGGGCTTTCAGTAGCATTTTACTTGAGTGTTTATGGGACAAAGGGTATATAAAGAAATAATTCTAGCTATTGTGAGACAAGTGTTTGGATGGAGCTAGAATACACTGAGGGAGACAAATAAGGAAGATCATTGGACTATAGAATTTTGAGATACTTGGTCAGGAATAAAGGAGAAAAGATAGTCATTAGGTCAAAGCAATGCTACTGGGAATGTAGGTGGATAAATGCCCGGCTTTAGCCCAATCAGATGACATCATAACAGAACTTCGTTTTTTGCTTTTTAAGTTTCTATATCTAAAGGTACACTGAGATACCTTCTGGGAACACCCAGAAGTTTAGAACCAACAAAGGATAGTAACAAAATGAGAATGAGAATAATAGAACCCCACTCTTTGGGGTTAGAACACTTTTATACAAATTAGTTTAGGCATAATTTATAAACAACATAATACGTACTCACCATGGTTTTAGAAATGGCTATCCAGTTTTTCTTCTTAGTAATTGCTCTGGATTTTTTTCCCTAAAACTTTCTGGTAAAAAATTAAATATATATATACGTGAACCACAAAATATATATTTACTGTTTTACCTGATTTTTATTTTCCATCTTTTGTGTCAGAGCATAGGCTCCATGTGGCAGGAAATTTTAAAATTTTTTTTAGTTTAACTTTATTTTTGAACATGTATACCAAAGTATTTTGATAATTATCTTCGAACAATTTAAATTAAAAGCTTTTGCAATGAAACAAAATGTTCAAAGAAAAACAACAGGGCTGTAAACACTAAAGTAGATAAATGGAATTTAAAGACAAAATCCAAAATGTATCCCAACAAGTATATTCAATGGAGGGCATTTTTTTCTATCAAAATATAAATTGCAAAGTGTGACTCATAAAGATTTAGAAAACTTGAACAGGCTGTTTAAATGAAAATAAACTGGAAAGATTTACAAGGATGACCACCATAAAGGAATTCAGACCCAGACAGTTTTACAGACTATTTCTATCCAAAATTTGCGGTAGTTATTCTCCTTTCTGATCCATCACTGAGCATGTTAGTGTGTGAGTGGGGCATATGTATACGTATGTGTGTGTACTTATATAGATATCACATAAGGAATAATTTATTAAAATTAAGTGAAGCAATGTAAATAAGTAAAATACTATAATATCATTAAATATGAGCAAGGAAGATTTTTAAGTATACTCTTAGAAATTTACCATGGTTATGTTGTCAAATGATAAAAGCAATTTTCTAAAAATATTATTTAGGACATGGTTTTATTCATGTCAGCAAATCAAATGTACCTCTACTATTAAAAAAAAAAAACTCAAATTAATTAAATAACATTTAAAACATTTTTAAGTCACAAGAACTTTGGTGAAATCAAAGTTAGAATTGTGGGTCATTTAGCCCAGCCATAGAAAGCACAGATTTTGCTGTGTTGGCAGAGTTTAATTTTGCTGCAGAATGAAATTGGCGTCTCTAAGCAAAATTCATTCACCCAAAGAGTGCTTTCTTTTATTCTACAGAATAAGAAAATGCATAATGAATAACCAGTTACATAATAAAGCTTGAACAACAGCAACACTTGGTT